>NC_090215.1:21440959-21765602 GCF_033026475.1 Channa argus | reverse complement strand
ATCGGCACGGGAGGCTCTGAGGGACAAACAGAACCATGATCTGTTTTGCATAAACACATGGACACACTGCCACTGGTTTCACTGATGAAGGAGGAAAGAGTTAACAAGTTAATTAATATTTGTGACCTTCGGTGAATCACAGCAGACCAGGATTCCATTACACTGAATCCCCGATGGTGCTGCTCTAATTCCTCCTGACCCACTTCACCACACACACATGCTGTAAGTAGGATACATGTGTAATGACGCGTGTTTATCATGTCCGGGTTAATACTCACCTATGTGTCTGTGTGTGAAATAAAATACACAGTTTGAGTGACAGTTCAATCAAGAGACTAACCGCTGAGGATTGTGGGATACATGCTGGGTCATGTGACCCACACACACACACCTTCTCACCTGTCACTGTGTGTGTGTTTGCAGAGAGATCAGACGGGCTATCGACCCAACAGTGTGTGTCAGACCTTTATCCCTGTATTGATCGGCTGTGTTATGAATGATACCAGACAGTCTGATCTGTTTCCTGCTCACATCCTTACACACAAAAATCCTGCACAACGCTGTTAGGGCCACAGTCACTCTGGAAACACCCAGTTTCCAGACATCACATGGTATAAAGCTAAATTATGTTTAACACATTCACGTCTGAGCTTTCTCAGCCTCGTATACAACAGGCGGTTCCTCAGATGCCTATCAACATATTCTTCAACTTATGCCACCATCTGTCTGGTGGTTTGGACCAGACATTGGTGAGCCTTGGTTGTCCTACACTCAGTTCACAGTCTGTCCCTCTCTGGACCACTCTTCATCAGCTTAACACTGCTATTCGGCAAGGCCCATGGCTGCTTGGCCAAATTTCGCTTTGATCAGAGTGGCTCAGGTATTTACACCCGGCTTATTCTGTTATCCCTCATGGTGACACAAGATCTGACTTTTTGCGACATTAGACATTTTAGACATTAACATGTGACACTGTTATGAGATAATGAATGTGATTTGTTTATCTGGTCCATGTCATCAGAATAAATACTGTCATCTGGAACCATATCTGACAGTTTACATACTGTTTGTCAATGTGTTACATACTAAAGCTCGATTAGTCTGTTTACACCGTCCTGCAGTAAATCAAAGAGGACCTGATTCAACCCTATGATCATTTTCAAGTTTCATTCAGTGAATGAGTTTTTCTATTATTTTGTCCACTCCATTCATCGCATAGATTCTGAAGCACAGAAACACCTCCCTGTTTAATCCAGGACCGACAAAATAGGCCTATACATATATAAACATATACATAAATCAAACTTTAGCAGAAGTCCATGAACACTATTAATACATTATAAATCCTGAGATGAGGAAACTTAAGTTTCTATGTTGCCAGATCGGCAAGAAAAATACCCAGAATTCTCCTTGAAGATGAAAGCAATGTTACTGACGCGCCTGACGGATCTGCCAGACTGCAACACACCACTTTTAATGAGTCGTCATTAACACACTGTGTACCTGAATGTGTGTTAGCAGCCAGGGTTAGCGCGCTAACACTCTGACAGGCTGGAAACAGGAGAGAAAGGATGCTTTTACTTTGGAGCTATTCATCTTCACAAATACGCAGAGAGACTCTTTGACAAAACGCTGATGATTCTCCCTTTTTAAACGGCAAACTGACTTTCTAATGAGGCTCTCCTTTAACCTGACACACACACACACACACACACACACACAAACACACAGATTCAGGCTGCAGTAATGAGGTGAGGAGCTTTAATAAAACTCTTCCTCATTTGACGATGGAGTCATTAAAATAAAAATATGACAAACTGCAGCTTTGATCTAAAGGAGGGAGAGAGCGGTGTCCTCTGCAGAAGTCAGGATGGGTTTCTATCACACACATGATCTGACATGTTAACCGAAGGATCTTAAATTCATTCTTCACCTAATCTTCAAAGAAATTAAAAAAACACTACAATAACCAAAGAATTATTTATAGAATTGTTTCAGATTTGGGTTCAACTTGTAAATCAGGAAACCAAATGCAGGGAAAAAAAAAAAATTTCAGAAACAAATTTATTAAATATAAATAAATATTTGAATTTGGATTTAAAAAATTCAATAGTACACCTGAAAACAAATAAAAGTAAAAAGAGAATAAGTGAATAAAAACATCCGGACTCACGTTTGACTGTGAGGTCAGTGTAGGAGGATACACCCACGCCACGCTCTGAATGGGCAATGCAGCGATAACGCCCTGAGTCACCTTTTGTCGTGTTTTCCACGTCAAAACTTGCCACGTAACGCTGCGAGTTCACCGGTTTCGTTTCCCTGACGATCGCCTGTCGACCGCCCATCCCCTGGCAACACATGAAACTGTTTAGGAACACATATACACAAAAATACACAAGAATATCAACTCCTTATTATCAAATCAAATATTGTAACATAAAAAACACAAAAATATTACATTTGTAAAACCTGTATCATAAAATGATACTGGTACACAAACTAAACAAAACAATAAAAGACTTTTTTTTACTTTTTGTTATTTGAACTTAAAAACAATCATAAAAATAACTTGTTAGGAGAAATTAAATTAAACCAAATTAAAAAAAAACAGAAAATGAGTGAGTGTAAGGGTACAGTTCAGTACCTGCAGGTAGAGCCCCAGGTTGCTCTGCGGCTGTCCCTTGATGGTGCACTGAAACGTTGCCTTCTGTCCGGCATTCACTTCCACGCCTTTAATGTGCAGGAAATGAGGCGTGCTCACTGCCAACACACACAGAGAGGTCAAAGGTCAAACTCTGATGAAATCACCACCTACTGCCGGAAAAGCTGACCTTTATCTGTCTGGTCTCTGGAGCAGCAAAAATGTCCAATCAGAAAATGGATCCTGGACGAAGTGTGTGTTTTCAATCACTTTATGGAGAATGTTGAGGAAAAAACAAGCAGCAAGAAAAAGTCAAGGATATTTCTCACACACACACGCACCGCCCTGTGTTTCTGTGTGTGTCAAACATAAAAAAGAAACATCAAAAATGCAGTCTAGAGCAGGTAGATAAACACAGGCTTGGATCAAAGTCCATGCTAATCAATTCATATTTTAATGAGCTCCCCTGCCTCCACACACACACACACACACACACAGTGACCTTGATTCTGCGATGCCAGCTCAACTTTTAACATTGTTATCCAATTAAGCTACAAACCTTGTTAACCTATTAGAAGCCTGTTGGACGAGAGGCCGGAGCCTCTGTGCATGTGTGTGTACTCACTGCACTGGTGTCCCTGCAGGGTGATGTCCTTGATGGCCACAAGTCCTCTCTGACCGGTGCTGACCGCCTCAAACACCACCTGATACAGAGATCCATGTCAACATTAGCACTGTGAGCACTGAGACTATCACTAAGAGAGGTAAAAGTCATTCACTGGGAAAGATGCAGATGAATATCGGCTGACATAACCAGAATCTACTGTACTCAAGGCTAATCTGTACTCAAGGTACTTGTATTAGCTACTATCTCTTCCAGCTGCACCCAGAACGGAACACAGCAACCAATATGTTCTTCAGAACGAGGTAGAATTAGTGCAACTCATTGGGATTGCGAAAAACTCAATTTTCATGAGGGTGAAGTAGGGTGTTATGTCCACAGTGTAGCGCTGCATTTCTGGGAGACAGACCTGGACAATCATTACACCCCTGGTGTTAGTCTGAACACACGTCTACAGAAACCCAATAAGTGCTACAGGCTTCAGGCAGTTTTAACTTTATAATATAAAGATTTTATAATAAAAACTGTATAAGCTCCTATTCTATTCTATTCTAGAGCAGTTTGGCAAAGACACACTGACTTTGGCTCTGATTTAGCCATCAGTCAGACGTTGCGATGAATCAGTTCTTTCTGAGGTAGAAGCATTAAGTACAGTTTTAAAATACAGGTACAAAACTTGACTAAATGTAGAGCTTTTTACTCCTTCATTTATCTGACAGACATGGTGACAGACATGGTTATGGACCATTTGGGCTCCTGATTCCTTCAGATGCTGCTCGTCTCTAAGAATTTAGACAATGGCGTATGCCAACAAGGGTCCTCACAAAAAAAAAAAAAAAAAGTGTACATTCCAGTCTTATCGCCACGGAAACCGGTGGTGCAGACTTCCTGTTGGGGCCCAGAAAGAGGAAGTTCTCCTCCCTGTCCCTCCTTCCTCCCTGGCTCTGACTCCTCTTCCCTCCATTCTCCTTCACTCCCTTTCTCTTCCTTATCATCTCTCTCACCCATTAACTCCGCTACTCTAACAAGATGGAGCTGCCGTTGCTGTGGCGATGCTGCTAATTAGCGACACCTGCTGCGATGAAGGCTCGAATGTAATTGCAGCCTGTTCGCAGCCCACAACACCTGTGTGTGTTTATGATTGGCTGTATTGTTGAGAATCAGCCTCTCTTTTCATCTGTAGTGCTTCAGCTGGAGGTTTCACTTTAGTCTCTGCAGAGAAAAATACACTGCGTGACCCCCTGCCTCTGCAAGGCTGATGACATATTGACTGGTGGACCTGCAGAGCCTAGCGTTTGTCCTCAAACTGTGCTCGTCTTAGAGATGTGTCACAACGAACAAACCAGGATGCAGCTGTTTGAACTGTGCAGCTGTGAATTGGAAACAGGACATTGTAAACCGCATGGCAGCCCCCACCCCAACATGTTTATAAGTGACGCATTAACTATCTGGGTTTTCTGCATTGGGCCATGTAGACTCCACTGCACAAAGCGTCTCACACACACACACTTCAAACAAGCCACATTACCACTTTTATTCATTCAGAAATGTGAACTAAATGACCTCCTTGTAGAGGTATTAAACCAATCAATCATGCTTTTTTATATTCCGTACATCCTAAGACAAAGCCTCACTATAAGGACACACTGTCACTTTGTTGTTTCACACATAGTGAGACATTATGAAAATTAACATCAACCTTTAAATTCAAAGACAGGTTTTTATAGAGAATGAGTGCTCATTTACTAGCTATCCATGCCGTCATTTTTGATTTGACTGATTAATAAGTGAGTTCTCACTACATGATAATATTAATCTTACCATCATCTACAATCTGCTTTAAATATTTATTCTTTGCTGCTTTGTTATTATTGGAGATTTAACACTGAAGAATTGAGCTGTAAAACATCAGTGTAGAAGTGATCTGTGTACAGTTTTGTTGGCCTCCTTTACACTCTACACATTTCCGATTCTATTCTATTCTCTTGCAGGTGCTGACACAAGGAAAAGATCTTTTTTGGCACAAGAAGGCTCCCATGGCGAGAGAAATTCACTTCCTGCTGCTGCTGTGTACTCTGTGTGTGTGTGTGTGTAAGTGTGTGTGTTGAACCAATTAGCTGCAGCCCTCATACAGTTTACAGATGACAGAGCTTTTAAATCCACATAAAAGAGCTTTCAATACAGATCAACCACATCCAGAGACTGTGTGTGTGTATGTTGTTCCTTTTTAAAAGCTAATGACTCAAACAGTGATCTGAGTTTCTTATTTTTCTGCTTATTTAAAAAGGAACTGATCAGCGTGTCAATAAATGATATGGTTATTAAAGTGTATAAATACAAATTTATGGTTTTTAGTCTTTCCATGTGTGGTCCTTGATCTGCTTTATGTCCAACCTGTGGCCCTGTTCACATCGGAATCCATATGTTCTCTGCACATTTCACCCGTAATCATGGTTCAGTGTCGGCTTCGCACAGCCGGTAAAAAGAGACATGGATGACAGCATCAACAGAGACGAAGCTACTGTTTGACACCAACATGCCTCAATGCAGCAGCTTCTGAGGAAATTGATGTGTCAGTAAAATCTGAGCCTGTGGCATGTTTTCACACTGGAATAGGTGCTGAATGTCTCTGACAGCAGATCACATCACCTATCACTAATTAATGTTAATTCACAACAAAACACAACCTGTCTAAGGCCAGTTTTAAGTGTTTTCCATCAGCAATTAATTAATAATAAAGGACCAAACTCAGTCTGTCGGTGAATAAAGAGGTGACAGTATATGTCGAAGTGTCTCTGGGCAAGACACTGAACCCCTAACAACCCATTGCCCTCCCCAGCTGTGCAGTGCCGGTCCAAGCCCGGTAGAAATTGGGAAGGGTTGCATCAGAAAGGACATCTGGGGTAAAAACTGTGCCAAATCAACATGTGGACAATGATCCGCTGTGGCGACCCTGAACTCACAGGAGAAGACAAAAGGACCAAAAATAAAAAATAAATGTGTGTGTGTTACCTGGTAGTAATTCGGCCAGAAGGTGGACACAGCGAGCTCCACCTCCTTCCAAGTGTGGTAGGCGGGGCCTGAAGAGTTAAAGACCGGGACTCCCAAAGGACTGTGGTTCTCTGTGGTAAACAAATACTGTGAGCGACACATTTGAGAGCTTTTCCTTCACGTTGAAACACCTGATTTCAGAGAGTAGTAATGCAATATCCTATTCAGATTGTTCAGCACTGTCTGCACTACGTTATTCCACTACTTCATTACTGCTACAATTCATACTACAGATTAATAAATACCGGTATCATCCACACAGTGTAAATATACTTTGGAGCAAAATTTCAGTACCTTTGATGTAGACGTTGAGCGTGGGGGGTGCAGCGCCTTCACGACCTCCTGTCTGGTAAAACCAGAAGCTGATGCAGTGCGTGTCATTCTCTTTGAGCGCCGGCAACAGCAGCTGAGCATGCTGACCGCCATAACGGCCCGATGTGTTGACAAACAGAAAGGGAGAGCCACCTGCAGACAGGAAGTTAAAACTCATTAAAAACTGACAAAATACAAGCATGTCATTATAATGTCCACTGATAATCACAATTATAAATTAAAAAGAATAAAGGATTATATGTGATACCTGAACATGTGATGCAAAAATGTATGTTAAATTTAATAGATGTTTATTTTTGAACTGTATCATAAATTAAGAAGTATTAAGAAAATACATGTTATTATTGCTAATAAGCATAAACAGAAACACCAAACATTATTTAAAAGCACACATATAAAATGGGGCTCAACATGTCAAAATAAAAGCAGATGTACGACCAGATAGGGAAGATCAGATGGAAGTGAGAGATTTCAAAATAAAAGAATAATGACTACAGTAAATAAAGAGCCAATTAAATCAAATTCAATAATTAAATCTAATTCAATATAAAACACAAACAATATTACTATAGGGCATATACTGTGTGTGCACTATGTACAAAAGCTGAAAATAACTGGAGTACTGTTTAAAATCAACATGTGGTTTAATAAGAGACAGTAGGGAGCTCAAACAGAAACATCAAAATAAAAGCTTATGTTAAGTTCCCAGAAGGAAATGCCAACTTCAAAATTAAAGCATTTAAATAAAGACCACTAAAAAGAGGATCGTGTGAGCGGGAAACGCTCACTTCACTGAGCAACAAACGGAAAAATCTATGACTGACAGAAGAACATACGAGAATAAAAGACTCCCATTAGTAAATTAGCACAGCAAAACCATAATTGTGTGTCTGTGTGTGTGGACAAAACTCTCATTTTGTCAACAGTGACAATCTATAATTGGAATACTTCAGAAAAAAAGTGATGTTCACTTTGAAGCTCAGAAAACTGTGTGTTTGTGTGTGTGTGTCACTATAGCTGTCAATCATCTCAGCTGCCTGCACACACTTTTCTTTATGTCTGTTATTGTGAACTTTCTATGAAATTTAAATTGCTCGTCTTTTCACAGTGTGTGTCTATGGGCTGAAGGGCGTTTCCATGGTAACAGCAGCTGATGGTTACACAGCCGTCAGTCAAACTGAACAGGAGCTTTCTCCATAGGCTGATCACCGTCCACAGTGTGGAGAGTTCCTTAGTTCGGCTCATTATAAAGTCTTAATGTCGGTCAGATGGGACCTCCAAATTAAAAAATACTTGAGCAGGAATCAGAAGTAACACGCACATGCAAACAAGCAGCAAGTTGCTGCAGTTACATTTTAGTTTCCTCTTTTTGCACTGAAGCTGCTTTGGTTGAAATCTAGTTGCTCCACATCAGCTCTGGTTGCTGCAGTTCAGTTGCTCTTACTGTGTCTTGGGTTGCTCTGTCGATGCTGTAGTTGCCTTTCAGTCACTCCCAGTAACGATCGAGGTCCAACAGGTTTGTTCAGAACATTAACAGATCAACGTAGGCATTGTTAAATCCCTTTGAAGATTTGAAGATGGGCTGAAAATTTTGATCTCTTTTTTGCTGAAAGAGACGATGTAGAGTTTCTGCGTCGACCTTCAGAGTGAAATAACAATAAACTGAGGGGATTTTGGTGTTTTTTAATTTCCAGGTTACAAGTGTATGACAGCAGAGTGTGTGTGTCAGCAGATCAATGGTCCTTGAGGATAATCAATTGGGTAAACAAGAGTTTTAATCTTCAGAGAAGAAGAGAAATCAGATAAAAACGAGGAGACACACGCTGATGAGCTGATTCTTCCCCAGGAAATACAAAAACATACATTTCTGAGTATTTATACTTTGAGTGGTTTCTGCCGCTTATTGTCACTTGTTTCAGGCCCATTCAGGAGCAGTAGCAGCAAATGGGCAAAACATTTTTTGAGAATATTTGTCTTCATCTGAATCATCGGTCAAACAAAATTTAATATTTAACTGTTTTTCCATCTCATTTAACTTTTTGGAGACAATGTGTTTACATTTTCATATTGTACCATAAACTGTTTAGTTTTAATTTCAATCTTCATTTTTCTTTTACTTTTTGTCCTCGCTTTCATTCACATCTCAGTTTTTATTCCTTCTTATTCACTAATTTATTTGCACATTTTACTGTTACTACTGTTTTTTCACATCTTTTAGGCTTCCCATTTCCTCTCATTTGTGCCAGTCAAATAAACGTTTTCCTGTTTTCTCATCTGAAGAAATGGAACCAGTATTTTTGGTCATGTTGTTTATGATGATATTATGAAATTAGAACGGACCACGTCAGCTGATTCCTGCAGTTTTAAAATGTCTGAGGTAAATCGTATGATAGGAAAGTACACGTACTGTATGCAAGTACCACTGTGTACCAGCTGTTTCCTATGGTAGGACAAACATCCTGCAGGTGATTCAGCTGTGACACATGTCATTTTCTAATAGTGTGATTGTGATTCAGCACAATTATGTTTCCATGTATGTTTTAACTGATTGTTTTTACTTTCTGTACTTCTGCCTGTGTACTCTGTGAACAGTTAGTGGAGAAATTGGGAGAATTACTGCTAAGAGAGTTAATTATTGTTTGTTAATGGATGATAAATCAGAGGAGACCATAGAGAAACGTGTGACAAGTTGGAGAAGAACAAATAGAAAAACAGGCTGCTGCTTTTCATGTGTTCACACACAGATGTCGGCCGTGTCTTGGCGTTTCTTTCCCTCGTTAACCTCCCGCCCCTTACTCACCTGCCCGCCAATCACTGACAATCCCTGCCATCTGTAAACCAATAACATCGGACCCAGCTCACACACAAATGGAAGGGGGGTAATTCTATTACCAGAGTTATATTGAGACGTGAGGAGAGGCAGCTGCAGCGCATTGAAGAGATTTACACAAAAGCACACATGCAGGAAGTGTGTGTGTTTCCTGCTCTCTGGATGTCGACACAAACTGTTCGGCATTCAGCAGCTTCACATTTATGTGGAAGCATGAAACATGCAGTCAGACAGGAGCATGATAATTAAGCACACAAATAAATACCAAGAGAACGAAAAAACATTTGAGAGATTTAACTTAAATGTCAGCATTTCAGCACTTTGCTTACAAAGATGAGCCAACAGGAAGGCTTTAGGTAGCATTTACACACCTGTAGCAGCAGGCAGTGAGAACAGAGAGACTCACTTAAGTCAGGTGGGACATCCATCTCAAAAACATGGCACCATTAAATTGTATACAATATAATATGGCTGACAAGAGTCTGGATTAACAGAATTTTTTTGTTTTTTCATTGGGTCTGGTGTCCTCTTGGCATATTTCCATTTGATTATTCAGGTCCATATTTTTCATTTTGACCTCACTTCCTACAAACACATTTGGAACATGCAGTTCTTGGCAGAAATTGGCATAACACCATCTGTCCTGAATAAAGGTTATTTCTGCCTTATTTTATTTTGGTTTTATAGCAACTATTGTTAATTTTACATTTAGACTGATCAGTTATTTTATTTGTTTTTCTCAAATATTTCTAAAGTACCTGTTTAATGTTAGTTTCTATTTTATTAAATGATAATAACGTGCAGGCTTAGCACACTGACTTCCTTTGGAAACTGTTAAGGGGGCAGTCTTTGTGCTAAGCTAGGCTAACACATTCACTCCACTTGTAGTCTACATGCTAAGCTAGGCTAACAGTTTCCTTCTGGTTATAGTCTTTATGCTAAGCTAAGCTAAAACTTGATAGCTATCAGAAAAGTCTGAGTCTGGGGACAAGGGACAAGAGGAATTGAACAAAACCTCAGAATGTATAGATCGACCGACCGGCCGGCCAATAGGGACCCTGTGTGTCAGTGTTTCCTCTGCTCTGATTGGCTTGATTTGAGTTGTGGGGTCTCACAGTGTTTAAACCCCGGAATTGGTTTTAATTCGTTTTGGCACGAAGCTGATAGTGGCTTCATACTGACCGAAGACACAGGCATTTATATTTCCAGTCCTGTTTAAAGGCTGAGTGAATCTCTTGCATGCCGACATGCTGATAAACCATTTAACACACTAATTAACCCACACACACATGCACACACACTCAGTTTTCTATTATTTATCTGCCAAACAAACTTCAAACTCTCTCTCACCCTCATGTGCCCTCTCTCACCCTCAAACACTGTTTACCTGTTGGCTCGGGTGCAGCTGCGTTTTCAAATTGACTTTAAAGCCAGAGTGTGTGTCGTCGTGTAATTTCGATATGTGTGTTTATAGCAGCTTTTTTTGAAAAGTGGTTTTGACCTCCAGGTCTCTTTGACACAGAAAGGCATTGTGGGAGTTATCACACAACAGACGGAGTGTGTCTGTGTGTTGTGTTGAGTATATATTTGCCTGGGAGCTTCATTGTATGTGTGTGTGTGTGTGTGTGTGTGTGTGTGTGTGTGTGTGTGTGTGTGTGTGTGTGTGTGTGTGTGTGTGTGTGTGTGTGTTTACTGTGTACAGCTGGCAGTGAGCTGATAACAGCCCTATTAGAAATATTAATACACCCTGAACCCCACAGAGACACAAACACATAAATCCACACATGTTCACCAAAGGCATCTGAGTGTGTGTGCGTGTTCCCTTCAGTCATCCCTGATTGGAGCAAATCAATTAAAAACCCGAGACCGAGGCGTTTCATTGGCCAAGAGCTGTGGCTGACAGACGATGTTCTGTTCGCCCAAGGACTGAAAAAATGAAAAAGTGAAGAAGCAGAAAGCTGGAATCACCAACAACTGCAAGAGGTTCTTCGAGTACTAGAGAAAGAGCAGAGAAAGGAGAAGCAGCTCTCTGCAGTGAAAAGTCAATAACCACACCAAAATAGGAACTGTGGGAGAACCAAGGAGTGGCACTAGGTTTCTAATGTTATGAAAAGCCACTATAGAACTGCTGTTTGCATGTACACAACACAAACATGAAAAAGATGTTCCACACCAACCCCTGATTTACTAATCAAGTGTAGAGAACAGACCATTTATACATTATTTATTAATATCTACGTAGTGTTCTGTTCCAACCTGCAAGACAGGTGTTGAGTGGCTGGATATTAGTAAAACTGGCTGTCCAGAGGTGAATGAACTGAGCTGACGAGAACAGCAATAGAACCATCTGGATACAACAAGAGAAAAACTGAACTGTATGTCAACAAATAATGACCATCGGCACAACCGCCTTTGTCCAAACGAGGAGCTGTCAGCAACAGTTTGAAAACCCGAGTGGAACCACAGACTGACTTTGATAATAACATATGACACGAAGAACAGTGGGGACAATAGAACGAGCTCTGTAGTCAGAGAACTGGGGTCTGTCCAGTCCACACGTGGAGATGTTCCTCAGGGGGCCAAAGCTGGACATCAGCTCTGTTGGTGCTGCCTTAGAGAAACCAGTCTGTGTCTAAAAATATGAACGATGTCAGGGTGTTCACAGCAGCGGCTTCAGCCTCTGACACCGATACAACTGTGTGTCTGTTATTTTTAACCCATGCTGGCCAGACAGCGATAAACCAGGCTAAGGACTTGGTTTGGTTAAAGCAGAGAGTTTGAAGCACAGAGATCTGAAGGCGTGTGCAGCAACAAACTGCTAACAAGTGCGTCCGTCAGAAAACAAAGCAGTGAGAGGAAAATTCACTCACACACACAGTGTGGCAGTAAAGGGTATTAGAGAAGATTACTGTTTTTCACACTGACAGCAGAGAGGGAGCGAGAGCTACATGGTTCAGATTAGATTGAACTTGTACCATTTATAAGAACATTAAATGGAGCTTGCAATCACTGGTCAATCGATGCCCGGCTGCAGCTCAGTGTGTGCACGGCTTGAGCATTAAACACTGACTTCTGTTCTCCCCAGCACCATTTGAAAAGGGTCCGTTTTAAAATGAAGGTTTCAAAGCTTCTCTGATGACCACACGTACAGTTGGTGAGGTCTTTCTGTTCACATGCTCACCCTGATTCTAATCTGAAAGCTGGACTGACAAGCAGGAAATGAGAACAACCAGTATGTGTGTAGTAGTATTAGTAGTAGTAGTATTGTAACACGTGTTTTCCTGCACAGATCAACCATGTCTACGCACAGCAAATGAATCCTGACTTTAAACTGGTGATGATCTGTATCATCACACATACACACACAGAGCTCAGATTAAGGCGGCAATTTGTCCCGTTTTGTCTAGCAGAGGCTTTAAACTGTGAGGATGAGGACAGCTGGAGACAGAGGTGAGGAAAAGATGTTGCGGTTGTTTTCTCAGCACTTGGAGCTGATGTATCACAAATCATTCTCCAAGGCATTAACAAAACACTGGGTGCAGTGGGAAAAAAACAAAAACGAAATACTACATGTAAAATAGCTGTGCTTACATCGACTACAATATGATTCCATAAACTGTAGTTTCTGTAAATTACATTAAACCCCCTATCAGCAGTGAATGCGGTATAACCCATTTTACCCGTCCATTTGAGTGATGAAGGGTCAGTCACAGCTCAGTCATGGACGATGTTCATCGATGTGCAGAAACGTGAAGTCAAACTTAGAGATCAAATGGAAATAATATGCATCAGTTCTAAAAGTGAGCTGTAGGAATTATCAACAGAGCCAATTATCATTACTACACAAATGTTTGTTTTATTACGAGCGCGTTTTATTTTTTGACTCAGTAAATCTTACATCATAACTAACACGGCTGCACGATATTACAAATAACAGTAATTGCAGTATTTTTGCCCCTGTTATATATGTAATGAAAAAATTCAGCACACAGCCTCACCAAAGTGGAACAAAGGGTGCGCTTGTTTGCAGATCTGAGGAATAGTGTTCGAGGAGGAAACACCTGTACACTCCCTGCCACCATGCAACAGACGCGGTGAATGGGAAAATATGTACGAGTTGGGAGAATGAAACTGATTTGTCAGAGCCAAAAAAGACAGTGGTTGGGCAGAGGATCATCAAGGAACTAAAGAATATGTAGTGATGGTGATCTGAAGTATTGGACTGGAAGTTTTATAAATGATCAAGTCTAATTGCATACAGACTACTCAGCAGGACGTAGGCGAGAGCAGGTACATGATAGCATGGACCCGATGAGCTTAGCCTCCATCTGTATGATATACATGTAATGAGACTAATGAGCCTTTTGAACTATTGTTCAAAACGTTGTTGTTGTTTGTGCTGCAGTTTCAGACTGACATTTATCAGATTTAAGAAAGGATGTTGCAGAACTTCATCAGAATCTTTAGGTTTTGGTGTTATCTTCGGTCCCGCAGTAAAACAGTGACAGTAACCTTCCCTCCTGTGAACAGCTGGTGTTGATGAAGGAAACCAACAGGCTGAACGTGTAGTTGGACTTTAAAATGGCAGCTCTCAGTACGTCAGTCTCTCTGCCGACTGTCATCTTTCCTCTTTGTGATGTTTTACTTTTTAAATAAACGTAAATGAAAAAGGAAGATTCGATTCTCCGAGCTACTGACGCTCTATGCATTGCATTAATAAGGGAAGAAGCCTCCACAGTTTATTAAAAGCAGCATTATTGCCCAGCCGCTCTTAGGGTTAGTTAAATTTAAGGCCCTGCACAGCCAGAGGAGATCAAAGCAAGAAATGGAGTTTCTTGTTCTCCTACCCTGCTGCCTCTTCTGGATAAATCACTCTGAACAGGACAGTAACCACCTCCTCTCGGCATATCCTCGCTCAGCCTGTCTCTCACCTGATTGGCTCAGTGATTTAAGAGCACTGCATTCTCATTCGTCAGCGGCTTAACCTCTGTGAGCATGTGACAAATGACACACTAACACTCCTTATCTCTCTGGTTCATTGTGAACTCCCGCTGTCCGTCCATAACTCAGAGGAGGAATTGTGGCAGGTCAATAGCAGATAACACAAAAGCTGCAGCAGCTTTTCTTTGCCTTCAGCCACAATGAAACCAAGGAGCTGCATTACATAAACAATTCAGTGCTTCATTACTGTACGATTATTTCTAACTATTTGTTTCAGACTGAACCTGCTAGAAATGGTGAGTTGGAAGTGACAGAAGCTGTGTTCTGTACATCAGCAGCAGGCATATAGTGTGACTGATGAATTACAGGGACTTATCACCTGACTCCGCAGCTTTTCTTATAACACAAACGGATTTAATATAGGAGGACCCAGGAAGGTTCCCTGAGGAACATCACTATCAATAATCTGGGAGCCTGTTCTGCTTTTATTGCAGAAGGAACAACTTGCTGAGTAAATCCTTCTGAATTAAAGCATTACTGCATATTACCGTCTCCCTGATCTCAAATTTCTCCTGCTAGTGGTGGAATTAGTTCGCTTCATGTTTCCACATTTTGTTGGTTCTGGTTTGACACTGATGCCTGATTCACATGTGATTTGGCTCAATTATTTCCAAACAGGGAGCGTTTTGACTTTTCTGACTCTCCAGAGTCCAGTACGTGAACTCTTTCCATCACGTTCTCCCAACATCAGCATTAACATTGGATCTACAGTGATTGTCCCCGCTAAATCTGGGGGTCATCATCGACGACCAACTGAGCTTTAAGGAACACATCTCTTCAGTCTCTAGGGCGTGCAGATTTGCTCTCTACAACATCAGGAAGATCAGACCCTACATCACGGAATATACATCCCAACTCATTGTACAGGCATTGGTCATATCTCGTCTTGATTACTGCAATGCTTTGTTGATGGGGTTACCGGTATCCACAATCAAACCCTTGCATATGATCCAAAATGCAGCAGCTTGCCTCATTTTTAATCAGCCAAAAAAGACCTGTGTCGCACCACTCTTTAGATCTCTACACTGGCTTCCTGTAGCTGCTAGCTGTCTCTTGCTCACAGGGTGGTTAACTCCACAGCTCCCGCTTACCTCAACTCACTCATTCAAGTCTACAATCCTTTCCGCCCACTGCAGTCTGCCAACGAACGACGTCTGGTGGCCCCAGCACCGCACAGAACTGTGAACACTTTTCGGATAGGACTTTGCTTTGATATTTTCTCCTTTACTTTCTCCTTTTTGCTGCCTTGTACCTCATTTGTAAGTCGCTTTGGATAAAAGCGTATTTTCTCCTTTACTTTCTCCTTTTTGCTGCCTTGTACCTCATTTGTAAGTCGCTTTGGATAAAAACTACGAATCTGTGCGAGTGACTGACATCAGACAAAACACAGCAGAAAGGATGGGAACTGGAACAAAACTCACAAAGGAAGAGCAGTCATCGAGCTTCATTAACTATTGCCATGTGTGGGGTAACGGGCCCTTCACACTCACAAAACCAACACATACTCCTTTAAATGAAAAATGCATCAATTCAAAGAACATTTAAAACATGTGAATAGCTCTGAGGACTGTGCTGTCCTTCACAAACCACTTTGGTATTCTGTATGTAACATACACTGAGTGACTACACTGTAGTAACTGAGTGAATATACTTTATAGATGTTATATATATATGACACAGTTTTATCATGGGGAGGAATTATGCTGTGTATCAGCCCTAATTTACCAATCTTTCCAACAGCCTCTGTGACCGTTTTTATAATAAAACAGTGTGACAATGGACAGACCTCCGTTGGCCATCACCACAACATATAATATTATAAGTTGAATACTCATACATACATATACTATTGTGCTTAACTGGAGAGATTTGAACTTTAGAGATCACAGGTAGGTTCCCTGAGGAACACCTCCATTAAAACCCCAGGACCTAGATTAAATGGTAAATAGTCTGCACTTATATAGCACTTTTCTACCTATTGGCACTCAAAGCGCTTTACACTGCTTCTTATTCATCCATTCACACTAACAATCACTTACACACTCATACACCGGTGGGGGAGCTGCTATGCAGCTGGCCAACACTCACCCGGAGCGACTAAGGTGGGGTTCAGTATTTTGCTCAGGGACACTTCGACATGTGACCAGAGGAGCCGGGGATTGAACCACCAACTGTGAGATTGGTGGACAACCGCTCTACCTTCCTGCGCCACAGTGTGTTTTCTGCAGTGATTCCATACTCACAAAACGTGGCAGAATTGGATGGACAGGTACCTGCAGGGTTCCAGGAGCTGCTGGCTGGACGATCTCGAGTGTCCCCCTGCTCCCAGTCGAAGTCGTCCTCTTTGGACTGGACCAGAGTACAGTCTGGAGATTGACCGGACAGACAGGCTGAAACACAAAGAGACAGCTGCTCAATTTCTGTCTCAAGCTTAGTTTGAAAAGAAATCATACATAAAGGTTTGGTTCAGTTAAGATGGTTTGACAGAATGAAAATAGGACTCCAGGTTTTAAATATTGGACAAGACTTGTTGGACTGTTCTAGCTACAGTTACAACTGCAAACTCCCTCTAACCTCAACCCTCCTGTGTTTTCTCGCTGCCTGTTCATTAGATGAAAGAGAGATACTTCTAAACATATAATGGTCGTCAGGGTGAGACAGTTCCAGTTCATTACCATTTCCCAGCATCCTCCCTGCTGCTTTCTCACAAACACATAATAGCTGTAAACCTCCTCCTTCCTCTTTGACTCTGAGACATCTAAATCTCTCCATTCATGCCCTTACACACACACAAAATGAGCGTATATCTGTGGTAATATATATATGTCCAAACATCGGGGGCTTTGATGCCTCGTCAGCCTTTTCTGTGTAATAACACTGTGTGTGTGTGTGTGTCTGTCATCTGAAAGCGTTGACATTAAATAGCTGGAAGGCTCATTTTCTTTCTTTGTAACAGAAGGCACATTAAACACACACACACTCATCCCGCAGGGCAGTGTTAACTCATCAACAGATACGAGACACAATCTGTTTAATCTGCTTCTATGAATTTGCATCTACATAACAAATTGAACACACACACACACACACACACACAGTCAGCTCTCTCTCTCTCCCAGAGGAAAACACACAGAAAAGCAATCTCAGCCTCTTGATCGCCCAGCACTCTAAACTGTGGAGAAACATCTTTGTCTGATCTGAATCACTGTGTCCACTTTGTCAGTGGGCAAATTAATCCACTACATCATTTCCTCAAAACTTCCACACAGGAAAAAAGCACTCGACTTCCTGTTATCAGTCCCACCTTCCAGTTCTGCATGTGTCTACTGCTGACTGCTGGTACTGAGGTTCACACGTCTGGGAAGACAGGCTCGGTCTTTGTGAAGTGGGACAACAAATAATCAATACACAGGTTTCCATCATGAACATGATGAAGTAAACTACTACTACTACTACTACTACTACTACTACTACATTTACATTTTAGCAGACTACTACAGCTGTTGCCACACATGTCTAATGTTTTGACAATGGATATCACTGCTAGTACTACAGGTCTTAGGACTACTGTTGTTACAAGTATTACTGATACTGCTAATTCCACTGTTCTACTTGCACTACTGTTTTTGATACCCCGCTACTGTTTGTGATGTTGCTACAATCTGTACTACTGCCATTACAACTCCTGTCAGTGATATTACTACTGCTCCTGCTTCTGACCATCACTTTTACTGCCAATACAAATTCTGCTGCTATTAGCATCAGAACCAGTGACACTATTAAACGGAATAATCTGATTAGGAAAGCTGGCTCTGTCCCGGGGACCACTGTGGAAACTCTGGAGTTGGTGGTGGAGAGGAGGATGCTGCACAAACTGAGAACAGCTCACATTCTCTCCACGAGCTGCTGGTTAAAAAGCAGAGCAGCTTCAGCAAGGGGCTTCTTCAAATCTTCAAATACTTGTACATCTAATTATCCTTACTGCTAGTACTATTTTACCTACTCCTCTGCTACTGCTGGTATTTCTACAAATGCTGTCACATCTAATACTAATGTGAATTATACTATGCCCGTACTATTACTAAAACAGCTGTGTCTCCCACTGTTACTGATCCAAATATTATTGATTCTGTTACTACTATTACTACAATAACAGATAATAGTAATTATAATAATATTATTATTATTATTATTAACAGCAAATGGTAAATGCTCTACTTATTTAGCACTTTTATCCAAAGCATTTTACAATGCTGCTTCTCGTTCACCCATTAACACAAGGTGCTCACCTGTCCCACCGAGATCAACTTGGGGTTCCGTGACTTGCCCAAAGACACTACAACACATAGTCAGGAAAGACCAGGGATCAAACAACTGACCCTGTGGGCGGTGGACGATCTTACCAACTAAGCTACACCCGCCCTCTTGTCTTGTACAGTCTAGTACCATTGTTAGTATTACTACTGCAGCTGCTGCTGTTACCTCTAACACTTTCTTCAGATTCAAGATTCAAAGTGTTTATTGTGATATGCACAGACAGAAAGCATGTTTCCCTGCACAATGAAATTCTTACTTTGCCATCCACACTAAATGTCATACAGTAAAGTAAAGAAAATAGAAATAAAGTAAAATACAAATAAAATAAAAAATAAGAGCAAAAAAATAAGAGAGATATGGGCAATAAAGGTGAGGTAGTGCAGTTCTTAATAAGGCAATTAAGAACTGAAGCACTGCTTCAGTGCTACTACTGCTGTACCTGTGCTCCTTGTGAGTAGCAGCTGTAGAATACTTGATATAGTACTAAGAGAATATCTGTCACAATAAAAGTGTGTCTCAGTGTGTCTCGCTCTATTTGTTCACCCTTGTTTCATCAGAGAAAAACAAAAAGAGAGAGAGAGATTTGGAGGGAGCAGATTGTTGTCAGGGCGTTCTTCGCCTCAACTCGCCTCGACAGGAAATGAGAGGAAAAACACACACCTCGGGGGATCGTTCACATACACATACACTATACAGTGTCGTTCCGTCACATACCATCCACTCTTTCTTTCTGTGTTGGCAGAGTGATGACAGGGAACCAGAAAACACACCCTGAGGACACACACTGCTCTTTGTGTTTGTGTGTGTGTGTGTGTGTGTGTGTGTGTGTGTGTGTGTGTGTTGTTAGCAGTAATTAATCATAATATCCCACTATCGATCGTCTGCCCTCTTTATTCTCCAGTCGCCTGATCAATAAGAGCGAGTCTTCTCCTCCTCGGCTATAAGTTGAAGCAGTGGCAGTAAAATTAACCTTTCACCTTCTCCATTATTCTAAAGAACAATCACTGCCATGTGCCAGGTGTCAACACACACACATACACACACATACACACACACTCAAACACAAAAGGACGACGTAAGTAAATGTAGGTGTAGTGGCTGGAATGGAGACACTGTAGGTTTAGACGCATCCCTTTGAACAGAAGCTTCTGTGATGTGAAAAGAAGCAGTTTAAAGCATCAAATGGAGCTTGAAGTGTGGTCTTTGAATCATTTTCAGCTAGAAGTTTTCACACGACATGATTAAAAGGCTTATTTTAACAAGTTCAGTGTGTTTGAAAATCGTTTGTTCTGTTGGTTGTATGTGGCAACACAAGTAGAAACAGGTTGCGAACTGTGTGTCCACTGTCACACGTCCACAAACAGGAAATCAGTGTTACACACACTCGAATTCGTTTATTCCTCGCCATTTATTTGTTTACTGTCTGAGGTGTTGCCATTGAATAAACTGTCCCCACACAGACACAACCTATACTCACCTTTAGTGTATCAAAATGCCCGGTCCAATACTGACTCATCCATGCACAGCTGTCTGTGCGAAGTTATTACAAATCAGAGCATTTTCAAATTTTTTTAGGCGTTTTGGAACAAAGAAACATTTCCCCAAGTGGAGGGGTGAGTCTGGCTGATGGGTTTCAACACACTTTGGAGAGAGCAGAGGTCCACAGCTCTACAAAGTGTAACATAGTCATTAAGACAATCAGTGTTAAACTCTCTGCTTTTACACTTTGACTAAACCAAATTGGACTGTTTGTCTGGAAACTGATGTTGACCTGGTGTTAAAGACGTTAAATGATGGACTACTATAACCATCAGTGTTTCAAAGCTCTGTTTCCCCATTGAAACTAACACGGAGCTGGAGTTTCCAAACCGAAACACCTCAAAGCAGACATTTTCAGGGGATGGACAGATACAAAAAGAAGTGTGTGTGGATTCAGTCAGAGTAGATTCACTGAAAGACACAACAGAAAGTTGATAAGAAGGTGCCTGGAAACTAGATATTCCAAGATATTTGTCAAAGAACAACAACAAATGAAGTAGAATTTAGACGACTGTGGTTAAAAACAGTGAATGAGAACAAACGAAGAGAAGATGAGAACCCAATGCAGAGGAAGAAAGTGAAGATATCCCTGTGGTGGTGAAATCTCCTCCATTAGAATTTATCCACAGTCCGTAGAGATCTGATAACATTTAGCTGATCTGCTGGTGGGCTGGATTAGACCTCTGCTGCTGCTGCTGCCAATCCCTATTCCACTGTAATCTATTAACAAACACACACACACACAAACACACACACACACACACACACTCTGCTGGCAGAGCGCCTGGGTGGAGCTTCACTCGTCTTCTTTGCTTTCACAAACTCTTCCTCTTTTCATCTCTCTGTCTCCCAGCCTTTCTAGTGCTCTCTCGCCCTGCCTCTCTCTGAAGTATGTAAAGCTGAATTAAACCATCTGGTCCTGATTAGGGAAATGACTCGTCTCTCTTCTTTTACTCCGGTTTCCTCTTTAATACTCGTCCCGCCTGCCCTCCCCTCTGCCTTTCTCAGGCTGGACCAAGACCGCAGAGTTTAACTCTTCCTAAAAACAGACCAACTCCCCGTGATGTGGTTCTCTTCTGACGTTCTGGTAGAACCTGGTCTCTCTGATCCCCTAGTTGGATTACAGGGCCCAGCTTTTTGTTCGCACTGCTCTGTACTGAGGTTTAGTTCTGAGCAGTGGACATCTAAGGGTGGATAAAGACACCAAACTAGCAGGACAGGCACGGAAAGACAAATCAAGGTTTGCAGTAATAAACTTGATCATCGAGACATTGTAGAAGATGAAGATAATGAACATGAAGTTTAACACGTCCTCACATACACAGATACACACACACACACACAGCGTGGTCCATACACATAAGGCCACATGTCAGCTTTGAATTAACACACTGGTCAGTAAAAGCATCAGAGCTGTTGTGTCTGTGGTTGCTGATGTTTCCATCTCACTGGTTAAAGCTGCATAAAGAGATTTTTGCTGCATTTCAGTTGCAGCAGAACAAAATTTGTCTGGAAACAAACACAATCATGATAAAAATTAAGGTGACTTATGAAGATGTGTCATGAGTCATAGGTTTTACTTTGGTAGGTTTTCTGGTTTTTGTGGCATCTGAAGATTAAAAACTCTGACTCTGTCTCACACACAGAGTCTTGTTGTTCAGGATTACCCAACGCTGGGCGTGCAGCAGAATGTTAACTACGCTGCAAACACACTCTCTGTGAGTTTTTCTCTGCGCAGTAGAAAGACGTGGCTGATTATAGGATCACTGAGCAGCTAAGTCATGTCAGCAAAACTACGAATCTGTGCAAGTGACTGACATCAGACAAAACACAGCAGAAAGGATGGGAACTGGAACAAAACTCACAAAGGAAGAGCAGTCATCGAGCTTCATTAACTATTGCCATGTGTGGGGTCACAGGCCCTTCACACTCATAAAACCAACACATACTCCTTTAAATGAAAAATGCATCAATTTAAAGAACATTTCAAACATGTGAGTAGCTCTGAAGACAGTGCTGTCCTTCACAAACCACTTTGGTATTCGGTATGTAACATACACTGAGTGACTACTTTCCACTAAATGTGGTACTTTGACTCCCTGCTTTTAGGAGGATAAACTGAAACAGCTGCACAAAATAAGAAGACAGAACATGAAGACAATAAGAAAAACTATAGGATCAGAGAAGTTGTATTCAAGTTGTGAACTCCTTATTGTCGAAACAGAAGTGAGGGTGGTTCTGAGCGTGTTCCTAGAAATACTGCCCAGTAGACAGTGATGCCTTCTGTGGAAGTCAGCATCTAGTCCAGCTGGAGTCCAGATCACATTACGTAGACATTTTGACTGAGGTTGGGTCCATCTTCTGAGTGTGTTGGCTTTAAAACAATCAAGACCATAAAGAATCAAGTCAAAAGCGAAACTGGCTGAGGATTCCTAGAGGAGTAGAATTACTTGGAATCTACCATCAACTCTGGATAAGACATAGACCTGGACAGAGTGTGAGGAGGGGAGGACCCCAAACCCCTCTGTATCCAAGCACCAGACTGAGGTTGTTTTCGGTTGTTTATTGTCAATCTGGTCATTTTGCCTCTATTTGGGATCCTTCTGATTTACTTTGCATCTTTTAACTGAGTACATTTACAGAAGAATCAGGCTCCCTGACCTCTCAGCCTGGTAGGTCCATTCATTAGTCCCTCCAGGGCAGTGACACTCAGACACACACAGAAGGTGAACAGAATAACGTAGATCTGTGTGAGGGCACCCTCACCCCCACCCTACCTCTGTTCTTCTTCTCCCATGTTCCTTTCTCTCTGTCCTCCCTGTGTGAACACCACCCATCTGTTTTCTTGCTGCCACCTCGTCTCATCGTCACTGTCACTGTGTTTATTGTGTTTCTGTGTGTGTGTGTGTGTGTGTGTGTGTGTGTGTGTGGCTAAATGCCACCACTGCTATCTGTCACTTCCCATCACACACACACAGCCCCAGGTGCTACTGGGAGCTGCCCCCCTCGGCCAATCTTGTCCAACCACCTCTTACGTTTTTTCTCTTTTGGCAGGGTGTTAGCCTGCTCCCATGCTAACGGCTAACTATGAGGCTAATCTCTGCTGGTGTGTGACAGCGGATAGGAATACACACATTAGATAAGGCTGGTTACACACTGATAGTTACATGTGTGTGTGAGTGTGGAGGACAGAAACACAGGAAGGAAACTTCTACTTCCTGCAGAAGTAGAAATCATATAAAGTAAAGAATGACCGAGTGTATAAAAGTCGGAGGTCAGAGAGGTGAGGGTAGAGAAGGTGAGGAGGGGAGGAAGGAAAGGAGGAGACATAAAGGTAGCAGAGAACAAAAGAAGAAGACAGAAGAGGAAAAGAAGGAAACACGAAAGAAGGAGAAGACCAAACATGAGAACTGAAAAAGAGGTGTAAAAGTAAACAAGGAGGTAATTGAGGAGACATGGAGTTAGAGGACGAGGAGATGACCGCATTAGTATGACCTCAGTGCTTTGAAATTTGTATGAAGAAACACTGATTAGAGACAAAGTTTAACAAAGACTACACCCAGCACACACACACACAGCAAATAAATACAGTTCACATCTTCACAAACACAAATACTGATACTGATGCTGCTGAAAAAGTAGAGCAGGAGTGTGTGTGAGAGTGTGTGTGTGCACCTGTGTAAACTCTGATCTCCAGCAGGAACAGTAACTGGGCGCTAACAGTATTAGCATTAGCACACTGAGCTAACTAGCCTCAGGCCAGACATGAATAATGCAGCAGTCAGTGCGCTGCCTCTGGGTGTGCGTGTGTGTGTGTGTGTGTGTGTGTGTGTGTGTGTGTGTGTGTGTGTGTGTGTGTGTGTGTGTGTGTGTGTGTTATCTGGCTGTACTCGGGGCTGTCTATATGACGGTATCAGAATAATATGCTAATTACTAATAATTACCCTGTAACATACACACTCACACTATCTCCTCCAGTCTCTCCCCTGCTCCCCCCTCACCCCCCAGGCTGGATCTCCTCCTGGCAAGGACAAAGAGGAAAAGGAGGAGAAGGAGGAGGAGGAAACCTGCAGGCCACAACATGTCTGTAGATGACTGCTCAACAACAACGATGTCTCTCAGCTGTCAAATACTAACCAGGAACATGTCCAAAGACTAAAGATCTGGTCTCATAGACTAAGGGGAACCTCTGCTGATGGGTCCTGCAGCTACAGACACTGTGGGTTAATGAAACACTCTGCTTCCAGCCTTAGCTTAGACTCAGGGCCCATGTGAGGACTGATACAGATTATTTTGAATAGAAATAATGGAGCCAGTTAATCTAAAGTTGGTCCTGACGACTCCCCCGGTGCTGGGCAGCTGTGGGAGGATCAACCAGATACCAAAACCACTTGTGTAACTCAGAGTGTTGGAGCCTCCCATGAACTTCTGATAAACTGTGGTTTTTCTCACATGGAAAAGTTATTACAAATATTACAACGTACGTTTTAGGACACATTTGTCTTTCAAGTACGTACTTACTACATGTGTATTTTCACTTTACACAGAATTTCAGTGATATTCAGTGATTCAGTTTGTGAACTGAAATCAGCTCCAACATTTATCTGAAGCTGAATTTTATCAGACACCCAACAATCTAAAGAAGCCGAGTCATTTCTATTTAAAGTGATCCAGTTTGTGCAGAAAACATTTTAAAACCTATTAAAACAACCACAGTATGATTTCTGAATGTGGTAACACACAGCTGCAAAGTGTACCACGTTCCTTTGGTATAAAAGGCAAAAACTGCCCTTTGATGTTTCCAAGTATTTACGAGTAACTGAGTGATTCTCATTATGGTAACATTTCTGTATGGCCCCTCCCCTCCTGTGTCCCTGTGTCTCCTCTCTGAACACCTGCTCATAACCTCACCTGTCACTGGACGTTCACACATGCGCCTACAGAGGATCTGTCTTTAGCTGGTCACTGGTTAGGCTGTAGATTCGTGACAAATAAATGAACCGATTCCTTCTTTTTAGTTATTAAATCATCCACATCGTAAGCGCGCTTTTCTGCTTCAGTTTCCATTTGAAACAACATGACATAAGTTAAACACACATCGTTAACTCAGCAGGTGGTTCTCTATATGTGTGAACGACTTTCAGCTTCTTCTCGTTCTGCCATAAGTTCAGTTTATGTCTTCCTCTTCAGTTTTCATATTTTATTTCTGTCTTTTGTCTTAGTCTTTTCCTTTTGTCCAAGTTCTTTGCCCACTTAGTTTGTTCTTTCTCACGTTACTGTATTGTTTAGGTTCAGTTAAGATATTTTCAGTCATGAGTTTCTCCCTCCACTATAGGAAGTTCTTTTATGGCCTAACTCTTTATCATAACACAGTTTCATGTCTCGCATTTGAGTCAAAACAACTAAATGTGACAGGAATAGTCTTATTAATTATGAGTTACTTTAGTTTAAAAACACTAAAATACTGTTTAAATGCAGGTGTTTTGCATTTCTACACAGTGGTGATAATTTTACAAAAGTAAAAGGTCTGAATACTTGTTCCACCACTGATCAATGTAAAACTAACTATAAATATCCCGAAGATCTGTGATATGGTGAAAACATTAAATACTATTACCATGAGGTTTATAAGACCAAAGAAAAAAGGCTTAAACACAGAAAACAGAGTCTAAACGGTTTCTTTCCGAAACAAAACGGCAGCACTGTCTCAAACTGATGGCTGAGTTCATGTGTGAGTGCTAATGGCCAGCGGAGCTCAGGGTACTTCCTTGCGTCCGCTGTCTATCCTCATCCATCACACCATCAACTCATCACCCAGAGGTCAGCAGCTGTCACTGTCTTCATGTCCTGTCTCAGGCCCCACTACTACCAAAGTCCACTCTGAACCAGGTCAGATCAGCCAGAGCCCATGTGGGTGAATCAATGGTCCTTAGATTTATAGGAGATCTTGAGGAGGTTACATTAGGGGGCGGCTGTAGGGCACCCATCCACAGACCACAGGGTCAGTGTTTCAATCCCCATTCCCTTGTATGGCAGACACCGTCATCATTGTGAGAATGTGGCCAATTACCAGTAGGCCTTTAGAAGGGTTTGAGGTCACAGTGGACCTTTTGACAGTTCTGAGTCTCATTCTCATGGTTAAAGAGGTTTAAATAGTTATTAACAAGGTCCTTTAGATGGCTCTAGGAGAACATAAACAGTCATCTGAGATGGTAGGTGGACTTGCAGGGGATGCTTCATTAGGTTAGACAGGTTCTTTAGAATTTAAATGTGCTTAAAGAGGTCATTTGGAGGGTTCTAGGGATGCTTGGGTTAAGATTAGTATGGAATATTATATTGGTTGTCAATGAAGTTTGATTTGGTATTTAGAAGGATTCAGCAGTTCTTTAGCTGGTGCTTGTAGATTAGAGTGGTTTTTAAGAAGGTTCTTCTGGTAGTGGTGATACCTAGGTAGAAGTTCTAATGGGTAAAGTGGTTGTTAGGATGCTTCTGTGGGTTCTCTGATAAATTAGAGTAGCTGTTCTAGATTCTAGTAGACAGTAGTATCCATTAGTTCTTCTGTGGGTTATTGCAATCATTCCGCAGTTTGGTTTTTAAAAGGCATTAGGGCAGTCCTTTAGAAGGTTCTACTAATGAACATGTAACTTACAGAACCTTACATGGAACCTACAGATCAACAAATACAAAAATGACAGAATTTCAATAATCCAGACTATGTTTAACCACATTCTGCAGGGTTTTATAAGAGCAGAGGGACATAAAGGGGTATCATGATCCTACTAACATGTCAAATTAGTCTGTGAGAAGAAAGATCTCTGGTTCTTACTCTGTCCCCTTAATCCATCAGAGTTCATTCCATCCCTCTGGTTCTAAGGGTTAGTCCTAGCTAAAAAAATGCTCAGATGCTTTACCTTCAGGTGAAGGACTGGTTTGGGGAGCTTGTGAAAACTAAAAGTTTATAACCTTTAAAGAGAAACTTTTAAAGTAAGACATTATATTACATTGACTCATTAAGACCAGAGGCGCCCTCTAGAAATGGCTTATAAAACCTAAGGCATTGTTGGAAAACAGGCCGCTAAAACCTGAGAGTTTTCTGAAAATTGGACAGATGCTCACTAAGACCTCTATTTATCAGCCTCTGTAGCAGCTGGAAACATGAAATAAGAAACAACTGCAAACACCTGGCTTTAAGTTGAAATTACTGATTTTGCTCTAATGTGTATTATAATTTTTTTAATAAATGAACCAATAAAAATTAGATAATATATTCAATTTGTGGCACTGTAAGAAAATTAAATAATTCAGGTGGAAGTGTAACCCTGCATTATCATTAGACAATATCATCATCTTTATTGTTATTGTGAGTCCGTTCCCTGTCTGAAAAACTCTCTAGTCTGAAAAACTCTGAAAAACTCTCTAGTTTTATTTCTGTCACTGTTTAGAAAACACTTGTAATTGCATTCCATCCTAATGTAGAGCAATCTTTACCTCTTTTATTTCCTAATTATCAATGCGTCTTAGAATCTGACAGACTCTAAAATCCTCTTCCTCCTTCACCCTAAGCATGTATCTCATTTTCTATGCTGGATTTTACTTTCCACACCTTATTTTAGCTAATCACAGTGCACTTTATTAGTCACAGGACATAAAACACACACACACACACACACACACACATTTGATGGACTCACATCCTACTTATTCATCACAATCAGTGTGTGCTGCAGTTGATCTCGAGTTTTACTGAACAAAACTACATTTGTGTGTTAACATTTATTACTTCATGTTCTCAACTAGACTGCAGCTACAAGAGTACCGGAAGACCAAATTCTACCTAGTAAAAGTACCAATACAACAATCAATGAGTACTTCAAAGTGGTAGAATGGGACTTAAATTCAAATTTTAGGCAACTCTACTTTATTTAAGGATTGTTTTATCCTTATATTTCTACAATTTTCACTTTATTTCAAATTATTTTAAAATCACTAACAATTCACTGTTCCAGGTGGTCGGATGAGGATTTTATGTATTTTCTTGTAATTAAAATCACTACAGGCTAGACAAAACTGAAACTAATCACAACCAGTGTGTAAAGTAGTTAAATTAGCTCCACGACAGCGGTGAAATGTACTTTCTCCAGAAGGGGTTCAGAAAAAATAAGATCTCCCTCTTAGCAAATCTCACTCAGCAAAATGTCCCAGAGTAAGTAAACCAAACCAGTCCAACAGCAGCGACAGTAAAACATCTCTCCCTTTCTTTTCTAACAAAGGGAACAAACCAGGCGACATTCAGTTTTCAAGCTTCTGCAGAAACACAGCGAGCTGTTCACATACCAAACTCGACTTCTCAGACAATTACCCCAACAAACGACCGGACAATACACGCATTCACACGCACACACACACACACACACACAGAGCGGTGTAAATGTCAAGGATGACACCTCCAGCTCACACCCCCTCACCCCAGCATACAGAAGGTCATCTCTAACCTCCAGCCGTGAGAGGCTGGGGAGGATTTTTCAGGTTGGCAGAGGCTGAAAAGGTCTTCTTCCCCACAGGACACACTCACAGTTCAGCTCACACAAACACACAAGGTAACAGCAGGTGTGTGTCGCTGTCAGTAGCAGAAATACCAACAAAAACACGCAACGAGCAGAGAGCGACACTGGATGATGCGTCTGCTGTCAGGTTTCCATGATGTTGACCAGACTGGATAATGTTTCCACAATTTTCATGTTTTCTGTGGATATGTGCTTTAGGATAGTGAAAGCATCTTGTTCTCAGATTAGCTCAAAGGAACAAAGTGAAGACCTGGGCCCACTGCTGTTATTAAACTGGCAGCATGCCCAGCAGGTCTACACCTGAGAAACTGCTGCTCCAGGATTCAAAGGCTCCACCTACCAAGATCACACAACAATCCATGATTTCTGAGAATATTCTGCTGAAACATGATTGACCTTTCAAAGACAGTAGTCTAAATGTAAACATGGAAATATCAAGTATATCAATGAAAGAACTTCAAAGACGCTTCCCTGAAATACTCACTCTGTTTCCACTCAACATGGTACAATCCCATTTCCCCCCAGAATGTCCACTTCCTCTTAGGTGGTCTTGTCCTGTCCAGAGAAACTGCACCACATATGAGCATGTGAGAATAATCTGGACGTATCATCATGACTGTGGTTGTCTAATGTTAGCTGGGTTAGCATTCTAACAGCATGTGCTCTGTAGCCCAGGCATGCTAGCAGAGGCTAATGCTCCACACCTGGGGAGACCAAGACATTAACCTGCATCCAGAGAGGGACCCTTAGTCCAATTTATCAGATGAAACAGGATAAACTTCAATATTTAAGGAATAAAATGAGAAAACAAAAAATGAAATGATCTTAAGACAGTGTGATATGGATTCATTTAAAGATTAAATTAGATTGATTTAACACTCCCCACCCCCCTGATCTTGATGTTTAGCTGTGCATGGGCTTCTTCACACACATTTGTTCTCTGGATTCAGTTTATTTGTTTTTATTTGCGAATGTGGGAATGGGTTCAGAACAGGGGTTGAGAAAGCCGTCACCTTTCAGGTCACTGTGTAATGTTTTTAGTTTGTGGACACAGAGGATGAGACACGGAGTGTGAAATAAAAGACAAATTGTAATAACAATGAACAAACTGCTGCTCTGTGTGTGTGTGTTGGTGTATGTGTGAGCCATTAAACTCCATCACCAGCTCTCTCGCTCTCTTTTGCCTGCAGCTTCCTTATGGCACTCGACCACTAATGCATATGTGCTGAGAGCCAAGCCTGGGGTTGGGGGTGTGGGGGGGTACTTAGTCCCATCGCTGTCTGCTTTATCCTATCCGTGTCTCCACACACACCATCTCACTGCTATGGCTGGTTAGTTTGTTTCCTTCTTCAGATGATGATGATAGTGATGACATCATCAGATTCAATAAAGGAAATTAAAAGCAGGGTATATTTGTTTAATTGCCAAGTCCATCTGGGTGTGTTCCACCTTTAAGCCTTTTCCCAGAAATGTTTAGTTGTTCCTGATAAAACCAGGTAAAGTCTGGAAAGATGAGGAGGGTCAGACACAAGCTGTTTCACGTGCAGATGAAGATCAGAAACTATCAGAGTCTTTAACTTCTCTTAACCTCAACAAATCCCAGAGGTGGTTCTTGGTTTCCCGCGGCAACGCTCTGACACACATACAGCCAATCATTAATCAGGATCAGCCCAAGGACACACACATCAACGCATATACTCTGACCCAGAAAATCGTCCTAGCTGCAAAGACGTCTCAGAAAGCAGGAGGTCGTCACACACTAAGCACGCTCAGTTTAACGACCTCGCGGTGTCGCCCATGTTTACAGATTGCAGCAAAGACCCCGACCACAGGCTGTGGTTTGGTTCTTATCTAAAAATGTTAAAATTAATCTTTTTTTCTTAAATGGAAGAAATGCTGCAGAGATTTCCCTCACTGTCTGTCAGGAATCCTGCTCGTTTTCAGTTTATCCACTAAATGTAACAGAAGGAAGGTGCTCTCCACAAATTTCTACAACCCCGTAAGACAATTTGTGTGGTAGAACAAAGTCGTCACATAAGTTGTCACACTTAGCTTTAAGTTTTGCTTAAAGCTAGTTGGAGTTCACCTAGTTTGCTGTGAAAAACCTTGATTTAAAGAAAGATTTTAGGAGAAAATTTTTAAAATATCTGACACGTCCGCTGAAGACTGGATGGTAACAGTCCTGTAGTTTGTTTATTTTATTTTTTAGTCATATTCTTACTCCATATTTATTTGCTATCTGGGCCTTCTGACCCTTTAAGTGTCAAATGTTCCGGGTTAATTAACACACACAACAAGACAAACATGAATAATCTTGTTTACAGTTTGGATGTTTCATGAGAAACATGGCGCCAGTTCACCCTTATGCTCAGTGGTTTATTAGCCCAACAAAGTCTTCATTCTTCGAGAGTCCAGCCCTTAAAATGGCCCAGATGGTTCTCACTCGATAGAGGGAGAACACTCCACAATTACATGAATATAATACAATAAATCTTCCAGCTCTTCTATACTATACTGATTGGATCAGATTCTGGGAATAAAAAGAGTCGGTGTGAGTAGTTTTTGCTGCCCAGAAAATGAATTCACTGTTTCAAAGCAGCAGGTTTAAAATGGATGAGATCCTCATCCAGGGTCCCGCAATGCCAGCATGGCCATGTGCTGACTCCTGGGTTTACAGTGGTTATAAAGTCTTCTCCTGCAGGCTCATGGATCAGCACAACACAACACCAGCACATTTATCAGTGTCACAAACACTGAAAGGTTTCTGCATCAATGCCCAAACCTCATGAAGTCATAATCAGAGTCTCAGTTTTACTTAAACATTTCAAATTGACTATGAAATGATCCAGTTGCCAATAAGATGCACCAAAGAGAAGTGTGTTATTTCACTAAAAAAACCATCTGACCAATCCCTGCAGGTCCAGCCTCAGTCACCGGGCTTGAACCCACAGCTTCAAACCATGAGAGAAGACAAACACCTGCTTCAAACTCTGGATCCAGCTCCTCTTCAATATTTAAACACACACTGATATTAGCTGCGTATGAATATTTACCGTAGTAATTTAGGTTAAACAGCAGCTCCTGGGCCTGAAGTCCCTGTAGGCCTTAAAACACACACACGCACACACACACACTCCTGTGATGTGTGTGTTTGCTTGCAGCACTTTGCACATCATTATCATAATGAATATGATAAAATAAGAGAAAGCGTTAAAATCATGTTAAATATTTATCCTCCCTCAGTCTGAACACTTTCTTCTCCTCAGTATTAACCTGGCGTAAAGTCACACTCAGGAGAACATAAAGTTTGATGTGTTCCACATTGGACTGAGGTTCTTTACTTTATCCATTTTCACCAGTTCTGTTTTCTGAAAATGTAGCAATGTGTGGAAACGTCTGGAAGTTACTGAGGCTATTTACAGTGAGGTGATAAAAGGTCAATGTCCACTAACTGTCCTCAGCCCATTCTGTCCAACATCTAAACTAAAACATTAAAAGTGTTTCTGTAAAAGCCTTTGTGAAGCTTCCTACTCTTACTCCTCACATGAAGGCGACACTGACTGGGCTGAATGAAGTTTGCTGAACTGGCAAGAAACATCTTAACACAGATTAAAGTGATAACACACACACACACACACGCTTTAATCCCTGTCTCATTACTTCAACACATACACACACACACACACACACACACACACACACACACACACACAACTTCAAACAATAATCTTGTGAATATGATCAGGGATTTGGGCCAGGACACTAATCAGCCCGACATCTCTGGACAGCGCGGATTAAAAGGCCCAGGATAACACACACAAACAAACAAACACACACACACAGACACACTGCAGTGTTTGTTTAATCTTTTGCTGACTTTATTTCTCTAAATCTCATGTCACAAAAATAATTTGGTTAATCTGAAGATCAGTGTCTCGTTTTGACAAAGACGCTGCCTGCTGTCGACTTCAGGTGTCCTCCCACGCCCGAGCACACACACAATGTGCAGCTATACTGTTTCCTGTGCATGTTAGAAAGCTAAAGACCTCAAATAAAAAAAATGCAGGTTCTTTCCGCAGCTATATGTTTGTCTGGACAAAAATCTTAGCATATTCATTGTGTATAAACTGTGTCACAAAGAAAACAAAAAATATTCATCATTTCATGCTTAAAAACATTCTTGATAGACGATGATTATTCAGGTTATTTCAGTTTGTTTCGTCCCCTCAGCTCCTTCCCAGCTCCTCTTTTTGGCCTTTTTTTTTTTTTACTTTGTCGTTCCTTCCTGCCTTCTGTTGTGATTGAAAGTGCAGAAAATGCAATCTGCATTTGACAGGATTCAGGTTTTCTTACAATTTGATTTTACTGTTTGTATTTTCCTCCCCGTTCTTGTTTAAGGTTTTTTGGCAGAATCTTGAATCTCAGCTTTCTTCACATACGTGAACATGACATGGAGCTATACTGTGGTGCCTTCAGGGACCGGTGGAGACCTTGATCTTCGTCCATGCTGTCTATGAAACACAAATCTTCCTCCATGGCATCAATCTCATCTCACATGTTAAACAAAAGGAGTCTTAATCCCGCTTTCTCTAATCCCCACTCGCTTTGCAGACACTGCATCTGAAGGCAGCGCACTAATCCCAGGGGCCACCGGCGCCCTTCGGGGGGCAGCGGCAGTCCTTTCTCTAACGGCTTTAATCCAACCCGGACCAAGCACAAACACACTGAGGAAGTCCTGATTTATCGAGTGGAAAACTGGAACTTTCCTCCTTCTGTTGCTGCAGATAATTCACGGCTCGGCAGTGGATTTGTGAGGAGATTAAACCATTTTTGAAATAACTGAAATACAAACATATAGCGTGAAACCGAGCGTGAGGTGAGAAATGGAATAAGAAAGCAGAGATTAGCTGCATGTTTTATTCATTTTGATGTTTTGTAGCAGGAAAAGCGTCACATGTGGAGGATGTAGAGAGGTCAGAGATTAGTGTGGGGACACGCTTGGTCTGAAGCTGCTGCTTCAACTTCAGAGGGTCAAATAATAAGATTTAAAGTTGTACAGTTTCCTTCTGAAACACCACAGAAGAAGAAGGAGGTTAAATGAGTCAAACATATTTTATTAACACTATCTATTGTGGGGCAGTTAAATTACTTTTAAGGAAGCAGTTTCCAGGATGGAACAAACCAGTGAATCAGAAAAAAAGCTTCATCTTTTCTACAAAAGATGCTGTGGAGACACACAGTGAATTATTAGATTTTAATTTTATTTTTTTTATTTCTCAGGCAGGTCTTCACATTCTGGATCTGCTGAAGGGGACACTGAGTGGTGTCTAAGTGAATATTGACATGACTTATTTTTGCCTCCATTTTGTGCAATTGTTAGAATGAGCATGCCCTTCCTGACGCAACCCTCCTCAATTTCTACCAGGCTTAGACCAGCACTGCACAGCTGGGGAGGGGAATGGGCTATCAGGGGTACAGTGTCATGCAGTCCCAGGGACACTTTGACATATAGCCAGGGCCGGGGATCGAACCACTCACCTTGTGGTCCGTGGACGACTGCCCTTACCGACTGAGCTTCAGCCACCCCTTACTCTGCAGAGAGCACTAACGGTCTTAAAACAAGTGTGTATGTGTCTGTGTATGTGTGCAGTCGCTAAAAGCCTAAATTGGCTTAAGCAGCAATCTGAGAATGGACACAAGTCATATGATCGCCTTCACACACACACACAGACACACACAGACACTCACACACACACGTAAACTCCTTTAGTCAAATAATAAACACCTTCCACCTGAACTGAACCAAGGTCTAAAACAAAAAAAAATAATTTTTCCACAAACATGTTCACACTGACCTAAAAATCTAAAGAGTATGTTACTCAGCTGCAGCAGCATTTGATACTCTCTCCTTGTCCCCCATCCTGAGGGACACCCCAAAGCCTCCACATACTCTGGATCCAGACTGATTCACTGTGTTATCAAATGATGAGTTTGTTTTCCTAATTTTCTTAATCTCCAGGTGTTTTTTTTCTTCAATTATGTGCAGAAACTTTACCAGCTGAAACTCACATCTAGCTGAATCATTATCAAATCCATTTTTCCAATGTTTTTTGAAAGAAACACATAGATTTTGTTTCCAATATTAAAGACTTGGTTTCACTTAAATGTGATAGAGTTTGTAGTTAAGGAGATTTCAGAATGAGTGAAATGTCAACTGAACACACAGTAATGTGTGTCCCTAAACTGTCCCTCCTCTTACTCCTTAGTGAGGTGTTGAAGGACCATGCAGAGCCTACGTCATTTGTCACTCTTTCTAATATATTCACTTCTTTCTATATTGAGCTGTTCAAATCATCCAGTGAAAAGTTGTGTATTATTATTAGTTTTTGCCATTACCGTGCAGCTGTAACATCTGACAGGACAACACGTCTCAATGGTTGTGGTTTAGGTTTGGGTTTGAGGAGGAAGCTTTGGATAAAATAACCATTTAGTGTCTAGCAGGAAGCATGTGCTGAGTCCATTTTTAGTAAAAGCAGAGGACTAATACCACATACCATGTGATGGTTAGATTTTGGACAGAATACAAAGTTTGGGATTAGAGGGAAGGAGAAACAAAGGAGGACATCTCTGAGGTCTGAGGAGAGATAATTAACTCACTGAGGACTCCACACCCACACCTGACTTCACTGTGTGTGTATTTAATCTGGGAGCTTCGTTAAAAGCCTGACGAGACAGAACAAAGAGCTGACTGCACCCACCTGGAAACACACACATTCTCTAACAGACACACACACACACACACTTCAGAGGAAAAGGTAAAGTCCTGAATCAGCCACAGTCCTGAACCTGGACACTGGGGGTCAGCAGGGACTGTGCTGCTGAGTTAACACTAGCCCTCTAATTACAGACCCCGTCTCTCTGAAAAGGACCAGTCTGCTGTTTTTACCGTTGCTGGCTCAAGACAGACAGTTCCCAGAGAAAATGAAGAAATCTGCAGCAGAAGTATTGTCCACATTATTCACACCTGGCGCCTAGATTACCAACAGTGCACAGCCTCCTACAGACTGAGGTGTCCTATTCTAATACGCACCAATGTCTCCTGGAGCTGGAGTGCACATCCTGAGATCTTGTCTGCACGGCAGGCCTGAGGTTTCAGCTTCCCTGGCCTATACTGACTGTTGACCTGTCCACTGGTAACTGCCCAGTCAAACTCACACAAAGAGACAAACACTCAAATCCACCACAAATTGAGAGACTCAAATCTGCCACAAAGAGACAGAGACTCAAATCCGCCACAGAGAGAGAGAGTCAAAACTGCCAGAGGCAGACCAAAAACCACCAGAAAGAGACAGAAAACAAAAACAAAGACTCAAAACCATCATACATTTCTCTATCTTTAATCTGTTAAATTCAGGTTTATTTGGAGGCTCCCAGGTGTTTTCAGCAACAGAGATTTTAAGGTTCTTGCTCATTATTTAGCTCTTCTTCTTGGACGGAAAAGAAATGTGAAAAGGAAACATTCTGACTCATTAATCCAACACAAAATCAAAGACTCAGACCAACAAGAAGGTAGCAAGCCTCCTCCGAACAAAGCGCTCATTAGCCTCGCTCCATCAGCTGCTTTATTAGGGCATAGCGGCCATCTTGGACCATGGAGAGTTTAATTTCATTCTCGGGTGCTTCACACACAGTCTGTCCCCCCACAGCTCTCCATATGTGCAGCAGAGAGGGACAGACAGGAGGAGACATCAAACACACCCTCAGGCTGCAGACAGTTTTTGAAGAAAGTCTGTCATGTGTTTTCATCCTCAGTCAGACTCCAGTCATTCTATACCAGATTTTAGCCAGAGACACAGTGAGCTGCATGTTTTCAGGCTTTTATCAAATTGTTCTGTTAACAGTACCTGAAGTATCTGTTTATGCCCTGTCTGCAGGACAAACACAGCTGAGGAAAACCTGAAATCACAGAGTCTGAATCACGTTTTGCAGCCTCCTTTCTCTCAGAAAGTGGACTCACGGAGGAGACGTTAAGATCTGCACTGCAGCAACTGGACTTTAACCGTTACTTTAGTGAAGGATGTTCAGGAGCTAAAAATAAACAGTCGACATTTTAATGTCAAAACTTCACAGATTGTTGCTCGTTCAGTCATGATATTCACAGCAGGTTAAATAAAACAAAATAATGAGCGTCAGAGCATCCTTTAATTACTCCGTTGCTAATTGGTTTCCATGAAAACCAGTCAGGAACACTGACAGACTGGTTTGTGCTGCAGCAACACGTCCACATGTCTACGTCTTTGACGCAGTTTGCAGTCAAACTGCAGGACATAAAGATTAAAATCTGCAGGCTGTTTCTATTATTTTGTCCACCCCATTTACAGCAACGAGCATCACCTGATGTGAATCTGTTTAGTGTATGGAAGCTTCAGCTGCAGATTTTGGATAAAATTAAAAATAACTCAAATTAGAATTAGTATTTCTTTAACAGGCATTTTCCTGTGACTGCTGGTGACTACACAAAGTACTACAGGTACTGTGAACATGAGCGATACTAATACTGCAATAAGGTTTAAGTAAAAACACAATTCGTCAGTGATTTACATCATGGTGTAACACGTTAACACTACTGTTTGTACTGTTGGTACTGCTACTTTGGAGTACTTCTGCTTGTGATGGAGTTTGAGCTTAACAAATGCAAAAATGATGATTTGTAATAAAGTTTAATATGAATGACCGATCAGCACTGAAACTACCAATACTAATACTGCACCACTGTCTCTGTGTGTTTTTCTTCTTTACATTTTGGCTGTTCCCTTTCAGGGGTCGCCACATCTATGGAACAATAAACATTCCCATCATGTAGAAGTACACAGAAAAACTACAAACCACAGAATATGATAAATGCCATTTAAAAGCTGGAGTTACTTACTGCAGTAGTATTTGTTGTTTTAATTTACTATCATGCTGTGATGTTGTCTTACAATCTGCAGTTTTCTATTAATTTTTTTTTTCCCTCCAACAGTTCCATGTGTAGTGTGTGCTTGGTACTTCCACTTTGCAGTATTTGTGGTGTGTTTGCAGTATTTATGCCTTCAGACTGTGATGCAGCTCAGGCCTGAATTGGACCTGTAGATTAAGATCTGATAAAAATGCGAAGAATTCTAATGGAGTTCACGTCCCTGCCAGTGATTCCCACAGTCACAATCACGTGAACTCTGCTGGAGATTAGTTTTCCTGGTCTTTAACGTTAAGTCCAACATGTGGACATCCTTATTTGTACTTGAAATCTACTGAAGACTTCTACTGTGAAGCAGCAGTTGCAACCTTAAAGCGGCGTCAGGTTCATGCTGATTCTTAATGTCCAACATGTCACACTGGATGCAGGATGAAGTTGTTTTCATCGTCTCTCAACTGTCCTAAGCATCCCCACGCGCTCTCTCGCTCTCTCTATCTCTCTCTCTTACTCACACACACACTCTCTCTCTCACACACACACACACACACACACACACACACACACACACACACACACACACTGACCTGTAAAAACAGTCCGATTTCTAATGGAGTTGAACATGTCAAACTGGTTCCAGAGACTTCTTTCCTCATTCTTCTCTACTGCATCTTTTTACTATGTTGCTGTTGCCAACACTACTTTGCAGTGCGTTCGCAGTATTTTGTGTGTCTGCAGTATTTCTGCAGTATAAGTGACCATTTATTTCTGGTGTAACGCTAAAGTTTTTCGGAGCGGAAAAACGGGGAGAGAGACAGAAAGGGAGGGGGGACATTTTCCAGCTGGAAACTTGGATGCCGACACACTGAGAAAACAACTGGCCCCATGTTAGCGGCGCCCCCTCCCCCCGAGAACCCGATCCTACCTTTGAAGGTGTCCGCCCGCGTCCCCGTTCCTGCCAGTGAAACCAGTAAGAAAGACGCGGAGAGCAGCAAAGTTCCAGTCCGCTCCATGTTCGGAGCGGGAGCGAAAGTGGCGACAACTCCGACCCACTTCTTCTTCTTCTTCTGCTTGTGCGGCTGCTTCCTGTCTGTGGCTCGGACTCACTCACACACTCAGAGACGGGTTCCCGGGTCTCGGTCTCTCCGGTTCCTCTCCGGTTTCTTTTTCCTCCGGTTCCCCTCAGAGGGAGCGAAAGAGAGAGAGAGAGAGAGAGAGCGAGAGCGAGTGCAAGATAGAGAGGGGGGTAGGGGTGACGTCACGGGGGGGGGCAGTTTAGGATGTTCACGTTTTAATTTTTCATATGAATTTTAGAATATTTTACTTTTTTAGTTTTCCTGACTTATAATGCGCGTTACAGTTTTTTTGATTATACTGTTTTAATTATTTTAAAGAAATGTTTAAGTTGGGTTAAGTAGTCTTATTTTTATTTTACTTAATCAGTTAACTATTTACATTTCTTATAATTTGTAAAATTAATTTGTTGTTGTTGTTTACATTTGTACTTATTTGTTATTATTTATTTTTTTATTTCTATTATTGTTTGATCTTATAGTTTTAAAATAGCTGATGTTTTATTTTATTCTCCTTGTTTTCTCGCGTTTATTTTTCACTGTAAAAAAATGTTGAGCAGCTTCTTTTACATCTGCAGCCGTTTGACCTCACGATGCTGCTACCTGCTGGTCTGGTTCTCTACAGCGCCAGTTCTGTTATATATATACATTTATTTTTTGTAAAATAAACTGTAAAATTACAATGGTAACAATTAGTGATGGGGCTGACTAACGTTTTGTGTGTGTTTCATGTAATGTAGTTACCTACATTATACATTATATTACACCTAAACTTTGAAGTGAGTTAATGAAACTGAGTCTGAACTTTGATAAAAGTGACGACTCTGTAACTAAAAGCAGCTTGTTTTATTTTGTAGTAATTTGTTGCCTCCTGCAGGTAATACTGAGTAACACAGGGGAAGGTGGCACCCTTACTGCTACTACTAGTCGTGTTGTCATCATTATTATTGCTGTTGTTTATTAACAATAACAATTAAGGAGGCCAAAAGTATTTGGACAGCTGTCTCTTGTTCTAGCATTGTTTTCCTGCTGTAGATATTTATATCTATGTTGATTTTGTTTACTTATTTGTTTTTCTTTTATATGCAAGTTCACTTTCATTTCATGTTTTAGGTGGTATTTTCAAATATTTAAATTATATTATTTCGTGATTTTGTATTCATGATTTTTTCTATAATATATTATTTTGATACTCTAACTTATATTCATTAATAATTTAATAACATATCAATTCTATTTGTACTTTGTCTTATTTGCTTGCCCAGCTCCATAAAGAAAAAAAACCCTGGGGAGACACAAATAATGAATCATGACATATTACAGCCTCCTTTATTCTAATGCATGCACAGTGTTTCGTTTTTTGTTATATGAATCATCAGAATGAGCAGCAAAATTCCAGACACCAAAAGCATAAAAGTAGAGGCATGTTACATGATCACATATGGTTACGTATTTGCCTCTCTACATGCTTTTATAGATGTGATGTCTATCCAGATGTGTTTGTGTTTTCTAACATGAAAAAAGAAACTCACAGTCAAAGTTTCATGAAGTCACATTTTATTACGGTTACTTACTGTATCCACATCAGTCTCTTTAGTATCTACAGGAAATCTGAGGTAGTTTTAAAGCACAAGTCCCCACAAATACCAGTGTCAGGGTCCACCTGGTGACCTTCACTCACATACTGTGGCCCAAAGCTGGTGTAAATCAACCAGGCTTCACATTATTAAGCTAAGTCCATCTGCCAAGTTGGAGAATTGAGAAATTCTCAGTCAAACTCAGTTTGATCAGGCTGAAGCAACCACAAGTCGTCTCTTACGTTTTATAAACAGTTAAATGAAAAAGTAACTGCACTATTAGCAATTATCTGCTTTTCTGCATAAATTGGTCATAAAATGTGAGCATCATGATTTGGGGCTGATTTGCTGCCTCTAAAGCTGGACCTTTTGTCATTGTGGAGGGTAAAATGACTTCCCTATTATATCAAGGTGTTCCACAGGACAAAGTCAGGGTGGGCGTCTGAAACGCCAAAGAAGCTGGATGCAGCAGGACAATGACCCTAAACATGACAGAAAATCTACTACAGAATGGCTTCAGGGACAAAAAATTCACTAATCCAACAATCGTGCCTGTTTGTATTTTTTCAGCTTAGAAATATTGTCTTTGTTGGTCATTTTATGACCAAGTTAATCACAACAACAGACAAGTGCAAACAGTGCTGTCTCTTTTTCTTGTCACTGTATACATGAATTGAAAGCAAACTTGTTAGGTGTGACTGCTCCACCATGTAGTTAAAAAGCCCCGCCCCCAACTCTACCCAGCTTTCAGGTAGTTAAAGAGGGCGGTGATCCCACCCTCCAGCACCTCCTTGATAGGCTTAAGCAGCGGATTGTGGACAATGTGGAGTCCTTTATCCAGAGGGTGGCAGGCCAGCTTCTCCAGCCGGGACAACTGGTGCATTTCCTGAACACAACATCAACATCATCAACATCATCATCAAGTTCACTTCTACACGACATACAGCAGTGTTTCCAGGTGTATGTTTTGAATAAAGTAACTGCAGCTGGTCTGTAAAGCCTCTCACCTGTGGTACGTCCTTAATGTTGTTAAAGTCTAGGTTCAGCAGCTCCAACCTGGAGAAAATCAAACCTTGTTGTTAGGTAATGAAACTTCTGACAGGTGTGAGGTAAAATGAGCAGGCGGTTAATTTCAGATGGGGTTACCTGAGTTTACAGGTGGATGTATCAGCTGGGTTTACCCAGTGAGGTAGACAGTTACATTATGTTACCTAATGAGGTACTAGGAGAATAAGATGGGGGTCAATCTACTGAGGTAGGTTACCAGGTGAGGCTAGCTGCACTTCAATATCTCACCAGGTAAATAAAGGATAACAGAAGCCATATCACCTGATGAGGCAGAGTTAACTTAACTGTTATTGTTATAGTGATGTAATTGTTACATAGTAAAATGGTCACCAAGGTTACCTGATTGACTGGGGATATCAGATAAGGTTACCTAGACAGGTGGGGTAGGTGGTTACCTGTTAAAGTAGGATTACCTCGTAAATTAGGGTAACCTGAGGTTAAGGTGGAGTTACCTGGTGAGGTAGCAGATGGCTTTGGGCAGAGAGTAGAGACTGTTACCTTCCACAATGAGGATCTTGAGCTCCACTAGAGACTGAATGTTCTCTGCCAGGTTCTCCAGATGGTTACAGGCCAGATGCAAGAACACCTACAGGGACAGAGAAAATGACAGACAGCTAGATGAGGCACATCAATGATGTAGCTTAAAACAAATTAACTAAAACTAACCAGGATCATTCAGCATTTTTTCTCCCTGAACATCTGATTCATTTCTAACTTTAAGTCTATGTACTTAATTAACCTGACAGGAACCTAATCATCAAAAGAATGAATTGTCTTCTGAGACTCCATCAGTTTTCGTGTCAGCAGTTTTCTATCTAATAACAAACCAGGGCCTTCATGTTGTAGACGCAGCCTGGGATATGAGCAATGTGGTTGTGGCTGAGATTGAGTTTCCTCAGTCTGGTCAGATTGGCGAGACTATCTGGCAGGTAGGACAGTTGGTTGTTGGCCAAACTCAGCACCTGAGAGACAGAAGCACTGTTAGACTGAGGAGACACTAAACTTAGTCATGTTTTATTCCCACACCTTGTGAATTTGGAGACTCTCCATTTGTCCTTGGTGGAGTTCCCCAAGGTGCCATCTGAGGTCCTGTTTAATTCTCCCTGTATATTCTTCATTTAGGCTGTGATTTTACAAAATAAATTTTTATGCACTAGTACGTAGATAATACTCTGCTGATTCCCTGTGATACAAACTGAACTTTCTTGATACTGTTTAATCCTGAATGACTGAACCCCTCTCATAGCACATGGTGCTAATCTTCTCTGTCCCATACTTTGTTTTCACATCTGTCTGTAAATGTCAAAAGCACTGCAAACAAAGCACGTGTCATCCTGGGATCTAGTTATTAACACTACATTTTGCCACCTTGAATCTAGTGTTTTACCAGCAGTAGAACTATTTTTAGCATTATTTTCAGTACCTCTAGCTGTGTACAGTCTCCCAGCTCTTCAGGAACTTCAGTCAATCTGTTTCTGTATACGAATAAAACTCGGAGTCTCCTCAGCTGGCCGATCTCTGCCGGCAGACTGCTCAGCTGCACACCAAACAGAAAAAAATAAAGTGCTGTTTCTAAGTCCCAGATGAAGAAGGGAGGGGAAATGAGGACAATGAAAAGAAACTGGCACCTGGTAGTTTAAAGAGGAATTATAACCTTAATTTATCCAGGAGACAGAGCGGCTGCTTAAGGATCAGGTGAAGGTGCCTGTCTGCCTCACTTGTGGGCACCTTGACAGACACATACCATAGCATGCAAACACTGGTTTCAGTTTCATAGTGATAATGAGACATTTAAGGGGGCGTTCAACCAAATGAGACATGCAGATCAGTTTACATGCCACACCAGGTCCTTTTGGAAACAACTGTGTCATGTCCTCTGTGACTCTGGACTAACTGATAAAATAACCCTGACAGTAATTAAGGTTGTTTACCAGGCATGGGGGCTCTGATAAGAGACACCATCCAGGTGCACAGAACCCCATTTCTTTGGACTGAAAGACAGAATACTATTTTCTGCCCCTGGAGTTCTGCTTTGGGTGACAAACAGCAACATTTACATAAAAAAATTAATTCAATGTTTTTCTTTACTAAAGCGTGAGATTCACCAAATATAATAACAAATTATAACATATTATTATGACTGATAAAAAAGTCAGCTGGGAAAGATTTTGAAATAATATGAAATTACCAAAGAAAATTAGGATTTAAACTTTATTCTTATATACTTCTTAGCAATTAAATGGCTAAATACATTTTTGGTTCAGAAAACAATAATAAACATAAAAAGTGTATTTTACTATGAATAACAGCGCTGACCTGTTGGTTTGTTAACATTACAGTTAACAAACATTAAATTTAACATAAAATTGTGTGTACATGAATAGGGTTAATGTCTTTGATAAAGTCTTTGATTCAGACATTGTCACTGCAAAGCATCAAAGCTCTGATATGTATAAGTGTATCATCTGCATAAAACTGGACCATAACTGAACTGGTTAGAAATGTTCAGATATCTCCAGAGATGTTCAACTGGGTTCATGTCTGGACTCTGGCTGCACCACTCAAGGACATTCACAGAGTTGCCCCATAGCCACTCCTTTCTTATCTTGGCTGTGTGCTTAGGGCTGTTGTCCTGTTGAAAGATGAACAGTCACCCCAGTCCAGAGTGCTCTGGTTTTCATCAAGGATGTTTCTATACATTGCTGCATTCATCTTTTCCTCGATCTTGACTAGTCTCCCAGTTCCCCACAGCATGATGCTACCACCACTGTGCTTTACTGTAGTGATGGTATTGGCCAGCTGGTGAGTGGTTTTCTTTAGACACTTGGCATTCAAGCCAACAATTCCTTGGACTTTGTGTCTTGGTTTGTACTCTGACATGCACGGCTAACTGTGGGAGCTTATATAGACAGGTGTATCCTTTTCCAAATTATGTCAAATCAACTGAATTTCCCACAGGTGGACTCCAATCAAGTTGTAGAAACATCTCAGGGATGATCAGTGTAAACAGGATGCACTATAGCTCAATTTTGAGTTTCCTGGCAATTACATTTTACATTTTCAATAAATTTGCAAATATTTCAAACAAGCTTCTTTCACATTGTCATTATGAGGCATTGTTTGTAGAATGTTTGGAATAAGGCTGTAACAAAATGCGCAAAAGCATTGTGAATACGCTTTCTTTTTTTTTTGGATGCACCTACACTGAAGGACTTTTTGACTGACAGTATTAACACTGTTTATTACACTAGGAGCGATATTATAGTTGTTTTTTATGAAACCCACAAAATAATCTGGAAAAGAGTTATTCCTTTCTTTTGAATTAAAGAGGAAGCTTCTGGGAACTTAAAAGTGAAGTACAGAAAACTGTCTTTGACCTGTGTCTGGTGTTGTGGATATACCCGTGGAGAATCGAATAGACACAGGCAGATATTTACTTGGTTACCCCACAGATTGAGGACCACCAGGTTGGAGAGAAGAGCCAGCTGAGGTTGAAGAACCTTTAGACTGTTGAGAGACAAATTCAGCTTCTCTAACTCCACCATCTCCCACAGTTCATCTGGGATCTTCTAGACAACAAGAAGAAAATCAATTGGAGGACTCTGTTAGGCGTCCTCTAAAGTCAGGCATACTAAATGAATCCATGTGTCTTTGTAAAATATTTGGCTCTAGAGTCTTTGCCACAAAGTGATGACTTGCAGATCTAAGTGCTACATCTCATCATGCTGCCATACCTTCAGTCCTCGACGGGCCAGACTTAGGATATTGTATCCAAACTGTTTGACAGTGAAACGTCGGATTCTGTCTGCTGACATCAGACTGTCCTCCCTCCTCACGCTCCTCTTATCCTCCTTCCCCTCTTCCATACACACTGCTCCCCCCATCCCTCTCTCCACACCTTGTTTGTTAAGCCTCACCTGTCACTAGAGAGATGTTCAAACACAAAGCGTAAGGATGAAGATAATGAAAAAACTCTACCATCCAGGTTTACAATACTATCAAGGCATCACTATTGCAGGTCTTGTTTTACTGGTGTCTGGATAGAACATGAATCTCCAGATGTTGTACCACTTTCCAGCCACTAAGATGTTTTTCTAATGTCCAAATAACATACAGTTTTTAACTCTTTTGTCCAGGTATTACTAACCCATCCAGATAATTTTCTTTTTCTAGATGCTATTGTACTGTTCTGATAAAACACTTCTGTTCAGATGTTTGCCACTGTCCACATGTTGCCCCACTGTTCTATTGTTTTTCTGCTTTCCTGATGCTTGGATGTTTTTGTCTTTGCTTCAGACAACTATTACTGCAGGTCGAAAACAAAGACTTTGAATCTACATCAATCATCAGTCTGATGAAGTCACCTGCATCTCTTTTATATTTAAAATGTCTGACTGTTTTTTCAACACCATATACCATTTTAAACCATAATTTCCACAAATTCAAATAAAGGAGAGCTGGGAGTATGAACAAACAATTGTATATCATACCTCATAAAACATTTGCTTGTCTTCATTCACATGTTGAGTAGAAGAAATGTCAGACATCCAGGGTCCAGGTAGTGGTGGGTGCCAGTGCAGTCACTAGATTGTACAATTGATTAGCTTATTACTGAGTCCACTGTGTAGCCAACTGATTGAGTTTTGTCTGGACAGCAGAGAAAGGACTTCAGGGAGTGTTTGGAGACCTGGTCTATTTGAGGACGAGTGTGGACAGACAACTTGATATCATCTTAACACACACAGTTGCTGCTGTCAATCACATGGTTGATTACAGGCTGCAACACACACTTGTTTCAAACAAACCATATATGTACCATAAGTGACTCAGTGGTAGAGTATAGGGTTGGGATGCAGAAGGCTGTGGGTTCGAATCTCACCCAACCAGGTGTGGCCTTCTATTTGTTGCCTTTCTCCTTTGTATTCTGTTGTCTCCAAATAAGAGCAGGTGATATAGAAGCAGAAGTTGGAGATTTGGCTAAAAATCTGTTTCTGCTGAGTATGATCATGAATGACATCCTGTTTTTTTCTTTTTACTGGCTTTGGTCACTTCAAGTATGTGTGTATTCGACAGTGCAGTGTAAAGCTGAGTGCAGGTTACTATGGAGTCTCAGCCCATGTGTGGTGCAGCAGCTCCACCTGCTGTCCAAGGCTTAAAAGGGACATCCCTCTCATTGTTCCTAGCGCCGTTCAAACTTCTTTCCAATGTCTGCTTGATAGCAGCTCATTCTAAACATTCCAATTTTAATTGTTTATGTAATCTGTCCTTTTCTAGGTCTACAGACTGTTGTCTTGGAAACAACAGTCTGTAAGGAAATTGTGGGGGAACAACCACTTTATCTAGAGCATAGACTGTACCTGTGAATGGCAGTAACTTTCCTCTGGTATCTCATAATGATGACATCTTCTGTGTAGACACAGTGACACAGTGACACAGTCAGGTACAGATATATTCAGATATTGACCTAATTTTTATTAAACTGTCTCTTATTGATTTTGAAATTCAACGATTCTGCTGGTGTCCCCGGGTTTGAAGCAATGTGTTTTCCAGCGTGCAGCTACTGGTCCTACCAACCTGCCCGATGTTTTGTTATTGCTGTGTTTCTCCTTTATTTTCTCTTTTCACTTTCCACTCACTCCGACCGGTAGCTGGCAGATGGCTGCCCACCCTGAGCCTGGTTCTGCTGGAGGTTTCTTCCATTAAAGGGAGTTTTTCCTCTCCACTGTTCCCTAGGGGTTGCTCAAGGGGGAATTGTTGGGTTCTCTCTATACATCTTTATAGTCTTGACTTTATGCTGTAAAGTGCCTTGAGATGACTTTGTTTTGAATTGGCGCTATATAAATAAAGTTGGATTGGACTGAATTGAATTGAAATTATTTCAAAGTTCCCCTTTCTCCTTCTGCAGGTCTCGCAGTGGCTGGAAACTGACTGACCACCAGTCAGTCATTGGCAGAGAGCAGTTATTGTGATTAGCTGGGGAGGTTGCAGCCAGTGAAAGTCTATGACAACACGATTAGTAGATAACTGAACATTTACTGTTTTGGAAAGGTAACCAGGGCAAAGCGTCTTTCATCTAAAAAGAACATCTGAACAAACCACTGGATTTTCTGGAACAATGTCCTATGGACAGATGAGACCAAAGTGGACTTGATTGGCCTTAATGCTTCAGAGCCATGTTTGGTGAAACCAAACACCAATTCAGCAGAAACACTTCATACTGTCAAACACAACAGTGCATTTGGGTGATGATTTGAACTTGTTTTGCAGCCACAGGACCTGGGAACTGTGTTGAACATGAGGAGGATTCTGGAGGTAAATGTGAGGATATCTGTCCAACAGCTTAAGCTTGGTTGAAACTGGGTCATCCGACAGGACAATAATCTAAGCAGACCAGTAAATCTATATCAAGATCCTTCCACAGTGATGAAATACGATCACATAATATTTATACTACACAAGCAACAAAGCATTAACATAGTTCCGCTGAGAAAAGGCAGTGTATTTTCTGAACCACCCACCCATCCCAATCTCTTCCAATCATTGTATATTCTCACTCTTTTACCACATCACCAACCTTCAGCTTTGCTTGTGTCACAAAAATTACGTAAACTAGAGGTCATCACATTATAAGTAATTATTGTTGGTCACCGGAATCTGCTGCAACTACCTGGAAGCATCAAATCACATGTAAATATATTAATATCTATGGTCTGTCAGTGATAACACCAATACACTATCACCTGCTCAATATACAATCTGAGCTCACTGATTGGAGGGTTCTCAAAGTGCTCTCTGAGACTTGTAGTTGGACCTTTGTATTAAAGTGGATGAGGTCACTGTGCGTTTTGACATTTGGTCATTTCAGCTGAGTTTGGTTTATTGTTTGCTCTGGTGGTTCAACAGGAAACTCACTGGCAAACCAGCAGAACAAGTATGGAGACGACACGACAATGAGTCATCGCTCTTCATTCCTGCACTGCACTGTTTGAGCTGTCAGTGCCACACCTCTCAGCTGAAAGCTCTGCTGTCCAAAATTACTCCTTCATAAAACAGGTCAGTCAAAGTTATCAGTCTGCAGTTTCTGCTTTGAATCTGAAGAACAAATCATGTTCATCCAGTTCATCCCAGATTTGCTGGTTCTCCCAAAGTCATATTGATATTATCAGTTTGATGTTTAATCATCAGTGAAATGATAAAGACAGTTATTTGGGTTTGTTTTATCAGTACGTCTATCAGCATTGGGTTCACCCCAAAGTTCACAGTATCACTTTTGAGCAGTCAAATCCACATTACCGAGATCAACAGCTTACTATATATTGAGACCAAGTCAAGACCCTAAGACCAGACCGATCAAATCTATCTATATATATATCTGTGCAGTATTTGCTATGTGTCTGGTCTTGGTCTTGGGTCGTTAAGGTGGTCTTGACTACAACATTAGCACTAAACAACCACACAGGATGTTGTATTACACATTGTAGCATTTTCTGAAATACGGCAGTAGGCGTCTGTTGGATTAGCACCCTAACAGTGGCAATGATGATGATCTAGACTCTAATGACAAGACCTACTGACTACTTTCAGATCCAGTTTCCCCATCATTCATTAACATTATTTTTGCCAAACTAGTGTCTGTTAAACTGGCAAACCTGAGCTAAGCCCAAACTTAGCTGACTAGCAAAAAATTTCATGTCGATGGATATGTTCCCAATTACTGATCTATGTAATGTGGTCTAGTTTGGACCAAACTTTAGATAATTTACCTGTTTAAGTTCAGGTGTGAAGCTTGATGAAAGCTGGAATTCATGGAGAAATATTAGTTGTTTCATTAGAAAGGTTCAACATGTGTTTAAAGAAGCAAACAAATATTGTTACAGTCCATTCTTCACTACTGCATATTAGAAGAAATTAAGCCATCTGAATGAAAATATGAAATTGTTTGGAATATCATGAATCCCACTCCTCCTCAGCATTGAGGATGTGAGATTCATGATTTTCCTTGAAATCCCACAGGAGACATCTAAGTAACAAAAGACACCCGTCACTTGTATGTTCCAATACTTTTGCTTAGTTAAAATGTGGCTGATTTGATACAAATGTTGTTACATTATCTGTTGTTTAATTCATCAAGGTGTGAACATCATCAAATAAAAGCTAAAACTCTTAAATTTGTATCTCCTGTTTACATTACTTCTGGAGGGGACTGTATTTGTTCAAACCATTTAAATACTTTAAACATACTAAAAGTCGAATTCAAAGCCGCTGTGGTTAATTAAAGTCCAGTTTCCATACTCACATGATTTGTTTGTGGGGGCTTTAATCTAATTCTTCTTGTTAAACGTGTAGTAAAACAAGCCTACAGTTGAGTGGAAAGTGAACACATCTGACATTTTAGCTGCTGTGTTAAGCCTAGTTTCTTGCTGCTCTGGAGTGTGTCTTTGCCTTAACGATTCTACCTTCGTTAATATATTAGTTCTTTCTAGTTCGAGCTTAGGGCATGCCTTTCGAAGCTGCAGATGCTACAGAACTCGTTCTGAACTTCCTAGATCTCCTTAAGAACTCTGCAGACTCACTGTCCTCAGGAGCAACACTCTCATCTGCCTTACGTGCTTCTTCGTGAGGAAGCTGTTAACCAGCGTGCAACATCTTCACCAAGTTGTCTGACTGTGTTTAACTTCGGCTCAAACCAGTCTTTCTGATCAGTTTTTATTACTTCTTTGAGCTTAACCTCATATAATGTTTTTTGAGTGAGGTATTTATGCTACAAAACTCACCAAATAATTGGTTGAACTCTGGGAACAGCTCAGTTTCCACCACCTTGTAGCAGTCCTCATCCATGAGATGGTGCATTTTGGTCTTTTGTTTCTGTCATAAGCCGAAACTCCCGTTACATTTCCTCCCTTTGGATTTTTATTTTGTAGCCCCTTTTACCCACTTCCTGTTCCTAGTCCTGTTCTTTAGCTTACCCTTTGTTATCCCTCTTTAGTGTTTGCTCCTGTTCCCCTCACTATTTCCAAGTCCAGCCTTCCTCACAGTCCCCTGTCAGATCCTCATCATCTCACTCCCAGCCAACACTCTGAACTCTTGGTTTACCTGATCGTAGCAATCCTTTCTCCTGTGTATTAGACTCTGTTTTCCAACTTTTCGTCTGAGGTTTGATGTATTTCTGTTATTTAGTTTCCTTAGCCTTTTCCAGTGTTTTCATTCAGGTTTAGTAGTTTACGTTTCCCCTCCATGTCCTATTTCATTTGGTGTGTTTCTGTTCTGTTTCCTAGCCTTTTTCCGTTTGTTAATTTTTTTGTCTCACATCCTTGTCTTTTTATTCCTGAGTCTTTTGTAGTGTTAATTTTGGTTAATATGTATCCCTCCTGTTGTCGATATTAGTTCTCTTTGGCGACTTGTTTTCTTTAAGTTAACTCCTCCAGTGTTCGTTCAGTGGATTGTTTTGTGTTAGTCTTTTATCTGTCTTGATCCTGTTTTTTTGTACCCTTGTAGGAGCGATTTCTGTTTATCGTTAAGTTCAGTCCCTCTCACAGTCTCCTCACTTGGGTCCACCCTCGCCCTAACTCTGATAGTAGGATCTGGCCAAATATTGGGCCCTGAGACGTGTGAGAGGGGGCAACCATGGGCCTATCTGAAGAAATCGCGTTTTGGCTTCAGTTTAGAGGGCAGTCAGACTCTCAAGGTTGTTTTTTTGAAAACCCCAGCCATGTTTTTTTAGAGAGGCACATCGATCCTTATTATTTCAAGGGCCTCAGACATAAGAGGAGGTCCAAATTTCAGACCAAATTGCTAGTCTCTGATACTCCTCAGTCTGCATCTGTTCCTGATTGTATTTCTGGGCCAGCTGACGCTGCTTCTGCCCCTGACACTACCACTGACACTAGCCCTGAGCCTGCCATGGCACCTCCCGTCTCCAAGCCAGCCAGCTGCGCCCACCTGTCCCTGTTTTGGCTCCTGTAGAACCTACTCCACAGACGCCTGAGATGTCAGCTCCTGTTTCAGGGCTAGCTTTGTGTCCGTTCGATGCTTTCCCTGATTCGTTCCTGGATATAACAGACCAGTCAGCCACCGACCCTCAGGTGGATGATACCTCCGTGTGCAGGAAACACGCAGCCAGACATCGAAGGTCCTGTCATGCCAGCTCCTCCAGAACCATGGATCCTCTCTCCAGTACCACCCCAAAATCTAACACTATATACGTACTATATACAGGTTATACCAGCTCCGGACATTAACCAACAGGATCAATACCCAATCATCCATCAGCTGCTGGGGTACGTCTCCATAAGACCATGACCTTCTCTATGGATCCTGAGGCTCACCGTTCAGCAGCACAACAATTGGTAGAGATTATCAGGTCCAGATCGTGGTTGTTGAGCCTGTATGGGGTGCCCCAAATACGGGAGTTTGGATGAGGAGAACCTTACCGTCCAGAACTGTGCACCTGCTTCTAAGTTGACCAATATTCCACCTGTTCAGGTTTCCAAGCTCACAAGCAGTCCACCTGAACTGGCTCCTAGCCTGGCCGACACTCCTGAGCCTCAGACTCAGATCTTGCTCCGGCACATGCCTCCGGGTTGCTGGATGCCTCGCCCCGCCTCAATCTGATCCTGTTCCTGTTTGATTCTCCGGGTCAGCCGAGGTCCAGCCTGGTTCTGTTCCTGATCCTATTAGAGTCTCCGGGTCAGCTGAGGTCCAGCCCAATTCTGTTCCTGTTCCTGGCTCTGGGTCGGCCGAGGACTGGCTACTACCCGGCCCCCGGAGGGCTTCAGCCGACATCGCCGGCCACCAGGCTGGTTCCTTGCCAGACCTCCTGTCCGGCCCCGGAGGGCTTCAGCCGTTGTCGCCGGCCTCCTACCAGACCTCCTACCCGACCCCCATAGGGCTTCAGCCGTCATTGCCGGCCACCTGCCCGAATCCTTGCCAAACCTCCTGTCCAGCCCTGGAGGGCTTCAGCAATCATCGCCGTTCTCATGTCCAGCCCCAGGAGGGCTTCTGCTTTCGTTTCTGGCCACCTACCCGGCTCCCTGCCAGACCACCTGTCCAGCCCCGGAGGGCTTCAGCTCGTTCAGCCTGTTTCTTTGTACCCTCCTGTTAGGAGCGATTTCTGTTTATCATTAAGTTCTTACCAATAAACGCTTTTGTTAATTCAGTCCCTCTCAGTCTCCTCACTTGGGTCCACCCTTGCCCCAACTCTGATAGCTTCGTCAGCTGGTCCAACTTGGCCTTTCTTTTGTCTTTCAGGTTTTGCAAAGCATTCCCCCTGGCCTTGAGGCTTGGCTTTGCTTGTCGTTTCTCCCCGCTGTCTGGATCAACAGCTGGATCAACTTCTCCTTCCATCATTCACTAAGTAGTGTTTAGTAGATTTTAGGCTTTGCAGAGAAGGTTTCTTACTTATGTACAGGTGAAGGATCAACATCTATAAAACCAGAGAATGTTGGATTATTTATTATTTGATCTACATCTTTGATTCTCTATTCAGATTAAGGGGCTTCAGTTTGTTGGAGATCAGCTGTGATTCTCTGACCTCAGCTCTGAAGTCCAACCCCTCCCATCTGAAAGAACTGGATCTGAGCTGAAATGGGTCAATTGTACATACAAGTTTAAGTACAGTAATCTCACTAGCACATTCGCAAACAGCTTCATCAAACAAGTTTATCAAAGTTTGGCTGAACTCGCAGAACTCGATAAGAAACCGTGTGCCTCCAATTCAATTCAATTCAATTCAATTCAATTCAACTTTATTTATATAGCGCCAATTCACAACAAAGTCATCTCAGGGCACTTTACAGAATAAAGTCAAGATTATAAAGATATATAAAGAGAACCCAACAATTCCCCCTGGAGCAAGCCATAGGCAACAGTGGAGAGGAAAAACTCCCTTTAACGGAAGAAACCTCCAGCAGAACCAGGCTCAGGGTGGACGGCCATCTGCCTTGACCGGTTGGGGTGAGTGGAAAGGGGAGAGAGAAAAGAACAGAGCAACAAAAGCAACAACAAAACATCGGGCAGATTGGTAGGATCAGTAGCTTCACGCTGGAAGACACACAGCTTCAAAGCCGGGGGACACCTGCAGAAAGGGACAGAGAGAGGGGGACAGAGGAGGACAAAGACAACTACGGGAGAGAACACACAGAGTTAATGACATACAGTGGTGACAATTGCTGGATGAGAGGAGAGGAGAGATGGTCAAGAGGAGGAAAGGAGCTCAGTGCATTGGGGGGGTGGGTCCCCCAGCAGTCTAAGCCTATGGCAGCATAACTATAACTAACTATATGCTTTATTAAAAAGGAAGGTTTTAAGCCTAGACTTAAAAGTAGAGAGGGTGTCTGCTTCCCGAATCTGAACTGGGAGCTGGTTCCACAAGAGAGGAGCTTGATAGCTAAAGGCTCTACCTCCCATTCTACTTTTGGAAATTCTGGGAACCACAAGTAGGCCTGCATTCTGAGAGCGAAGTGGTCTACTGGGATGATATGGTGCTATGAGGTCTTCTAAATATGATGGAGCCTGACCATTCAGAGCTTTATATGTTAGAAGCAGGGTTTTAAATTCTATTCTACATTTAATGGGAAGCCAATGGAGAGAAGCTAGTGAAGGTGAAATATGATCTCTCTTGCTAGTTCCAATCAGCACTCTTGCTACAGCATTTTGGATTAATTGCAGGCTCTTTAGGGAGTTACTGGGGCATCCTGAAAGTAGGGAATTACAGTAGTCCAACCTAGAGGTAACAAATGCATGGACCAGTTTTTCGGCATCACTTTGAGACAGGATGCTCCTAATTTTGGCAATGTTCCGTAGGTGGAAGAAGGCTGTTCTAGAGATTTGCTTTATATGTGAGTTAAAGGATAGATCCTGATCAAAAATAACTCCAAGGTTCCTTGCAGTAGTACTGGAGGCCAGACTTATGCCATCTAGTGTAACAATATGGTTGGACATCATATCTCTGAGATTTTTGGGCCCAAATACTATGACTTCAGTTTTGTCTGAGTTTAAAAGTAAAAAATTGTGGGACATCCAGGCCTTTATGTCTTGTAGGCATGCTTGAAGCTTTATTAACTGATTATTTTCATCTGGTTCCATAGATAAATATAGCTGGGTATCATCAGCATGACAGTGGAAATTTATGGAGTGTTTTCTAATAATGTTGCCTAAAGGAGACATATATAAAGTAAAAAGTATTGGTCCTAACACAGAGCCTTGTGGAACTCCATAGCTAAACTTTGTGTGCATGGAGGATTCATCATTAACATGAACAAATTGAAATCTATCAGATAGATAAGATTTAAACCAACCTAGTGCAGTTCCTGTAATTCCATTTTCATGTTCCAGTCTCTGTAATAAAATGTTATGATCAATGGTATCAAATGCAGCACTAAGATCTAACAGAACAAGTATAGAGACGAGTCCAGTATCTGAGGCCATGAGAAGATCGTTGGTGACTTTTACCAGTGCTGTTTCTGTACTATGATGAACTCTAAATCCTGACTGAAAGTCTTCATACAAATTACTCCTATGAAGGTGATCACATAATTGTTTTGCGACTACTTTTTCAATTATTTTAGAAATAAAGGGGAGATTAGATATTGGTCTGTAATTGGCTAAAACACCTGGGTCAAGACAGGGTTTTTTAAGTAATGGTTTAATTAAAGCTACCTTATAGGCCTGTGGTACATAGCCTGTTTCTAAAGATAGATTTATGATATCTAATATGAATGTATCTATTAAGGGTAAAGCTTCGTTGAGCAGCTTAGTTGGAATAGGGTCTAGCAGACAGGTTGTTGGTTTAGATGAGGTAATAATTGAAGTTAGCTCAGAGAGATCTATGGGTAAAAAGCAGTCTAACAGGGATTGGGGCCTTATCGGTGATTCTAGCACTGCTGTACATGAAGATCTATCTGTAATATTTGGGGGGAGGATCTGGTGAATTCTTTCTCTAATAGCTACAATTTTATTCCTAAAGAAAGTCATGAAGTCATTGCTGCTCGAAGTTAAGGGAATAGTAGGCTCAACAGAACTATGGCTCTTAGTCAGCCTGGCTACAGTGCTGAACAGAAACCGGGAGTTGTTCTTGTTTTCTTCTATTAATGATGAATAATATGCTGTTCTGGCATCACTGAGAGCTTTTTTGTACATTCTTAAACTATTTTTCCAGGCTAAATGAGATTCTTCTAAATTTCTGGAACGCCACCTCCTTTCTAACTTTCGTGTTTCCTGTTTTAAGTTGCGTGTTTGTGAACTATACCATGGAGATCGCCTCTGCTGGTTTACTGCCTTCTTTTTTAGAGGTGCAACACTATCGAGTATTGTACGTAGTGAGGCGGCAGAATTGTCAACAAGATAATCTACTTGTGCAGGAGTAACATTAAGGAGACTACTTTCCATTGTATTAACATATGGTGAAGCAAATGATGAAGAAATAATTTCTTTAAATTTGTTGACAGCTTTTTCACTTAAGCATCTGCTATAGTGGAATTTTTCCCTAACTGCTATATAGTCTGTTATGGTAAATTCAAATGTTATTAAAAAATGGTCAGACAGAAGAGAGTTGTGAGGAAATATGGTTAAATTATCCGCTTCAATTCCATACGTAAGGACAAGGTCTAAAGTGTGACTAAAACAGTGAGTGGGTTTATTTACATTTTGGGAAAAACCAATTGAATCTAATAATGAATTAAACGCAGTGCTCAGGCAGTTACTGTCAGCATCTACATGAATGTTAAAGTCACCTACTATAATGACTTTATCTGTACTAAGCACTAAATCAGATAGAAAATCAGAAAATTCAATCAAAAACTCTGAATAAGGGACTGGAGGATGGTACACGATAACAAATAATAGTGGTTTTTGAGTTTTCCAGTTTGGGTGTGAAAGGCTAAGAGTAAGGCTCTCAAATGAGTTATAACTATGTTTAGGTCTAGGAATTATTGATAAGCTAGAATGGAAGATTGCTGCAACTCCTCCACCTCGGCCTGTGCTTCTAGGAACATGATAATTAATATGACTTGGGGGGGTTGACTCATTTAAACTGACATATTCTTCCTGCTGCAACCAAGTTTCAGTGAGACAGAATAAATCGAATTGATGATCACTTATTAAGTCATTTACTAACAGAGATTTAGAAGATTTAGACGATTCAACGTTCATTTTAATGACCTCCGATTTGCGTAATCGGGCGTCATTAACTCCCACGTGAATAATAATATTACTGTATTTACGTTTATCCTTAGCCAGGAGTTTCAAATATGATTCAACGTCGCCCGCTCTGGCCCCAGGAAGACATGTGACTACGGCCGCTGGAGTCTCTAACTTCACGTTTCTGACTATGGAGCTGCCAATTACCAGAGTTGGTTTCTCAGCGGGTGTGTCGCTGAGTGGGGAAAATCGGTTAAAAACGTGAACCGACTGGTGGTGAACCTCGGGCGTCTGTTTAGCATTAGATCTCTTACGAACCGTCACCCAGCCGGACTGGCTTCCCGGCTGCTCGGGAACTGCCGGGGGACAGCTAGCAGGGGCTAGGCTAGGTTGACCCACACCAGCTACCGGGGCCTGACTAGCTGAGTTGTTTTCCATGGTGCGGAGCCGTGCTTCCAATTCCGTGAGCCTCGCCTCCAAAGCTGCAAAAACCTTACACTTATTACATAAACCATTACCACTAAAGGAGGCAGAGGAAAAACTGAACATAAGACACACCGAGCAAGTGAGAGAAGGAGAAACAGAGGGAGACAGAGAAGCCATTGCTAATGGATAACTGCTAAGCTAACGAAGCTAATATAAGTGAAATGTGGAATTTGTAAACTTTAGCTGGTTATGTTTTGCAAAAGCAGGTGCTTGTGTAATACAAGCGTATGTTACGAGTAAGTATTAATTCTTGTGCGAAGAAACCACTTATTTAAGTAAAAATAACAGCTACAATTAATCAGTAAACAATCCTTCGCTAGAAACCCAAGAGTGTGCAGAAACAGGAAGTGACGCGATACGCTTACCGCACGAGCAGCCAATCCACAGCTACACACTGAACCTTTTTCTTTTACCTTGTTGTGGTCCATAGTTCCTTTACTCCAGCTACCGTGTCACATCAGCACCCTTCAGTAGCTGAGCTGAACTGCATGCTTTCTTGTAGTCAGTTCCTCTGATCCAGCTACCGTGTCACGACTGCACTTCAGTAACTGAGCTGAACTGCAATCTCTTGTCAAAACCCTTTGCATTGCATTGTTCCCTTGACAACTGCACAACAAACCTAAAAGGTAAACTACAAAGGCAACTTGAAAGGCAAACTATCAAAGCTACAGTACAGAAATTTTTTTCCCTCTTTTTTTTTAAGGACAGAGACTCTGCTTAGCTTAGTGAGACAGCTGAGGTTTTTTACGTATCAGCTGAACCTTGGGCTAATTTGCACAGAGCCAGGGCTGCATTATTTCCCCCTTTCTTAAGGTGTAGGAACATTGCACCTGAAATTTGATACACTGTCTGGACTTGAAAGGTGATACACATTTAAGCACCTCAATACTGTATTAAGATCAGTATCAAAAACCCCTGAGCCATTCCTTTAAACCCTCTCCCCTCTGCCACCTCAACTGATGCCGGCACTTCCTGTGTCCCCAAATTATCCAGGTAGATAAACCCTTGAGCATGACAGTTATCAAGAAGGGAGGTTGTTCCAGGATGAGGCTCAGTAAATGCTTAACTATTGTGAATTTCCCATTGGGATGACCTAACCCTAAATCCAGCAGGTCGTTTTAATGTTGCTGATCAATGTAAAAAACAAAAAAATGCTCTAACCTCAGAATCTCCATTCTACAATGTGGACTCTCGAGAAAACCACACAGCAGCTTCACACCTGAATCATGCAGCTTGTTTCAGCTCAGATCCTGTTCTTTCAGATGGGAGGGGTTGGACTTCAGAGCTGAGGCCAGAGAATCACAGCTGATCTACAACAAAGTGAAGCCCCTCAATCTGAATACAGAATCAAAGATGTAGATCAAATAATAAATAATCCAACATTCTCTGGTTTTATAGATGTTTCTCATAACATCCACATAATTGTAAAAGAATTGCTGATAATCTGAGTTCATCATACTAAGGAAGTAAAAAGCAGTTCAGTTTGGTTCAAGACCAGTTCAGTCTGTTCCTGCACAGGAATAATTAAGCATGAACGAGGTAGGGAAACAAAACGCGAGTGAGGCTAAGTGAACACGAATAAGAATAAGGGGGCTAGGAAGACTACACATGAGCACAACTACAGAAACTACAATGGCTTCAAAAAGAGCAAGCAGAGAAAGCTAAACATGAGCTAAAGAGAGGAATCCAGAAACGTAAACACCAGAAACAGCAAATAGAAAGACTGGGCATGAAGAAAACAAAGGAAATTAGGATGACTGCACAAGTGCATGAATAAGACAGCCAGAAAAAAATTGACAAAGGTTAAAAAATAACGATTAGCTGACCCGAGCCTGGGTAAATAAGAACGCAAACTAATCCTCAGTATAAAAACCAACTTGCCAAGTCCACCCTAACAAGGAGAAGAACTCGAAATCTTGTTGATAACAATAGTGAAAACAATCTGGCAATGACGGAAAAAGTGAAGAGTACTTAAGGTGTGGCTGGATGGAGTGAACAGCTACAGCCAGCCTTGGGTGTGTCCGAGGGTGAGAGTGAGTGATTCATGGCAGAGGAAACATAGAGAACCGACCTCAGAGTCTCCAGTCTGGATTTTGAAGTCTCCAGTCCAGCACACAGCAGCTTCACTCCTGCATCCTGCAGCTTGTTCTTAATCAGGTCCAGTTCTCTCAAGTACATTCCCATTTACAGGAAACCATGCGTAGAGTTTCCACCTGCGCCTGACCATGCTGGACTCTGTGTTTGTGCACTAAAATGCTACTTTACATTAGATTTATATCAAACTATAGTAGGTGTGCTCCAGACAATACCTGTTCAATTGATTCTATTATTCAGGAGGTGGATAATTCTGAGTGCAACTGTATGTATTTACCAAAATGTCTATGATCGGAGAAGAATAAATGTGCTGTGTAACTGCACAAAGGAATGAAACATTGTTCCAATGAGATAAAGCTGTATATTTTCTGAACCATCCACCCATCCCAACCTCCACCAATCATTTAAATATTATGAATATATTACAAATATGAAGACCACTAGAGGTCCACACATTATAATTACTTACTGGTGGTCATCAGAATGTGCTGCAAATACCCGGAGCCATCTAATGACACATGAATGTGTTCATCTCTATGGTCTGTCAGTGTTAACACCAATACCCCATCACCTCCTCAACAGACAATCTGAGCTCCCTTCATACTCATGTTCATCTATCAACCGGTAGCTGTGTATTTAACCCATTTACATGGGTTTTTTGTCCGAAACAACATAATGATACTAAAGTTTATTTGTAAAACACTTGTCAGCACAGCATTACAAAAGGTATTTTTTATATGAAAACATAAAGAAAGGGACATAAAATCAGTAGAGAGATAAATAATAAATTTTATTAACGTTGTATTGATGAATGTAGGAGTTACGAAGTTGCACAACTACTAAAGCAAAAGTACTTAGTTACTTTTAAGCAGTGTAACATTAGAAACAGCTGCAGCCGGTTTTACCTTAAAGCTTTTTGAGGTAAAATCTAAGAAGTGGATGAAAGAGTTAATTAAAAGTCGCAGATTCCTGTTTCTCATCTTAATTTGATATTTATGTTGCCGTGTTTTAGTGTGAATCCAGCTGTGTGAATGTGTGTGTGTTAGTGCAGGAACCAGGGCCATGTTTCCACATGAGATGTGAGGAGCATTTTCTGCAAGCACAGCTACATTTCTGCATTTATAGCTGAAGATTTAAAGGCTGTGTTTCTACAAACATCTTTTCTACAAGCGTGAACACATGAAACCTGACCCTAAACCTGCTGACTTGTAGATGAACTAATATGGGAAAACAGACCTGACCTCAATTATCTCAACCTGAAGATACTCGAGGTCAGTGACAGGATCTACTTGTTCCATCTGCTTCCTCCAAGCTTCTGTCCACTTGAGTTTCCAACACAGAGATTTTGTTTTGTTTTACAGATGAACAGCCTCAGTATACAGTCTGATCAGTTTAGATCCACATCATAAAGGAACATCTGATGTAGTCTTAGAGATTTTTGTGAAATCACTAAAATTCCTGTTTAGAGGAACATCTGTCTAAAATTCTCACACTGTAAAATCGGGAAAAGCTTATCATACAAGAAGATTTGTGAAACTTTAATGTCAAGCTGGTATGAATTACATTAAGCAGCTGGTGAAAGTTATTCATGTCACGTTAGCTTCGCGGACTCAGAGATAAATGGCAAACATGATTTGATTGTGTCTATCCTGATCGCTGTCAGAGATGAACTGGTTGCCCTGATATTTGTTGTACATGTTTTTTACTTTTCTTAATAGTTTTCTAAAGAAAGAGAGGGGAAGAAGTTATCACATCTTTTCCAGATTATATCCAAACATTTACAGTATTTGGACAAAGTTAATAGCACCAATGACTGAGTTTTAAATTCATTACATTGGCAAAAATGAAGCTCCGGATCCAGAGTCCTTTCTAACAGGGACTGACAACCTGGATCAGTACTGGGTTTCACAGAATCTGACAAGGGTCCACATGTTTTCTCCTGCCCCTCCTATGCCTCTGTCCTAGCTGCTTTGTATCCAGCTTCAGCTCCTTGGAGAGACAGTGATCCACCTCACAGAGAGCATCGATCAGAGCTGAACTGGCTTCTGTTCCTTTCTTTCGCACCGTGTCGATCAGCGCTCGAGCTTTCTCTGCTCTGTTTACCGTTGCAATTATTTCCTCCATTTCCCCGTCAGTTATCACTCCGGGCTCCAGGAGTTTATCCAGCAGCTTACGGAGAACAGCTTCAGACACCCTCTCAACAAACTGTGTCCGTAGAGACTTCAGCTTTTGCTCTGCTGGGAAACTCAAAGACTCTGCTGGACCAGAACCTGCAACATCAACAAGTCACAAGTCGCTTATTTGAGCCGTGGACTTTTTGCCTACTCTGTGCGTAGTTAGGCTCAAAGACACTTTCTGAAAATACACAGGAGCTGCACGTTTGACTATAGACACACAAGTACATTTGAGAATCAGGCTTCTTCATATTCCATCTCAAATACGGACAAAGCCAGTTCTAAGTTCTAATTTCTTGCTAGGTTTACACATTGGCCCCAGCACTATTTGTATTGAGTGAAATCAGAATGAAGAATAATCAGAGGCGATAACAATAAAGGCTCAATCACTACTGGTCTTATCCACTATAGGTGATAAAAACTTTACCAGTGACATGAACTTCATGCTCCCAGACTTCACCATTTGATTCATCTCGGATTGTTATGGTCACTTCTGCTGTGTTTATAGGCAGACAGATCTCAAACGTTGGGTGGTAATTTGATCCAAACGCCAGGTCAAATGTTGCTTTCTGAAAACCGGCATCACAATGCCACTGTTATTACAGTATGAGAGCTAAACTAAAGGTAACCAATACGTTTTCTTACCTTGGGCTGTATTTTAATGGCAACAGGACAGTCAACAGTGTAACTCTGATCCTTGCTGAGGTAACATTTGGAAGGGACCTGGATGTACTTGCAATCCTTTTGTTGTGCTACGACCTGAAGAAAGACCAGAACAATTTAATCAGAGGGTTTATCCTCACTAGAGCCTGGGGTATTGGGATACTGGGGAAGAAATAAGTATTCAATCTTGTTTTTCATTAAACATTTGTATGATTGATAAACATATCCACATGAAATTAAGACCACAGAGATGGCAGGATAGCTAAAGAAATCATAAACAGAAGGTCTGTGTATTAAACTGCAATAGGCATGGGTGACAAATTTTAATAATTAATTAAATACTAGGTGTGCCAGTTGATTGTTTATTCAATTAGGCTGAAAAATATGCAGAGGTACTTATATAGAGAGATGACTCAACTTTGTCAGTGACTTGGGAGGACATAACCCACTCTTGGGTTATATCTGGTTTCCATGAATTCATCGATGATGAGATTGCTGACAAAAGCAGTAGTTTTAAAGCTCGCAAAGGTATGGGTTTATTAGACAACGAAATATTTTTGATTCACAAAATTTGGGAACCTATTTTGTGATTCTCAGACAGTTAATGCAATATTTCCAAACAAACCATAACATTAGAGCTCACAGTCTACACCTTATATTTCCAATCTACATGATAGCCAAATAAATATACATAAGACTATATGTGTTAAATAACTAAGATATAGATGAGTGTGGACTGAACATTAAGCTGTAAAATTATAGTTACCTCATCCAGAGGGATGTTAATCGGCAGGAGTAACACATTCAGGTTTTGTTTCTGTGTCTTTGAATTTGGTGGTTGAAGAAACAGCAAAATTTGGCTGCTAACTGGTTTCAAAAATCTCTTCACAAGATCCCACACCACACCATAGGCAGAGAGACGAGGGACTTGAACAATTACATGAGTGTCTGTGATCTCTAGTGGTTCGAGGAAGTTCATTCCATCATCAATGATCTGGGCAACACACAGGCCTCCAGAGAGCAGATCTGTGACAGCACATTTATCATTTATCATTTGTCAGACATGTCTTTCCAAAGCAACTTACAGTGAGGTACAAAGCAGCAAAAAATTCAAGTCAAGTGGAAAACATTAAAGCTAAGTGACATGAGAACTTAATGGATAAAAGAATCTCCACTGAACTAAAACATTCATCAACAGATAGGACCGTACAGATATATAATGCCAAACAATACTACACAGACTAGTTTTACCATTGCAGAAAATAAATCCACTCATATACAACAATTATTTTCTTACCATCCTTTATTTCACAGTGTGGGACATGGAGCTGAGAAATGGCATCCACAGAACACTTGATGTCAAACAGCGGCCCTGCAGGTGTCTTCCCAACTGACTGGAGGAGGCTTTTATCCCACTCCACAATCTCATACTGCAGCTCTGCCTCCTGAGTCAAAACAAACACCAGCCCAGTCACAGTACATTGGAACTCCCCTGGACCAGGAAAGCTGAACCTGTAGGACACAGAAGAGCTGACTGACCACAGCAGGCCTGGCAAACCAGGGAGGAACATGGTCTACATATAACGGGCTTCAAACTACAGGGAATGTCCACCCATATATACACAACTGTTCTTTTTCGACTTTTTAAAAGTAAGGACGTGGTTTAGCTCGATTCACGTGCCTTGGGTTCACCTGATGGGACCAACTACATAATATTTCAGTTTTTTTTATAGGTTACAGTACTGGCTGGTAGTTACAGTACAGGTTTTGAGATTTCTTTTTGCTTCCTAACCCATATTCAAACATGATTATGCCTCAGCGCATTTAAAACAGCAATAAGTGATTTTATTCTTTAATTACCTGTATGAGACTTGTTCAGACTCAGTTTGCTGTTCGGGTGTGAACCTTGGTGGATACTGTAATTCAAAAAGAAACCACAATTGTTTGTAGGATAATGTAGCATCTTAATTATAATCGATTAAAGCTGAGTGGTGTGAAGCAGATTCTGCAGTGTGTAGACACACTTTACTGAGGATGTTGTGACAGCACAGATACAATGACCTTAATGTTTTTGAATAATACATTCAATAGGATTCCTGCTGAAGTCCAGTATTTTGTCGTTAATCCACCCGATTACCGACAAAATACATAAAAAACCAATATAATAATGATAGTATCTGCTATTCTCTACTGACCCCACCCCTCCTGGTCCCAGGGCTGGATTTCTTTCCCCGGTTTCCCAGTACCTCCCTGCTATGTGGCCTGCTATAGACAGAGTATAATTTTTAAAGTTTTAAATCAATAACATCAAATAGCACCAATTTCAAAATAGAGGAAAAAAAAGTGCAATTGTGTTAAGACTCAACTTTACTTTGTCACTTTGCCATCATGTGCAAAAAACAGAGCAAATGCATTTGGCAAGAACAATGAACATGTCAAGAACAAGAAGAAGTAGACAATATGTGAGTCTTATCATTGCATCAGTGGCTGCAATGAGCCTGTTTTCACTGCACATCTTTTCAAAACAGGGTTGCATGCTTTTTACTGCAACTCTCATGTCATGCTCAATGTTGAGCTCAGATCTATATTTTGTTTTCACTAAAGCAACAGCTGAAAAGCCCATCTCACATAGATGAGATGTGGCGAAAGGAAGAAGACTGCTCACAGCCCTTTGCCCAATGAGTGGATGCTCTTTCTCCACTCCAAGCCAGAATTCACTCAATGTCTGAGCTGTAAACCTCAGCCTCAGGGTGGAGTCAGAGGTCATCTCAATGAATTGGTCCTATTCAGCAAAACTGAAATTGACAGGTGCAGCTGCATTGAATGGATCCAGAACACAGCCCTACTGAGCAGTGCTGTTTGGGAAGTATTTTTGAAATAATTCTCTCATGGAAGGAATGTGCTGCTTAATACATGGGGTCATTGTGGTGGGTCCAACACTGGCTCACACAAGTTCACTCAAATTCTCAAAGACATCAGTATTTCGTTGATCGAGGCGCCTGCTCCACATCTTGAGCTTTCACGTGAATGCAGTGATTTTGTCTGCCAGGTGAGCTAGGTGCTTGTCTCTGCCTTGGAGCTGAATATTTAATTCATTTAGTTTTCCAAATACTTCGCTGAGATAGGCAAGTTTCATCAGAAACTGTTCATCACTGAACTTGCTCGCAGCCTCATCCTTGCACTCCTCCTCAAAAACATGCAAATATCCGCTCGGAAATCAAAGACTCGTGACAACACTTTTCCTCTAGAAAGCCACCCTGACTCGCTGTGAATCAGCACAGCTGAACGGTCAGATCCCATCTCCTCACAGAGTGTGGAGAACAGTCATGCTTTGAGGGGTCGAGTTTTGATGAAATTGACCGTGCTCACAATCTCTGTCAAAACCTCATTTAAAATCATTGTTCTGTGAGGTAACTGTCAAGAATCTTGAAGAGCTCATCAGCTTTGGCTCTGGTTTGGACGTACTTGCAAAGAAGCAAATTCTCACTCAGTGACTCAGAATTTACAAAATGGACATATGAAATAAACAGTCATTATTGCTTTCAGTATCCTCATCCACTTGTAAAGCAAAACATGTCTTTGAATATTTCTATGATTTGTTCTTCAAGATCTCGTGAAATGTTGTGTATGCATCTGCAACTGTGTCGTTTGAAAGGGAATAGCTTTTGCTGCAGTTGTCTCATCCAGCATAACTGACACCATGTCTACAGCAGCGGGAAGAATGAGCTGCTCAGCGATTGTGTGTGGGTTTTTTGCACTGGGCAATTCTGTATGCAACTTTGAAAGAGGCCATTTGTGCTGTTCGCTGATGCAGATTTCACCATGCGACTTTCCTACTGACGATATTATGCCAGTTTTCTCTAAAAGAAGTCTCAAAGTGGCTTTTTGACATGACTGGGGTGTGTTGTCTCTAAGTGTCTTCTTAATTTATTGGGCCTCATGCTGTCTGCTGCCAACGGTTTAAGACACAAAACACACATAGGTCTTTCCTCTCCCCCCACCATCCCTACGGTGAATCCAAGAACAATATAGGGCATCATCATATTTTCTTTTATTTGGTTGATTAGGCCTGGCGTCTGTATCTTGTTTGTCTGCTGGCGCCGAATCGCCTGTTTTTTTTTTGTTGTCCATGTCACAAATTAATCCATTGATGCTGTTATGACCCCTATGTATGCTGCTGCCTCTCTGTGTGAAAATGTGTTTATGTTGTTCCGCTGCATTTAAGATGCCAACGTTAAATCGTTACTTTCGCACTGGTTCCACGTTTCCCTCCCAGTCCCCTAACTGATGTTGATTTAATTGACATGTATTAATGACCCCTTTGTTTTTGTGTGGTCATTTTGTTATGAGTTAATTAATTTTATTGTTAATAAAGCATAGCATTACTGAAGATGGGCAGAAAACAAGACAAATTTCTGCGCCACACCTGTCATGTCTTTATTGCCCACTTGTAGGGCACATCCCACACTTTGAGAACCACTGAATTAAAGGATTAATGAAGCATCTTGTTGTATCTGTTGAATTTGTGGTATGTCTGGATATGTTTTTCTCTCACCTCCATCAGCTCTGGGTCGTCCTCAGACTCATCGGTCTCTGAGTCTATGTCCAGGTCATCGTAATCCGAGTCATCTGACAAGGACAAGACATCAGTGCATGTGACTCTCTGTCCTCTTTAGACCCGAGTCAAGTACTACAACAATCGAACAGCAGGAGCACAAAGATTTTTTCCATCACTTTCTTCTGCTTTTGAGTGTTTGTTATCATGACATGATGTCTCCAAATATCTTCTGTCATGTTCAGGTTCGTCATATTACAAAGTATACTGTGTTTACTTGTGTACTGTAGGTTAATGAGTAGTATGACATGTAGAGGTAGCTAGCTTAACCTTAGCATAGACAGATTGTTTCCTTTAGGTGGGCTGTCATTTACAGCACACCCAACACTCATGAGACAAAAAACAATGCTGGTGGGTAACAAGCCATCACAGCTTGCTCCACAGGGGGGCAAGTTGGCTGCAGACTGACAATACACCACCAGGTGGTGCGTGTGTGTCTGCTTTGGATGCTCTCAGCTGTGGACTTGTTTTCCTGTATCCTGTATGTTGGAGTGTGTGATCACAGCAGGCACAGTTTCAACACCAACAATAATCTCTGTCAAGGTTAAAGTTTCACAATGCTGAATAACTTAAAAAGCCCGTAGTTTTAAGGTAGAGGGAGATCACTGACACCCCCTGATCTCCCAACGAAGCTCCTTTTTGTTTCTGTTTGAATAAATCAGCTCTTCAAGAAATGTCCATAAAAAAGTTTCCCTGGCATTTAACAAAAATATACATTATAAAAACTTTTACACAGTTTCAGTACTCACATGTGTTTTCTCTGGAAGCTTTAATCACACTGCCCCAGCCAAACCTGTGGAACAAACATAACCACAATCATCATCAGCCTCACCAAGTTGAACATCAGTGATCAGTGCGTGCAAATGTAGGAATAAATGTAGGAATATAACCAGTTTTATTTTGTAACTTATTTTGTAGCAGTCATCTGGACCCCTCAGGCATTCATCAAAAGCTTTCAGGGGGAGGTTTGTTTGATACATTCACATTACAGCATTTAGTACTGAATTCAGACCCAATCACACCATGTGTGCAACAGTTATATCAGACATATTTCTTCCAGTTTGACTTCAGCAGAATCTTCTCCATGATATAACAGGAGTGAGATGTTTAAGAACTCATGTGGACTTTGATCTGGTCGTTCTGACTGCAGATCTTATTCTGATCTATGAACACATAAAAATGGCCCAAACCTGAAACCAAATTTGAAAAACAAGAACAAAAAATCAGATTTTCTTTGCTTAAAATTTCCAGAAAAGAAAAATGTAAGTCACTTAAGAGCAATGGTCAAATGGTCATTTGACCATTTCAGCTGTAATGTGAATGTAAAAAAAGCAAGAGAGAGGAGGGCAGAAACTTCAGCAACTGATTGAAAAATGCAGTTTTAACTGGGCTTAGTATCTACTGACCTCAGAATCTCCAGTCTACATTCTGGACTCTCCACCAGATCAGACAGAAGCTTCACATTTGGCTTTTTCAGATTCTTGTTCCCACTCAGGTTGAGTTCTCTCAGATGGGAGGGGTTGGATTTCAGAGCTAAGAACAGAGAATCACAGCTGATCCCTGACAAACTGCAGAGACTCAATCTGAAAAAAAGAATAAAACATGTAACTTCAGTTTAAACCATTTAAAAATCACTTCACCTCTTTACTTCGTGCACATTTATCTGCATTATAAAATCAAGAGGTCCTCATTAATCCACCACAATAACCCATATAGACATTGAGAAACCACAATACGTCAGTGTGTTGTGACTGTAAGCAGTAACATTGGCGTGTGTTTATTGTAAATGTGAGCAGTGTTACAGAGGTGTCACTCTGTAACACTCCAGGAAAGACACATCTGTGTATACAATGTCCCAGAATTCATTCAATACAAGGACAAACATCTCATCTCAGCATTTAAAGGACTCTGATGTCTGGCAAATCTGTCTAGGCAAATCTACCCATGTACCTTAATCCTTTATTTCTTCCTGATGGATTTAATTGGACTGACTAGGAAATGTTCTTGTCTCCATCCTCTGATTTCTGCTTTTCAATAATAATCAGAGTTGATTAGACTGTTCTTCTGTTTTCATGGTGTAGATTTCAACCAGGATACATATTCAGCAGTAACTGGACCTTCCAGATGGTAGATGGTAAATAGTCGCATATATGGTGCTTTTATCCAAAGCGCTTTACAATGTTGCTTCCCATTCACCCATTCACACACACACCGATGGCGGTGGCTGCCATGCAAGGTGCTCACCTGACCCACCGGGAGCAACTTGGGGTTCAGTGTTATGCCCAAGGACACTTTGACTTGTAGCCGGGAACCACTGACCCTGTGGTCTATGGTCAACTGCCATACCAACTGAGCTACAGCCGCCCCAGATCCAGGTCAATTTATACTACAATCCTTTAAACACAGTCACTGACCTCAGCTGATGTCCATTTAACTCACTGTGGGACTTTGGAAACCAACTGGCTGCACCACTGATGATTTAGATGAGTTACACTAAAGCAACTGAATCTTTATGCAGTCACTCTGATTGACTGATCTTCTCTCACAGAGAACTCTCGTTTTTAAAATTAAAAGTTTCCATTGCTATAGATATTGAACATTTTTGAGATTTTATTTTAAGACATGATTAATAGAGAAAAGTGCGCAAGCCTGGCAACCTACTATGGCAGCAGACCAGCACAGGCCAGAGCAGGTATCAACTTTAACAGAGCAGGCTTGTAGAAAAATAATACAATTAGGATTATGTTGTTGTTGTTGATATGCAAAATCTGCAGCTTAAAAATCCATGACACTGAACACCACAACACTCAGTTTCACTAAAACACGCACAAAAACGATGTGTGAATGCGTGTGGTTTACGTAACTTATTGGCTGGCCAAATTATAAATTTCACCACAGCTTAAATCCTGTATTAGGATGTTTTTCAGATCTCTATGACCAAGTTGACTGGCAAATGACCTGGGAACAGTCCGAATAAAACGGAAGCAGTTCATGTAAGTTAGCATAAGATACTGTAGAGTCTAATGTTATTCATTCTGACATGTTAACATTTCAGCATTTTCACAGACAGTGAATTTCTTATGCAGTCAGTATGTAAGTTCATTGGCACAACTTTTAGATCATATTAATCTCAGCACACAACTAAAAAATGTTGTCTGACCTCAGAGTCTCCAGTCTACAGTGTGGACTCTCCAGAAAACCACACAGCAGCTTCACTCCTGAATCCTGCAGGTCATTTTCACTCAGATCCAGTTCTCTCAGATGTGAGGGGTTGGACTTCAGAGCTGAGACCAGAGAATCACAGCTGATCTCTGACAAACTGCAGTAACTCAATCTGAAAAACAAATAAAACAAAAAGCGGCTGTAGTTCAGCTGGTAAGGCACTTGTCTATGGACCACAGGATCAGTGGTTGTTGAAGTTGTCGAAGTGTCCTTGGGCAAGACACTGAACCCCAAGTTGGTGGGTCAGGTGAGCACCTTGCATGGCAGCCACCGCCATCAGTGTGTGAGTGTGTGAGTGTGTGAGTGTGTGTGAATGGGTGAATGGGAATAAACATTGTAAAGCACTTTGGATAAAAGCGCTTTACCATAAGCGACCATTTAAAACATAATTAAAAAGAAATATTCGCTTTATCAAGCATTTTTCAGTTTTTTTAACCGAATTTAATTTCTGATTTATGTAGAAAAAAAACATCAGTGAGAAATACAGTGTGTGAGCTCTGGACCTGTAATCATTAAGCATCTCTGAGTAAGAAATCACTCCTAACTAGTCAGTAATTGTAATAGTGTCAAGGTTTTTCCTACTTTTAGGACTAGGGCAAAAATGTAGCAGATCTATGGTGGTGTTAACACTTTATGATACTGAGCTCATTAAAAAGATTAAAACATGTTTCACAATTAACAGGTTGGTCTTGGTCACTGGTTTTATTCGAGACAATTCGGGATGAAAATTTAGTGTCCTTGGGATTTGAAATCTAACTGAGTTAATCACAGTAGAGATTAGGAATGGACCCACAAAATGAGGAGCCAGCTTCTTGCTCTCTGGGGGTATCTGGACAAGCAAACTTTTTGTCTGACTTGGTATACTGGTTCATTGTGATACCTAGTAGCCTATTGTAGCTCTGGACAGTCTTCAGCAGGGCTTGAGGGGCTCTCCTCCATGCAGGTTATCAGGGCGCATCCCACTCTGGGGTGACAAGTTAGACAAAAGGAGTGGCAACACCTGAGAACCTTAGAACAGAGGTAGGCAGGGATATATAGCCACTTTCTAGGGCAAGCAGAGGGAGTCGGAATGTCATTATGAGAAAGAATCTATTCTTCTATGTCCAACTTGGTGACCCCAAAGCATACTGAGGTCAGACAGATGTATTCACGAGGGTCAGTGATATCAAGGGGATCAAAATCAACTTTGCAGTTCTTCGGGCCTAAAATCTATATTCTCATCATTTGTCAGAACTGGAAATAGGTGCTCTGCGTGATGGCCAAAACCTCCCAATGTCCCACGTTGTAAGTAGAAGATAGGCGACAAGAAAGGAGGTGCATGGATGGATCCTATTGTGCTTTCTGCACATTGAGAGAGTGTGACCCACACTCCAGTGTCAGAAGACAACAACCTAGACAACTTATTCCTCTGGGTCAGCCAAGGTCAGGAAGGGACCAGAAGTGAATCAGGTTTTTAACTGGGTAATTGCTCAGTTGGCTTCAAGAGTCCAGGCGATTTTCTTTACTGTAGTTAACTGTTGGAGTGGTGCAGTGACAATCTGATGAAAAAAAAAGTACAAATTGGTAAAACCCAAAAACCTTTGTAGCAGTTTACTTTTTTCTAGGTTTGGCCACTCTAGTATCACCTCCACCTTCACTGGCTCTATCTATCTCTATCCTGGTGAACAGGATGATGTTCTGGATAAAGGTAGTGGGAGAGTAGAACTCAGTTTCAGCCTTGAGGTACAGGTGATTTTACAAGAGGTTACCGAGGACCCTCCAAATGTGTTGAACGTGTGGTGTCAGATTAGGTGAAGATCAAGATGTCATCTAGAGAGATAAAACCAAATTTGTTTAGCATGTCTCCCATTACATCATTGACGAACTTCTGGAACATTATAGGGCACTGGCTAATCTTAAGTGCATCAATATGTATTGTAAATGGCTTCTTATCTTGGTAAAATAGTAGCACCATGAAAAAGAGCTCAAAAGCAGAGGAGATAAGTGAAAGAGGTAATTGTTATCTGATTGAGACATCAAAAATCTATGCAGACACGGAGAACACCATCTTTCTTCCAACAACAACAAAAAAAAGGAAACTGACACCAGCTAGGGAAAAATATGGTCTGAAAAAGACGGACCCACCGTCAGGGAAGGTATTGATGTATCTTTCCATGGAAAGCTGTACAGGTGCTGACAGGGAGTAAAGCTTGATTTGTGAAGGCATGGTCCCAGGTAGAAGGTCAGTTCAACAATCGTATGGTCTGTGAGGATGGAATGGAAGTTGATTTAACTTTATTGAAAACCTTGTTAAGGTCCAAGTAAACAGAGGATTTAATAGAAAGGTTGGGAAAGCCTTCTTGCAACCCCTCCATCTGATCCTTACTGCTTACAGAACAATCCACACCCAAACAAAGAATCCTTCCCAATTGCCAGTCAAAATGTGTTTTCTGTCTCTGAAGCCATGTGGCTCCTAAAATAAGAGGTAAGCGGAGAGAGAGGATTACAAGAAAGGTGTTTTTCTCATGATAGTTATCATTGGACAAGTAAATTGGCTCGGTTTTGCATGCACTGGGCTTAAAAGATGATGGTCAAGGGCTCTAATCTGCAAGTTTGGAAAGTAGAAGTAGAGAAAACTGGTTGTCAGTAAGTTGAGCCTGCAACAGAGTCAATATAGATGGATAGAAATATACATTATTCATCCCAATGGGAAATTCACAGAAAACAGAAAGAGAAAGAGTTTGACAAGGAAGGTGCTTTTGGATCTGAACAAAGGGGCTGCAAATGGATGAATTCATCTCTCGAAAGATGACCAAAGGGAATACCTCTGCTACTCTGGAAAGTTCAATGTGGTACGACAACGGCTGCAGAGGCAATTGCAAGGAACACTGGATCAAGAACTCCAACTGTTCATCCAAATGTGACAGCTGTTAAGGTCACCACAGTACCTTTTGAACGGACAGATTCCACAATCCAAAACACTTTCTTATTAACAGGTATGACTTCAGTTTTAACAACAGATTCCTTCATTAATGCATTTATGTTATGTACACCAGCACAACTCCACCATCAGCTCTGATCTCAATAATTAACACAACACATCTGTCCATAACCTTGTAAAAGTAGCAGAGCTGCTGTATTCGATTGTACAGGTGTACCTAATGAAGTGGCCAGTGAATATATACATTTAAATCAAGTTATATTTTTTTTGTCTATCAGGACACTAAAAAAGAGATTCCCAAAGGTTGTCCTGTTAAAACACAAGAAAATTGTAAATTTGTAAATTTAAATTTACAAAAATAAAGAATTTTGTTAATTTAAACACTATAAATCACTGAACTGACCTCAGAGTCTTCAGTCTACAGCGTGGACTCTCCAGAAAACCCCACAGGTCCTTCACTCCTAAATTCTGTAGGTCATTGAAGCTCAGGTCCAAATCCCTCAGACAGGAGGGGTTGGACTTCAGAGCTGAGACCAGAGAATCACAGCTGATCCCTGTGAAACTGCAGTGACTCAATCTGAAAAAAAGATTAAAATAATTTGATGGTAAAAGAAACTCTTCTAGAGATTAAGAGCTTATTAGACAATAGCAGAATTTTCCTCTTTAGGATTATAAAAGTTTTTAAAATGTGTAGCTCAACATTGTTCTTCCACAGTCAGCGAACTAAACCAAAGAAGAAAAATCACTTCACCAGTGTGGATCTGTATAATTTCAGTCTTATAATCAGAATTTTAGTGTGAGCACATTTTTCAAATATTAGTTGTTTTTTTCTGTTTGTTTGTTTTTTGTCCCTTTGGCTTATCGCGCAAGTTCAGGGTTGCCACAGTTGATCATTGTCCCATTGTTGATTGGGCTTCTATGCCGGATGCCCTTCCTGACACATCCCACCCAAATTTCTACCACACTTGGACTGGCACAGCTGGGGGTTTAGTGTTTTGCCCAGAGACACTTCGACATATAGCTGGGACTGGGGATCGACACACTGACCCTGTGGTCCATGGACGACTGCCTTGCCAACTGAGCTATAGCTTTCCCCTTCTTTGACATATTTGTACTGAACTGAAAATATGGTCTGACCTCAGAGTCTCCAGTCTACAGTGTGGACTCTCCAGAAAACCACACAGCAGCTTCACTCCTAAATCCTGCAGGTTGTTTCCACCGAGGTCTAGTTCTCTCATATAGGAGGGGTTGGACTTCAGAGCTGAGACCAAAGAATCACAGCTGATCTCTGACAAACTGCAGTTCATCAATCTAAATAAAGAATAAAAGACTTAAGTTCATAAAAAAAAGTTCCCGTTTGAAACCATCAATGTTTCATCATCTGATCAAAGCTGAGATCAGGATTTTCTCTCAGGATTCTTCAACAATATATTTCTGTCTTACTTCTTTATTTGGACATTCCATGTTGTCTTTGTGAAGACAGAACAATCTGATCATTAGTGATATGTTAGTGTCTAAACTCTGCTAAACACCAACCACAACCTATTGTCTGCTCTTATTGATCAAACCTTCAAACTAAGGTAAAGTGGTTAGTACTGCCGCCTCACAACTAGAAGGTCCATGGTTTGAATTTTCCCAGGATAAGCAGTTAAGAATAATGGATGGATATACTGCTGTATTCCTGTTACAGTTGATAGTAGTGTCGATGAAAGTTCTCAGTTATCCAAGTGTGGTTATTTGGCAGTTGAGTCATGTCCGTTGGACTTCAGTGGACAACTATTGCCCTTACTTTCACCTCTCGTTTTGTCAATCTAATGAGCACATACTAGTCAATGAAATACAAAGGACCCCCATGGAGGATGTTGCTGGGTCTTGTGGCCAATGTTCACTTACACTGGAGAAGCTGTGCTATATTTCCAACTAAAAAGAAAGAAGTCCAGTTGAAATGAATTAACTTCCGGACAGATTATTGGAATGCTCTAATGTTTGCACAATTTATTTGCTTTTCTATGCACCTTACACCATTTCTAACCTGAAAAACAGAGAGAGATTCAATAGTTGAAATTGGCACAGTTCATCCATCACATTTGCAGCCATAAGCTTTGTTAGTTTTTTGTTGCTTGTTGTAGCCTGTCTTGATGATTAAATCAGAGAGGGCTCGTCTTTGTTGGGGTGTATGCCCGCAAGGTTTACTGTTTATTGTTCTGCTGTTTAAATAAATCTTTCATGCGGTCTAAGGTTGTGTTTTTTGCATTGGAACTAATCTTACCACTACCTGGACACAATTTACATTTTACCAGTGGCAACACTTTTTCTTCTTCTTGGTGTGTGTCCTCGGAAACTATTGAACTTGGGTAGTTGTCATATAAATAATTGGCTGAGACTGTTTAAGCTAAATTTAAGCTATTGTTGTTGTAACATTACATCACATGCCTATGGTGAAATCCTACAGCAGCATTTGGACTGTAAGTAATTTCAATAGTACCACAAACCACTGATAAAACCTCGAGACAGATGGAAATAAGGTCAGGATGCACAGAATTAAGCAACCTCAGAAATCCAATTTCTCCTACAGGTAGAATGGTGACTTTTAAGCAAGGAAAGGGATGTAAGTTTCTTTGGGGTTATGCTGTAGCTTACTTTGTCATTTAAACTACATTTTTCTGTGACTTTTTCTCTTTTGAGGGCCAAAAAGCCCACCATGGTAGCATAAAAATGTGTCTCACCTCAGAGTCTCCAGTCTACAGTGCTGACTGTCCAGGAAACAGCACACAAACTTCACTCCTGAATCCTTCAACTTGTTGGAGCTCATGTCCAGTTTTCTCAAGTGGAAGGGGTTGGACTTTAAAGCTGAGACCAGACAATCACAGCTAATCTCCGACAGTCTGCAGTCACTCAATCTGAATAAAGAATCAAAGATGTAGATCAAATCATTAGTAATCAATCAGATATGTCCTAATCAATGGTGTTAGAGTGACTTTGTCCTTGTGTTAATGTGGATCATCATAATTTCAGCCTTCTACACACATCATCCAAATGTCAATACAACATTCATACACCTATTCATGTCAGCACTGATTCAGAACATGCTGCTCACCTCACTCATCTCTGGAATTATAGGACAAATGTCAAATTACATATGGTATAGGTTTACAACAGTAAAAGGACCCTTACAGGTTCACTAAAATCCTGAGAGAAGCAATATCTGGGAGACTGACAAGTCCTAGGGTAGTCATGGAAGAGTTCCTCAAAGAATGCCACAGCGACCCTCTTAGGGGCCAGGCTTTAAGAACACACCTTATAATCAGCAGATTCAAATCTTCTGAGGAACAAGTAAAGATCAGAGAATATATATGCAGAGAAGTCCAAGATATTGTACAGAAAGCTCAGTTGGCATTTGCCCCAAGACCAAGTAGTATACCTTTTAAAGTAAGTAGTACAAGAGATGTCCAATACTAATCTAAGGGATTTAGAAACTTCAGAAGAAGGTGTCGACAAAAGGCATCATACCATAGCCCTGGAAAGCAGCAGAGAGCAGTTTTCTACAGCAGGAAACTGACTTCTTTGAGAATAACAAATTCTGAGCCATATTTCTCCTGAACATCAAAAGGTGCAGGCCAAAAGGATCACTACCTGCATGTTCAAGAACCAGTAATAATATACTGATACAGTGAGGAAGGAAGGAAGGAATATCTGGGGGGGGGCTGTAGCTCAGTTGGTAAAGGCAGTTGTCCATGGACCATCATCGATTGAACCCTCAATAGCCCATTCCCCTTCCCAGCTGTGCAGTGCCGGTCCAAGCCCGGTAGAAAGTGGGGAGGGTTGCATCAGGAAGGGCATCCGGCATAAAACAAATCAAGATGCGGACAATGATCCGCTGTGGTGACCCTGAACTCACAGGATAAGCCGAAAGGACAAAAAAAAAAAAAAAAAAAAAAGTCCCTCAACTGAAGCTGAAGTCCCTCAACAGGATACCAGATTTCTGGAGAGCCCAAGTGCTGGAAGATGAAGATGAGGATCAGATTATCACTAATGTTTACAGATATGTTTGTTCTGTAGGCACAACTTAGATAGGATCCACGAGTAGATCTGTAATGTTTTCAAGGTGTTTTAAGGCACATAATTGACCTAATCTTTAGAGGTCTACCGACTGGTCTCCAGTTATTTAGTCCTCATCCGTGCAGAAGGCAGCAGGTTCAAATCCCACCCCACCAGCTGTGTCCCCACCCAGCCACCAAGGGTGACCTTGGTGCCGGTCCTGCGCCCAGATAAAAATGCGAGGATTGCAGCAGGAAGGGCATCCAGCATAAAAACACATGCCAAATCAAGGTATGGAACATGTTCCGCTGTGCCGACCCCTGAAGAGACACTTCTGGACAGTGATCTAAGATGTTGATACTGGAATCTGTGCCTTCACCTTCCACATCATTTCTAACTCCTCTTTCAGCCCTTGGTATTCCTTCTTCCTTATGTTGTTATTGCCTGGGATTACTATATCTACCACCACAGCCTTGTCTTTCTGTTTGTCCACAACTACTATGTCAGGTTGGTTGGTCATTACCAGTTTGTCATTACCAATTTGTCAGTCTGTATCTAGAAGTCCCAGCTCTGTCATTAGCTCTGTCATTCTCCACCACCTTTGCAGGTGTGTACCATTTTGACTTTGGGACTTCCAGCCCATACAGGACAGATGTTTCAGTACACTATGACAGCCACTTGATTGTGGCATTCCATGTATGCCTTTGCCTGCTAGCATCTTGCACGCCGCTGTTATGTGCTGAATTGTCTCAGGGTCATCTTTGCACAGCCTGCATTTGGAGTACATGCCTTGCAGGGGTTTGTCCTTCCATGAGGGCTCCTGCTCTTCTTGCTCTTGCTCCTCTGCTTTCTGCTGCCTGAGGTATTCACTAAGCACGTCATCACACTGGGGCGATCTTCCTGATGTATTCGTGGATCTTGGTTATTTCATCCTGGATAGTCACTCTGACGCTCACTAATTCACTGTCTACTTCTTTCCAATTAGTGTACAGTCTCAGGATGCATTGTAGGGAGCTTCTTTATCTTAATGCCTGTGGCCTTTATCTTCTCTTTTAGCCAGCTGCTGGCCAGAGAAGGCGTAGATGTTGATTGCCTGGACTTTTTTCCTCCCATTCAGCTGACTTCTCAGGACTTGCCTTACTCTTTGCAGGTATGTGGTAGTAGCTGCTTTCCTTGTGGCCTCTTCATTTGCCTTTGGGATAGCAAGATAGTTGTACCTATCCTAATATCTTGCGCATATTAGAACACTGAGCTGTTTGTTGTTACTCTAGATGTTGGTTTTCAAAGTATCCATAGGTACCACATCCTCCTCTCGCTAAGTTTACTTGTAGAGTAGCATTCCAGTAACTCTGATTCTCATCTCTTGTCCATGAATGTTTTGTTCATGTTCCAGTAGCCCATTTCTCATCAGGTTGCCCTGGTTCCCCAACACCTGATGCAGACTTTGTGGACCCAGGCAACGTCCGAGCTGGTGTGACTCTTTTTTTTTTTTCCAACGCTCATTAGCAATGAAGAAGGCAGGTATCAGTAAGGGCCTTGCTGATGGGCCCTGTGATAGAAATTTCCCTCTTTCTTAGTCAAGTGTTACCAGATTTTTGAAGAATTGAAGACAGGACTCAGCATGATGAAACATCTCAGTGTAATACATGTGGGCATGGAGAAGAATATTTGGATGTTGGTGTCTTCTCTCTTGCATCTCTCAAACCCCTTTTTATTTATACTAAAACTCAACAAAGGAAACACCCTTGCCAAAACATGAATAACGAAACCTGCTGCATGCATTTGACAGTCACTTTCTTGTCCCTTTTTTAGGTCATCAGGTCATGTCAGTTGTGAAGCAATGAAATCCTTTTAATGCAACTTCTTGAAGATCTTGTGACCCCAGGACCCACTATCTACTACATTGCTTTGGGCCATGTAACAACAAAGTTTCTCAAGTTTCTTAAGCATTCCTCTAAACATGACGCACCCTGTGACTTCTTGTCCTCTTTGTGACCTCTTCAATAAACCCACCTTGTTTGCCTGCTAATTATCTAACCATGGAGCTAAATTTACTCTATTTACTCTATACTCCACAGCCCACACTCAATGTTGACCACACCCTAACTGGGAATCGACCTACTGTACCAAAGTCAGTGGTGTCAATCACTGAGCTATACAGCTGTGTAAATATGTTCTTGGTCTCTCTATATATACTGAGGTATTGATCTTGGTTAAGGTGGTCTTGACTAAACAGCCATCAGCAGTGAAGTTTCTTAAGAGCCCGTTTTGGCCCTGGAAACTTGCACATATAATATATGGAAATATATACACATGTGGGCTAAAGATATAAAAAGGTTACTACAATAGTAACAAGGTACTGACCTCAGAATTTCTAGTCTACAGTGTGTACTTTTCAGAAAACCACACAGCAGCTTCACTCCTGAATCTTCCAATTTGTCACTGAGCTCCAGTTCCCTAAGAGTTGAGGGGTTGGACTTCAGAGCTGATGCTAGAAAAGCACAGCTGATGTCTGACAAACTGCATTCACTCAATCTGAATAAAAAAATCAAACGGAGATAAAAATCATTAATAAGCCACTGGCAGATATGATATACACTATTATATTTTTACAACAAAATGTAAATTTCCCACTGGGATGAGTAAAGTATTTATCAATGTCCAGTAATTCTTAAAGTTTTATTACAAACATCTCTATTCTTTCTAATCTCTATTGATTATAAAATACATGTAAAAGGAAACCTACAGCTGAGGCATTTGCACTGACAAGCTGAGCTGTATTTATAAGATGAAAAAGGGAAAACACTGACCTCAGAGTCTCCAGTCTACAGTTTGGACTAGCCAGTCCAGCAGACAGCAGCTTTACTCCTGAATCTTGCAAGTCTTGGTTTTTAGTCAAGTCCATTTCTATCAGATGTGAGGGGGTTGACTTTAGAGCTGAGGCCATGATTTCACAATGAGTCTCAGAGAGTCCACAGCGAGAAAGTCTTTGATGACAGACAATAACACATTTTTAAATCGGGTGCATAGGATTCTCTCTAAAATTCAATTAGGATTTCAGTTTGATATATGAAAAATCTTATGCTTGTTATATTCAAGGAAAATTGTAGCAAGTCAACAAAATAAAACTTGAAGTCTGAGAGAATGGCAAACTAACATAATATGTATTTTACAGTTTGACAACACTGAATTCAAGACATTTGAATAGATTATGTTGAGTTTCACATTTATTTATTGACCTTACTTTAAAGTCATGGTGGAATTAAATGACTCATAGCATTACATCCGATATGGTGGTGGCCAGCTATGTCTGTGGGACTAATTATTAAAAGAAAATTATTATTTTCTAAATAAATGATTATTTTTGCTGTGACTCTAATGAATACATACATACTCAACAAAAAAATCTGTTGTTTATTAGCTGATTAAAACAGCTATCTTATGTCACCTGCTTTCCATTTAAGACAGTATCTCGCCTTTGCTACTAGGTAATAAGTGCCACACTGATGTGACATTTCAAAATAAGAGTGAAAGTGAAAATTTTGACAGAATGGAATTTTAATCACACCCTCAAGGGTGATTACTGATTAATAAAATGTGGAAATTGTCACAGCTCAGAAATATGTAGAAAAGGACATTACAACAAGAACTGCAATCAATGTAATATAATATAATAATCTGTACTGTACCTTATAATTGATAGGTTTACTGGACTTAGGTTTTGTGTCCTGTCCTGTGTTATCTTGTGTTGTCTATCTACACTGTCTGTACTGTTTTTCGTCTGTAGTGTTTGCACAAGGTTGCACTTGATGCACTTTACATAGCTTGTGTTGTTCCGTAGCACCTTGGTTCTAGAGGAACTTTAACTCGTTGCCACTGTGTACTGTGTAGCCCTGTGTATAGTAGAAATGACAATAAAAACCACTTGACTTGACTTGACTTGAATGTATCTTTTAGCTTTAGGTTCTGTTGGGGCTGTAACGTGTTGTCTGAGGACTGCATACAACCACCTCAGTGGATGAGTACATTTAGTCTGTAATCATCGATGTGTTTATACACACATAGGCCCCGCTCTCATTCTCACCGTTGCTCTCTGGCAATTTAGTCGGCACTGTGGACTAGTCTACAATAATACAATTGTAACAATTTTACAATAACGTTATAACAGCAAATGTCTGGACTTACTGAGCCTTTCTGCAGTTCCTCACAGCTGGAATAAGTCTCTGTCGTCCCTCCTCCGATGTGTTGTATTTTCTGACATCTAACTCATCGAGAACCTTCTCTGACATCTGCAGCATGTAGGCCAGAGCTGAGCAGTGGATCTCAGAGAGTTTCTTCTCTGATCTGTTCTCTGACTTCAGGAACTCTTGGATCTCCTGATGTACTGAGTGGTCCTTCATCTCCATCAGACAGTGAAAGATGTTGATACTTCTGTCGGGAGAGATCTTGTGCATATTCATCTCCTTCAGGTTGTTGATGATTCTCTTCATGATTTCTGGACTGTTCTCTGTCTGACCCAGCAGACCTCCTAAGAGTTTCTGGTTGGACTCCAAACAGAGGCCATGTAGGAAGCTAACAAAAAGGTCAAGGTGGCCATTTTTACTTCTAAGAGATTTTTGGATAGATCTCTTCATGAAGTCATCTAGTGATAAGTATATATAGTCTTTACCCAAGAAAATCTCTAGTACCTCTGTGTCCCTGTTGGTATAACAGTGGAAGATGTAGACTGCAGCCAGAAACTCCTGAATGCTCAGATGAACAAAGCAGTAGACTGTTTTCTGGAAGATCACACTCTCTCTTTTGAAGATCTCTGTACAAACTGCTGAGTAAACCAAGGCCTCTGTGACATCAAGACCACACTGCTCCAGGTCTTTTTGGTAGAACATGATGTTTCCTTTCTCCAGATGTTCAAATGCCAGCCTCCCCAGCTTCAAAAGAACTTCACTGTCAGCCTCCATCAGCTCTTGTGGACTTTTTTTCTTTATAATTCTTTTAATTTTTGTACTCTTCTTAATCATCATCATTTCATGTCCCTCATCGTACTTGTTCTTCTTCCTCTTGGTCTGAACCAGCAGGAAGTGTGAGTAAACATCAGTCAGGGTCTTGGGCAGCTCTCCTCTCTGCTCTTTAGTCAACATGTGCTCCAGAACTGTAGCTGTGATCCAGCAGAAGACTGGGATTTGACACATGATGTGGAGGCTCCTGGATGTCATGATGTGGGAGATGATACTTCTGGACAGCTCTTCATCACTGAACCTCCTCCTGAAGTACTCCTCCTTCTGGGTGTCAGTGAAGCCTCGTACTTCTGTTACCCTGTCGACACATGTAGGAGGGATCCGATTGGCTGCTGCAGGTCTGGAAGTTATCCAGACCAGAGCCAAGGGAAGCAGATTCCCCTTTATAAGGTTTGTCACTAGCATATTGACTGATGACTTCTGTGTGACCTTAGACACAGTCTTCCTGTGTTTGAAATCCAGTGAAAATCTGCTTTCATCCAGGCCGTCAAAGATGAACAAAAGTTTACAGACAGCCAGCTGCTCTGCTGTGACCTTCTGTAATGTTGGATGGAAAACATGGAGCAGCGTGAGAAGACTGTACTGCTCATCTTTGATCAAGTTTAGCTCCCTGAAAGAAAGCACAACCAGCAAACTGACATCTTGGTTTTCCAAGCCCTCTGCCCAGTCCAGACTAAACTTCTGCACTGAGAAGGTTTTTCCTGCACCAGCTACACCGTGGGTCAGAACCACTCTGATGTGCCTCTGTTGGTCAGGTAAGGCTTTAAAGATCTCATGGATCTTGATTGGAGTGTCATGGAGGGTCTTCAGTTTAGAAGTTTTCTCAAGTTGCCAAGCCTCATGTTGGGTATTAACCTCTTCACTCTCGGTGATGTAGAGGTCAGTGTAGATCCTGTTGAGGAGGGTTCCACTTCCTGTTTCATCACTTCCTTCTGTCACACATTCACATTTCCTCCTCAGACTGATCTTATGTTCATCTAAAACCTCCTGCATATGGATGTCCACTGTCACAGAGGAAAAATAATAAAGGTATTTTATAGTAATAAACATAAGTGAGTCTCTGGGCCATAGACCCCTAAATATTATGACTTTTTGGAGCTGGAGGCAATAAAATTCAAAACATATTAGCAAACAGATTTACAGATCCCTACACCATTACTCAAAACTTCTTCTTACATCTTCTTTTTTGTCTAGTAAAAAGATGGACAGGATTACCTAGTGGCATGGAATAGCCATACAATTACAACTACCTGAGACAAACCAAGCGTGCATAATGACGACAAACTGAGGGTGTATACTTAGAATGTCATCTTTTGTTGGATGCCAGAATTAGTGTCTCTAACTTGTTTTATTGCATACAAACGGCCGCTATTGCTCAAAAAAAATAGGAAAACCTTGATAAAACAAGAAAATGGAAAGTTGGAAAAGCAAGAGATTGAACTCCGATGGTGATTATGGTCTTTGAAGGGCACACTTACATAACAAGTAACGTTAAGATTAAATAAAGCATTGTCTATCTTTTTTTTTGACAGACAGTGGTCTAACTGATGGATTTCTTTAATGTATTCAGTATGGCTATATCTACATATATGACACAAGATAAAAACTAAAATATATTTCCTTCCAAAGGTATTGGGATGGCAAGGCCAGCTGTTTTGTTGTTGCTGTACACTGAAGATCCTAGATTCAAACATCTTTATTAATGCCAGAGGCAAATGTGACATCAGTCAATAGGAACAAAGGCTATCTAAAGATAAAAAATGAGGGTTACAATAAACAGCGGTGGTATGGAGTAAGATATTTTTGTTTAAGATGAAGTGGCATGGAGTTTAAAAATGCCCACTTTTATGTGGTGCTATTTACATTTAGGTTTTTTCTTTCCTAAAAGTCCTGGAACATGGAACTGGCAGGAGGTTCTTGTTACCCAGTTGTGTCTTTTTTGGTTTATTGTTGAATTAATAAATAACTGTAAATAACTACTTTTGGTTTTAGTCTTGGGTTGTAACTGTGAAGAGGTTTAGCTGCATTTGTTTTTAAAAAGTATAAATCAACATGAAAACAAGACAGCTGACCATGGGAGAAGTCATGTTAAATATGAAAAAAGGGAAAACAATCAGTGGACTTGTACAAACATTAAATTTAGTCAATGCAATCCAAGTCAAAATCCACAGAACAGGTCAGCAAAGGAAAACAACAACAGCTGTTGACAGAAACACTGTGATAGTGGCGAAGAAAAACCTAAATACCAACAGTCAGTGACTAGGCTAAAGGTATCACATTTGACCATTTGAACAAAACTTCATGAGCAGAAATACAGACGCTGTACCACTAGATGGAAAATCCTCATAAGCAGGAAGAATCAGAAAGTCAAAAAAATACAAATGTGATCAAAGCAGTTCAGCAACAGTTTTATGAACAAGTTTTACGAACTTCTAGCAAATTGACGTAAAGACCAACGTGTGCTAAAAGAAAGAACATGCTCATGATCCAAACCATACAAGCTCATCAGTGAGGTAGTGTCATGGTTTCAATTTGACACATCCTCCTCTCTGAAGGCTACACAGATCTGATTGTTGTGTTATGGTCCTAGGGGTGAACAGAAGGATGTAGCCAAGGGGATCATCCTGGCTTGCAAGTGTTTTCTAGATTATGTGTGGGCAGAAAGTCACAGATGTGACATTGCTTGCCCACTGGCAAATCTTAAAGTCTCCAATAGTGAGGACATTTCTCAAGCTATGTACAAAGTTGCTCTATCAGATGAAGGAAGGTTTTGCAGGTATCAACATAAGGATGGTGTGATGTACTCCGAGAGAATTCTCCTAACCCAGCTGATCCTTAGCATTGCATTGCAAGGCATTAGAGGCACAGCGGGGGTTTCAAGTTGTGCCAAAAGATAAGACAATAGAAGTGACTTGTGTTCTGAAACTACGCAAACCTTAAAAAAAATAAAGCTTTAATGACTCCTGCACCTGCCACTTGCTGCTGTCTGAAGCAGAAAAGCACACCAAGTAAGGAAGGGGTAATGACAAGGCAAATACTCTGACCTTGGAGCTGATAGAATCAGTTGAAGTCAAGTTGGTGTTTTACATTGTCTTGTCTGACCACATAACGGGGAAGAAACCATGGCTCATTGGAAACAACATTTGACTTTAGCCAGTTCACATAACTAGCCTTATATAGTTTTGGAATTTATTTTATATGTGCTACAGCAAGCTGAGGATGTCTCTTCAGGTTGATTTCAGTCCAAAAGGGGAAGGATAGACAGAGGGTAAAGGAAAACTCAAAGGCATCAACATCACCAGTTTCACTCGAGGGAAATTTAGAATGAGGCCAATGTCTGAAATAATTGATGTTATTGTCCATATCTAGAGTTCAAAGTTGCTGTTACAGCATTAAAGGGCTAAGGGTCAAGGATACAAGCTTTTGCAAATGTATCGGTTTGTAAATGTTTAGGGTGCTCAAGACAAATAGAGCCCCTGAACTGCGACACACAAGCTGGCAGATGTAATCGAATGCCGCACTAAAAGGTTAAATTACATTGCATCAGAGAAGGCTTAGGAGGACCTCAGGGCATATCAGCAGATAAGGTAGAAGGAGCCTGAGAAATCCTTGAATTAGCAGAGATCTCCCCCCCATAGTAAGAATGTTTTTCTTGAAGTAAGGACGACAGGAGTTCAAGATCTTTCAGCCAATTTGAACGTTCAAACCCTTTTCATGTGATTGGTGAGACCCTCAGCCTTGAGTTGCCTCAAGAGCATGGTCATCTTGCTTCTAGTAATCTTTCTCCACCTCCTCCTCTGTCACAGAGTGAAAAATAGCAGTGGTATAGCAATGAACATAAGTGAGTCTCTGCCCCGTAAACCCTTAAATATTCTGATTTAAATGCTTAAAACTTAGAATAGGCAAAATAACACTGGCTGGAAATCATATTTAGCATGTATTTTGACAATGACTTAAGAAAATATGAGTTTATCTGAATTTATAGTCAATCACTCCCTAGGATCATGTGGAAAAAAGTTAACATTAGAAGTATATTTGTACTTGTACAGTAAGTAAAAGATCTGAGTACTTCTTCTATTACTAATGGTGTTACTGTAAAATGGCATTAGGCAGGCAATAACAATATGACCACTTTAGATTAAAAACAGACATATTTTCATACATGACTAAATCGGCAGACAGATGCTCAGTCTTACTTTGTACAGTTCTGGTCTGAGTGTCTGTCTTCAGTCCAGGTCTTGTTCTGGAGTCTCCCACTGAACCAGACTGGTTCCAGTATGAGGTGATACACTGTCTCAAGAATTAGTGTCCACAGCTGGTAGAGACTGGCTTCTTCAGGACTGACACAAAGCACAGCAGGAAAGCTGGGGATTATAATTATACTAGTTTGGACAAGAGTCTTAATTACTGTGTGGTGTGTCACCCCCCTCCATTTCCACAAACCAAGACTTTCCCTCCTTTAAAAAGGAAGTGGCCTTCAACCGAAATGTAACTTGACTCCACATTTAAGACCAGACCCAGTAACCCCAGCAATAACTGTCTATGTTTGTCCCTAGCAAAAACGTACACAATAATTTTTAGTAAATTACCACAAAATATTGGTATAAAGCCAGTATTAAAATGTGCATTTTAGAAATTCTCATTCTCTTGATTTTTTTATAACTTATGTTTGTGTCATTCAGTTTCAGCTGCCTTTCTCTGTGACAATTAAACTGCTAATATCCTTCCTTGCCACACCCCCACCCCCACCCCCCCACCCACCCACCCCCACCCCATTCAAAATGATAAAACTGCCTTTTACTATCAGAAACCCTGTTGGATTCTCTTATAACATGAAATCCAAACAAGAAAAACAAACAAGTATTACCTTATGCGGACTATTTTATGTGGCTTCATAGCAGTTTTATATAAAATTGGGCTGATGTCTGATCAGAGCCAAAAGGTCTGGGTGCTCAATGCTCTTTTCTGTGTATATATTTTATTTATAATTTTATTTTTTAAGAGAGACAGAAAGACAGAGAGAGAGACAGAGAGAAATGAAGGGGGTGTGACAACACACAGAACCAAAGATTCCTAGGAATTTACACTCGTGTCTGAAGTTTGATAGTTTGATAGGAGACAGGGGGTGGGGAGTTTATGTGTCTATGTTCAACTTCCTAAACTCTCTTTTATTGACCGTGGCTTTTCCCACCATCCACCCAAGTTGATTAAGGACTGGAACATGAACAGACATCAGGGATGTGAACGGATCAGCTTGCATTGTCTCGCTGTTCATGCACAGGGGTTGGGATTCAGTGAGCTTCCTGTGTAGTCAGGTTAAATAGAACTTCTTTCTTATCTGTTGTGGATTTGTATGCGAGTGGCTCTGACTGACAACCCTGAATTTCAAACAAGACGTGGTGCCATGTATGAAATGCTGGAAATATCTTTTTCTTTGCGGTGTTGTTTTTAATGAGCTCTGCACATATAAACAACATATTGGAGGAAAATAAAAAAAGTGTTAATAGATAGAGAAACAAATTTTGTAGAGTGATACAGATTTAAATTCTGAGCATTTCCATATATTTAAACCCAAATTATTTAAATTGTAAGTTAATGGTTAATATTTGAGAACAGTCAAAATCTAATTGACATAACTAATCTAACAGCAATAACACATATTTATTTGTCCTTACCTGTATGGTGTATTTAAATAGCTTTTAATGCACGGATGTTTGGTGTGTGTCCGTATGGACCCGGAATAAATGCTATTAAAAATAAATGATAAATTAAAGAACAAATCCAGGACATTGCAATCCTGAAAACACAGTCAGCTTATGTTTCTAACAAAAAAAAAAAAAAAAGATACAGGCTGAGAGTCAGAGTTCATTCAGAACAAGGAGCTGTTAGGACAGAAAGGTTCAGTTCTGCATTTTCAAGCTGATTAGTTCAACTTTGTTTGTTTACTTTGTTTAGTTGGTGTCAGCTGAAAATGACTGAGCTCTTATCTAAAAGGACTGCAATGAAGAGGAAAAAGACACACTTTCATTCTTTCTCATTAAATCCACAAAATTATTAAAAAGTAATAAAAAAAAATTAATTAACACTCACCTCAACCTTCAGTTTTCTACCACTGCTCTGGACTGACTAAACTGTTTGGAAACTTTCAGTTTTAGTTGAGCCTCTCCTCCCCTTTACATAAAGAGTGGTGAGACGTGAGACTGTGTGGAAGGAAGGGCAAATGCAATCCAGGCACTGGGTTTTTTGGTTCATCCCTTCTTCCACAGTTGTTTCTGTATTGATGAAAAGCTGATTCTGTTATGGCACAATGAGATTATGAAGTGCATGTTTCTGTGAACTTGGAGGAACTGAAGCAATAAAGCAGAGCTGGTCCAGAAGCAAAAGCCTCACCACCATCAACCTTAGTGCATCTCAAGTTTGATTTGTTGGCTTTTCTTGACCTTAGTATGAAAAGTGTTTTGAGATTCCTTGGGTTGTGATTTGGTGCAACAGAAATAAAAAATTGAAAAAGAACAGATAAAGTTGTAAGGGTCAGATTAGGATGTAATATGGACTCACACTGAGGGTAAGTTTAGGAGCAGTTACCGCTTAACTAGCATCTGCCCTCCAAACATAAAAAGCAGCTGTGGGCCAACTACTGGGTTAATAAAAAGGGGAAAGGCCACCGGTTAACAGCCATGCTGAGAAAGTAAGTCTTGGATCGATTGGGAGAGGAATGCAAATGTAAGTCTGTAAAAACATGATACTGTCCACCTCTGTTGTGGCTAAAGAGATAAAAACTATTGATAGATAAACATGTTTATGGATGGATCTAAGATCCTACAACAGTCACTAGATAGAGATTAGTAAGAAAACAAGTAGATTCAAATAGAGGCAAATAGGAAAGAACAAGGACATAAAAATACGTAATAAAATGTCCAACAGAAAACAGGAACAAAAAGAGAAAACTACAACCAAAAATGTTTAATGGCAAATGGAAAAGAACTAAATGATTTATTTATTAAGTGTAAAAAGGTAAGAGGATACACGTCCAGGAAACTTTCTCAGGCCTCATTAGAGTTTGTTATTAAAGCCTGTGAACATATCCGCAGAGATAAAGACGAGGGAAGTGCAGGAAGGTGGATAGGAATGCAACACAGTTTGAGGAATAGGAAAAAAGTTGGATAATTGTCAAATTCTGGAGAAATACGAAAATAATATAGTTGTAATTACTTTGTGTTATTTGTGAAGCGAGTCTGGAGGCTGAAAAGGGAGATAAGCATGAAACAAACATCCCACAAAAGGTGAACAAAGGACTGGAAGTCCTGAAATTATTTTTTTGTCCTTTTTGCTTATCCCATGAGTTCAGGGTCGCCACAATGAATCATTGTCCACATGTTGATTTGGCAGTTTTTATGTCAGATGCCCTTCCTGACGCAACCCTCCCTAATTTCTATCCGGCTTGGACCGACACTGTACAGCTGGGGAGGGGAATGGGCTGTTAGGGATTCAGCGTCTTGCCCACACTTTGACTTATAGCCAGGGATCAAACCACTGACCCTGTGTCTGTGGACAACTGCTTTTACCAACTGAGCTACAGCTGCCCCCTCCTGGAAGTCTTGAAATAAAGTTTCGAAACGTTTGTAACTTCATATGAAGATTTACAAAGGGAGTCAAAGAAATACAAAGGGATGTATCTATTCCTGGCACTCTAATCAGAACCAGTTGAATCACAGACAAAGCCAGAACGCTGTTGCCCCAGTGACATTCCTTCACCGTGCCTCTCCTGTCTGCATTGTGAGAAAGGAGAATGTATTGGAGGTGGTGAGTGAGGAAGGGTTAAATATGGAACCAGCACATACTAAGTCAAGATTTTGATCTGACTCACTAGTAAACACCCACAGACATCAGTTTTTAGCTTTAGTTACTCTTTAGCATAATCATAGCTTATACTCCATTTCCCTCAACCACATCTGGAATTGCTCCTGTAGCATTCCCATGTGTGGATCCTCTGCTCCTAACCAACATTCCTTCTGATCTAACCTAACACAGATGTTCTTAAGTTCATACAGATAGTGGAGAATGAAGAACTACTACAGTAAGACCAAGACACAGGGAAACAAATGTTGGGGACACACCTGAAGACTGGCAAAGACTTGACAGGTTACAAAGCACACACCTGATGACTTCCTAAATTGCAGAGAACAAACTTTACGTTTGGAAATCCTGGAAAAAGTCAAACCCCACAAAACCCATGAGAGTGAAAATTGTCTCGTGTTCCTCTTCTAAATAGTAAATGGCCACTTATATAAAGCTTTTATCCAAAGTGTTTTACAATACACACACACACACACACACACACACACACACACACACACACACACACACACACACACACACACACACACACACACACACACACACACACACACACACACACACACACACACACACACACACACACACACACACACACACACACACACACACACACACACACACAGTCCTGTACTTGCTGCACAGTGAGGTCTGAGTTAAAAGACCAACAAAGTGAGAACCAGCAGTTCCATTACCCCCATCAACACAAAAGAAGTCATTCTAGACATAAGGTGTCATTCTTATCCATTACACTGCCTCAGATTACATCAAAAACCAAGATGTAGGAAAAAGATTTTAACCAACATTGCGAGGACCAGCCATTTAATTTGTGCTTCCCCACTCCACTGGTCAACTTGGTAGCCATTTTTGTATTGAACAGACAGTGGGCAAACAGTCTGTATCTAAATAAAGAATTCTGTTTGTTTCTTCTATATTGCACCAAATTGTATGAATTTAATGATCAGTACTGATAAAAATTTAAAAGATCAACTTTAATAAAACCTTTCTTACAAACATGAATACATCTGTCACTTGACACAAACCAAGAATTACAAGAGTGCAAGCTCCATCATATGTACAAATACATAACAGGGGAAGAAGGGGAGAAAAAAAAAAAGTACTGCTTCAATTTATTTTAACTTGAAGTACTAAACTGCAAAATAAATATACCCTGATCATATGAACATTCAATTCTTTAAAGAGTCAGTCTACTACCAGGCTGGTGCTATATAAACAAAAACAGCGGTAAATAGTAGACATGAATTATTTATGTATGTATTATCTGTCTCTCCCTACATTTCTGTATCTCTCTCCCTACATTTCTGTATCTCTCTCTCTCTCTCTACCTCTCTCTCCCTACATTTCTGTACCTCTCTCCCTACATTTCTGTATCTCTCTCTCCCTACATTTCTGTATCTCTCTCTCCCTACATTTCTACATTTCTGTATCTCTCTCTACATTTCTGTATCTCTCTCTCGCTACCTCTCTCTCTACATTTCTGTATCTCTCTCTCTCGCTACCTCTCTCTCTACATTTCTGTATCTCTCTCTCTCGCTACCTCTCTCTCTACATTTCTGTATCTCTCTCTCTCGCTACCTCTCCCTACATTTCTGTATCTCTCTCTCTCTCTCGCTACCTCTCCCTACATTTCTGTATCTCTCTCTCTCTCTCGCTACCTCTCCCTACATTTCTGTATCTCTCTCTCTACATTTCTGTATCTCTCTCTCTCTCTCTACATTTCTGTATCTCTCTCTCTCTCTCTACATTTCTGTATCTCTCTACCTCTCTCTCCCTACTTCTCTGTATCCCTCTCTGTATCTCTTGCTCTCTACCTCTCTATCTATTTATATTTATACATCATTTAATCATCAATGTGTAAAAAGTACAGAACTGCAGTGAAGAGAGCAGCATAAAATTAAAACACTCCAGGTAACTAAAAACAATTCAGTGCACTTAAGATACTTAGAAAAACGAGAAAATAGAGTTTGAAATTAAAATGCAAGCTTCCTCTTGATCTTAACTATTTCGTTGTAGACAAAATACTTTACGTCCTTCCAGGTCCGAGCGCTGAGGACTGGAGATGCTTTTCCAATGCACAGGAGGCAATCATTCTTTGCCGGCACCCTCCTCAGTGCAACGAACTTAGCCATGTTTTTCTGAACTGCAGTTTTCTCCTGTTCAGTCCAGGGTCTCCTTACTTTTATCGTTGAAGAATCTATTAAAAATTACAAGAGCTGGTTAGAACACTGGTTTAACTTTTGTAAATCTTATTAAAAAAAAAAAAAAAAAAAAAAAAAAAAAATGTTTAGTAATGCATCTGTTGATTTACAATTGTTCTACAAAAAATGATAAAAGTGCAACGTCTGGCAAAAATACTACTATTAAAGATTCTACCACTGCTACCAAGTTTCCTCAACTGTGAGTACTAATGACAGCAACATCTTCATTTTAACCATCTTTAAGAAATCTACTGATACAATACAATCTACTTAACTTTTATAGATCCATTTCAGATTTATCATGCCATCCAATATGTTATGTTGCCTGTGTGTTTGTCATCTATGGGTCCTGGTTCTAAATCCTGCTGCTGTGCTTACATCCCCTCAATGTTTCCAGGTCATTGTATAATCTGTATTATCTAGACTCATTGACAGGATAACTATTAATTTTCTAAATTAATCATTGTTAACCACATGGAATCTTCTCTACTTGCCACTGTTTTCTTGTCACCCTATTGTCTAGTTTATTGGTTGACATTTTAACAAATGTTATCCCACATGCTTTAGCTTTGCATTTTATTGTACTGTGGCCAGTCAAATGTGTATGCATACATATTGCCCATTGGAGAGGTAGGTCTGGCTGAGGTGTTTTAATAGTTTTTGGACAACAATTAAGGTCTATAGGACAGATACAAGATAGTGCAGGCTGTAATTAGGCAAATATAAGTACAGAAGATTCAGTGTTGAATTAGTGTCTATGATTGTGATATCATCATTTTAGAAAATGACAGTTATTTTTTAATTCTGTAGCCACTAATTGTACATTTAGCTTGTGTATTATGGTAAATTGAACTTGGTTGGTGGAGTGCCTTGTTTGATGGCCTTTGGTTTCTGCCCTAATCACTATACTCTGAAGCAAGAAGTTGTGATTATATACAGTATTTTACAGAGTATCTGCACTTAGGGCCCATTTTATTGCCCTGAACTACAATTAATCTTAATGCAGTCTCTACAACAGAAATGGCTACTAATGATTCTATCAATACAACTGTTACTAGTTTCACCACCACAACCAGTAGCATTGCTACTTTAGCTACCTATTGCACAATAGAAAATCCATGCAGCAGATGTTCACTCCATCTTTCATCAACTCTGACTACTCCTGGCATTGATGGCCACACTAGTATTGCTTCTGCAGTTATAAAATCGTATTAGGGTATAGCAAAAATCTAACAAAGGCCCTTAAATTACATAAGTCCAATCAAGCAACACCAAAGAACATCATACCAATCATGTGGTTAACACTTAATATTGACCCTGCACCACCACCACAATCACCTAGTCCTAGACCACTTGTATGGTCTCCAAATGTACCAGTTTAGCAGAAAAACATTTAAGCTGGCAATAAATACTGAACTCAGGCTGAAAACATTTTGTTTTAAATGGCCAGACTTACTTACCCCCTTCATTGCTACCATCAGATTCATCATGTCTTTTACTTGCAGTTTTCTTCCACCTCTTATCAAGTGTCCTTCCAGTGGTCCGTTTTTTCACCTCTCCTGTGAAAGATAATGGTTTAGTATCAAATATCGCATGTTTAATGCTATACAAGCTACAATATCAATTTATACATTTTTAAATGACATTCAACAGATTTTTTGATGACTCTGTACTGACAACTTTATTGTAAAGTTTAGTCTTCTTCTTCTCCTTTCAGCTGTTCCCTTTCAGGGGTCGCCACTGCGAATCATGTGCCTCCATCTAACCCTGTCCTCTGCATCCTCTTCACTCACACCAACTAACTTCATGTCCTCCCTCACTACATCCATAAGTCTCCTCTTTGCTCTTCCTCTAGACCTCCTGCCTGGCAGCTCCAACCTCAGCATCCTTCTACAGATATATTCACAATGTCTCCTCTGAACATGTCCAAACCACCTCATTCTGGCCTCTCTGACTTTATCTCCAAACATCTAACGTGAGCTGTCCCTCTGATGTCCTCATTCCTGATCCTCTCCATCCTCGTCACTCCCAAAGAGAACCTCAACATCTTAAGCTCTGCTACCTCCAGCTCTGCCTCCTGTCTTTTCTTCAGTGACACTGTCTCTAAGCCGAACAACATCTCTGGTCTCACCACCGTCTTGAACATCTTTCCTTTCATTCTCGCTGATACTCTTATCACACAACACACCTGACACTTTTCTCCACCTGTTCCAACCTGCCTGCACTCGCCTCTTCACCTCTTTTCCACACTCTCCATTGCTCTGAACCGTTGACCCTAAGTATTTAAAGTCCTGCACCTTCTTCACCTCTGCTCCCTGTAACCTCACCATTCCACCTGGGTCCCTCTCATTGACACATGTATTCCGTCTTGCTGCGGCTAAGCTTCATTCCTCTGTTTTCCAGAGCAGACCTCCACCTCTCTAGATTTTCCTCCACCTGCTCCCTGCTCTCACTACAAATAACAATGTCATCTGCAAACATCATAGTCGAGGGAGATTCTTGTCTAACCTCATCTGTCAGTCTGTCCATCACCAGAGCAAACAAGAAGGGGCTCAAAGCCGATCCTTGATGCAGACCCACCTCCACCTTGAACTCCTCTGTCACACCTACAGCACACCTCACCACTGTCTTACAGCTCTCATACATGTCCTGCACCACTCAAACATACTTCTCTGCCACTCCAGACGTCCTCATACAACACCACAGCTCCTCTCTCGGCACCCTGTCATACGCTTTCTCTAAATCTACGAAGACACAATGCAACTCCCTATGACCTTCTCTGTACTTCTCCATCAGCGTCCTCAAAGCAAATACTGCATCTGTTGGACTCTTTCTAGGCATGAAACCATATTGCTGCTCACAAATGTTCACTTCTGCCCTTAGCCGAGCTTCCACTACTCTTTCCCACAACTTCATTGTGTGGCTCATCAGCTTTATTCCTCTGTAGTTGCCACAGCTCTGTTCATCTCCCTTGTTCTTAAAAATGGGTACCAGTACACTTCTCCTCCAGTCCTCTGGCATCCTCTCACTCTCCAAGATCTTGTTAAACAAACTAATCAGAAACTCTACTGCCACCTCTCCTAGACACTTACATACCTCCACAGGTCTGTCATCAGGACCAACTGCCTTTCTACTCTTCATCCTCTTCAACGTCCTCCTCACTTTACTCTTACTAATCTTTGCTACCTTCTGCTCCACACCAGTCACCTCTTCTACTCTTTGTTCCCTTTCATTTTCCTCAGTCATCAACTCTTCAAAGTTCTCCTTCCATCTTCCCATCACACTCCTGGCACCTGTCAATACATTTCCATCCATATCTTTAATCACACTAACCTGCTGCACATCCTTCCCATCTCTATCCCTTTGTCTGGCCAACCTGTACAAATCCACTTCTCCCTCTTTAGTGTCCAACCTAACATACAAGTCCTCATATGCTCTTTGTTTGGCCTTTGCCACCTCTACCTTCACCTTACGCTGTTTCTCCCTGTACTCCTGTCTACTCTCTTCAGTCCCCTCAGTGTCCCACTTCTTCTTAGATAACCTCTTTCCCTGTATACACTCCTGAACTTCCTCGTTCCACCAGCAAGTCTCCTTGTTCGCTTTCCTCTTACCAGATGACACACCGAGTACCCTCCTACCTGTCACCCTGATCAAATTAGCTGTAGTAGTCCAGTCATCTGGAAGCACCTCCAAACCACCCAGAGTCTGTCTCAGCTCCTCCCTGAAAACTACATTCTTCCTTTTTCAACCTCCACCACTTCGTCCACTGCTCAGCCTTACTCCTCTTCATCTTCCTCACCACCAGCATCATTTTACACACCACCATCCTGTGTTGTCTGGCTACACTCTCCCCTACCAATGCTTTACAGTCACTGATCTCTTTCAGATTACAGCACCTCCGCTCTTGTACGTCACCCTATGTTCCTGCCTCTTCTGAAAGAAAGTGTTTACTACAGCCATTTCCATCCTCTTTGCAAAGTCTACCACCATCTGACCTTCTGCATTCCTGTCCTGAAGACCAAACCTGCCCATAACAGTCTCATCACCTCTTTTCCCTTCACCTACATGGCCATTGAAATCTGCACCAATGACCACTCTCTCACCTCTGGGGATGCGCTGCATCACTTCATCTAACTCACTCCAGAATTTCTCCTTCTTTTCTAACTCACATCCTACCTATTGTAAAGTTTAGTCTACTGGCTCAATTTCACAGTATTGCAGTGTAATGTTTACAATGTGCTACAATGTGGGATGTGGGGCGTGGGGGGAAGAAAAAAAAAGGAAAGGCTAAAGAGGGAGAGAGGCAGAGTAAGTATGTTTGTACTTACCCCCTTCATCATCACTTTCAGATTCATCCCGTCTTCTTTTACTTGCAGTTTCCTTCCACCTCTTATCAAGTGTCCTTCCAGTGGTCCGTTTTTTCACCTCTCCTGTGAAAGATAATGGTTTAGTATCAAATATCGCTTGTTTAATGCTATACAAGCTACAATATCAATTTATACATTTTTAAATGACATTCAGCAGATTTTTTGATGACTTTGTACTGACAACTTTATTGTAAAGTTTAGTCTACTGGCTCAATTTCACAGTATTGCAGTGTAATGTTTACAATGTGCTTGCCAGTCTTAAATAACCCACTTCCAACTGTAACCTGTTGCTGTAGCTACCTCTAAAGAGCTGCAATGTTTGCTATACCTGCATGAAATCCTCTCAGGGCAGCATTTGGGCCCTGGTAGAGGGGGGGAAAAAAAAATACAAAAACAAAAAAAAAAATATTGGGAAAGGCTAAAGAGGGAGACAGGCAGAGAAAGTATGTTTGGACTTACCCCCTTCATCATCACTTTCGTCATGTCTTCTTTTACTTGCAGTTTCCTTCCGCCTCTTATCAAGTGTCCTTCCAGTGGTCCGTTTTTTCACCTCTCCTGTGAAAGATAATGGTTTAGTATCAAATATCGCTTGTTTAATGCTATACAAGCTACAATATCAATTTATACATTTTTAAATGACATTCAGCAGATTTTTTGATGACTTTGTACTGACAACTTTATTGTAAAGTTTAGTCTACTGGCTCAATTTCACAGTATTGCAGTGTAATGTTTACAATGTGCTTGCCAGTCTTAAATAACCCACTTCCAACTGTAACCTGTTGCTGTAGCTACCTCTAAAGAGCTGCAATGTTTGCTATACCTGCATGAAATCCTCTCAGGGCAGCATTTGGGCCCTGGTAGAGGGGGGGGAAAAAAAAATACAAAAACAAAAAAAAAAATATTGGGAAAGGCTAAAGAGGGAGACAGGCAGAGAAAGTATGTTTGGACTTACCCCCTTCATCATCACTTTCGTCATGTCTTCTTTTACTTGCAGTTTCCTTCCGCCTCTTATCAAGTGTCCTTCCAGTGGTCCGTTTTTTCACCTCTCCTGTGAAAGATAATGGTTTAGTATCAAATATCGCTTGTTTAATGCTATACAAGCTACAATATCAATTTATACATTTTTAAATGACATTCAGCAGATTTTTTTAATCAGCTTGTACTTAAAACTATATTGTAATGTTTAGTGTTTTATTTATTTATTCTTGTGTCCCTTCAGCTTATGCCGTGATTTCAGGGTCGCCACAGTGGATTATTGTCTGCATGTTGATTTAGCAGTTTTTACGCCAGATGCCCTTCCTGACGGAACCCTTCCCAATTACTACCGGAGGTGGGGAGGGGAATGGGTTGTTAGGGGTTCAGTGTCTTGCCCAGAGACACTTTGACATTGGACCAAGCATTGAACCACTGACCCTGTGGTCCTTGGACAACTGTAACTGAGCTATAGCCACCACTATTGTAAAGTTTAGTCTACTGGCTCAATTTCACAGTATTGCAGTTTAATGTTTACATTGTGCTGTGCCAGTCTTAAGTAACCCACTTCCAACTGTAACCTGTTTCTGTATCTACCTCTAAGGAGCTGTTATGTTTGCTACGCCTGCATGAAATCCTCTCAGGGCAGCATTTGGGCCCTGGTAGAGGGGGAAAAGAGGAAAAGCAAAAGAGGGAGACAGGCAGAGAAAGAGTATGTTTGGGCTTACCCCCTTCATCATCACTTTCAGATTCATCAAGTCTTCTTTTACTTGCAGTTTTCTTTTTCACCTCTCCTGGGAAAGATAGTGGTTTAGTATAGTGTGCAAGAGCCAAAACAGCTTAACATATTTGAGTGAGTTTTTTTTGTGTACAATTATTTCATTATAATAAGTCTTAACTGTACCATAAGCTTCCAGTAAATTTATCATTTAAACCCGAGCAGCTCACATCAGAGAATTCCCTACCATTAACTGAAGCTCAGTTAAATGACCTTAAGATGGAAAAGTTTACATTTTATGTCTGATGCTAATAAAACGTCAAAAAGCTGTTTGGACGACTCATCTTGGAAGCTTCATGTTTATGGAAAGTTCTTTTGAGTAGCAGAATATGGGTCATTACATTTTGTCTGGGATTTGGCATTGATAAGAACAAGCACCAAGAGAGTGAAAGCTAAAAGTCAAACTTGGAGATGACATAAAGTACTAAACTCAGACCAAAACTGTGTTCAATGCCCAGACTTACCATCATCAGCATTAGCTTCATCTTCAGCATCATCAGCATTAACTTCATCTTCAGAGTCATGTCCTCTGCTAGTTACAGTCCTCTGACTCTTAACAGGTGAGCTTAGCATGGTCAGCTGCAAATGTTCTCTATCTGATGAAAGCATAAATTAGTAAATCAAAAGTCAGAGCCCCAGTCACCATTACAGTTCAGATAGACTCATGCCAACCTAACATAGTAGAATTGCTGTTGACACGTAGCACACTTTCACACTAAATACAATCTAGACTATACAATACGATTGCTTAGGTTTCTTAATATTAAACAAATAAGACAGATTGTCCATGATTTTGTTGACAAATTGTACTGTCAACCACATTACTTGTTCCAATGTAGATATATTGTGTCAAACACATCACTGTAACAAGCATTTTCAGGCTTTAGCACTAGTACAATTGCATCTGTGAGCCCAAACAGCTCAACCTGAAAATAATGTACATTGCATTAATATACAGTATATTAATTACCATTGTTACCTTTTAGAATGTCTCCATCTGAAGTCTCTGTCTGTTCTGTTTGTTTAAAGCCCTTCTTCGTAGTGCCTTCATGTCCTTTATATATGTAAAAGTACACAGTAGAGAATATTAGGACATGTAATTGAGCACTAGGTTAAAAGGTCAAAATTCTTAGAGAGGGAGAAGGGGAGAAAAGCAGAGAGGCAAAGGGCGGGAATGGGAAGCAGGGGGGAGAGACGCAAAGCTAAAGAGAAGAAGATTGTGGGGCACAGGTAGTAAGGGAGTTATTTTTCAAAGGGAAATTTTGTTGCAGCGACTCACAAAAGTTAAATATATCTTAACGGAATAAAAATTTAGAAAATAATTAGCCATTAACATACCAAAGACTACAGAGTCCAGTGTCTTCAGACTCTTTCCTTTGAGCGACTGTGCTCCATGTTCCATTGCAAACAGAAGTTTTCCTATTTTAGCAACCTGAAAGGTTTTGTCTGTTTGCCTATAGTATTCGCAGTGGACTCTGATATCATGTCCCATAAAACGAGCCACTTGTTCAAGTTCTTGATTATCAAGGTCCAGAAGCTGACATAAGGTAGCAACATGCTTTCTCAGTTTTGTTGACCTAAGGAGCTCTGGGTGGCTTACCTTGCTCTTCTCTGCATACTTCCTAAGGCAGTCACACCCACGAATATTAGTTGTTGTACCTATCCTAGCAAACAAAAATGGGTTTTCATCAAGTACACCAACTTCGCTGCGCTTTTTGATTAGATATTCAAGTGAGGATTTGGTGCGCTCGAGGAGAAGAACGGGCACTTTTCTTCCTCTCTTTCCACGGGTCACTAGGCGTGTCAATCTGTGGCTAAGTTGCTGTTCCACTGGTGATAAGGTTTCATAAATGTCCTTATTTACTGGGCCAGAGTCTGCTTTTAGAAATGTGTCCAGGGTTAACCGGGAAGCTTCTCCTTCACGCTTCTTATTGAATATGATTATTTGTGCAAGAAGGCTCTCACTTAACATTTTGTACGCAGTGGTGCTCACACGCTTACTCAACTCTGCTTTTGCCTCATCCTCTATTTTCCGCAAGTATTTCTGCAAGGTGATAACATCTTCTGTCAAAGGTACACAATCCTCATTATGCCATTTCCTTTGTTCCATGGTACTATGAGCATTTGCAGACACATAGCTGGACCAAGAATTATCCAGCAACTCCTTAAATTTCTTGGCCTTCTTCTCACCTAAAATGTTTGATGTCATCAAACAGCTTCCAATCCAGGCTTCTGTTGCCCCTTTGAGAGAAAATCCAATTTTCACTGCAGTAGATGGCTTTCCATATTCAACTTTGTTTGTGTTGTAGTTTGACACCCTCCTAGCTGCTTTTACAACCAGATGAAATTTTGTTGGATCACATAGATCTTGAAGGCCTTTGACACTTTTGTCAATTTCCCTGGCAGCCAACACCAACCGTCCAAGTTCTCTCATCTTCTGTGCAATGTATCTATGTTGAGATTGTTCACGTCCCTTTTTTGCAAATAACGCATCTCCATATGTACATATCATCTCATCACTTCTGACTTGACAGGTTACATTATCCTGCAACATACTATGAATGACCTTCTGAATGCCTTCAGATGATGCCCTAATTGGAATCAGCTTTGAAGAAGCCTTTTGTACCCTTCTTCTTTTCCCTTTCCCTTTTTCACCTATTTTGACTCTACATGATTTTTCATGTCTCCAGAGTTCAGTTCTCCTAAACATTGCATAACAGTGTTGGCAAGGCAGATAGTCTTCAACAGAAGCCTTTTTAGAGGGCTGTTTCCATGTCACAATCTCCCCTTCTCCTTCTTGTAAAACCTTTAGATTGTGTTGCCAGTCACCCTTATTGCGAAGAGAATCCAACAGCGTCTTCCTTTTTTTGGAACCGGTTGGAAAACTGAAGGCATGGGCAACATCAATTTCATCCATGTGTTTTCTTTCCAAGTGTCTTGCCATCTTCAAATTAGATTTCTTGCAATACAAACAGTAATGGGACTTGTCCCAGATCCTTTTACCATCTTTTTTCTGGCTTGTTCTTACAGTAATTTGTGACCTCTCTTTCTTCTTTGTTTTGAGTTGGTTATCTGAATGAGTTAACCCAGCTTTGGCATGTTGGCCCTCAGCGTCCTCTGTATGGTGTTCCATCCTCTGCGTAACAGAGAAGGATGCCACAGGCTCTTCTGTGCTCAACTCATCTTCACTAGATGAGGGTGTTGATGTGGGGTGGTAGTCTTTATCAGAGTCTCTGTGGCTGGATAACTCTGTCTCGGACCCTGATGAAGGGGAATGGTCTCTGTTTGAGCCACTTTTATTGCATGGATCCTCATGCAATGAGAGGGAATGCCTGGCTAAGTCCAACTTACAAAAGAAAAGGGAAAGAAAAAAAATATATTACAAATTATACATAAATTCTTTCACACTTAAATCAATCAATGGTAAAACAATTAACATAGCTGGTTATTTGTGGCAGCTTGCAGTAGTATCAACATGGACTACAACATTTTAATTTCCAATATTTGTGGTCGCACTGCTTTCTGTTCTCTACTCTGCTCTCCCCTCCCCCCAGGACAGGCATCACACAGTAAAACAGAGATAAGCTGGTCACAGAGAAGATTACTTGCGTTTTTTTTCAACTATACTTGTTACTGCAAGTGCACAAAAGCTACTTTATTTTAAAGCACATTTATAGTCACCTGTTCAGCAAGCATGCAGAAAAGTCAGTCAGTTTTTACTGAAATCTCAGTACATTTAACAAACCCATAGTGGGCTGGATAAGCTAAAGGCAAACTGTGATGAAGCAAAAGGTGTTTGTATATAATTTGATTGTCTTAGTCAAATCTTAAAAATCTAGAAAGCTCTAGTAAACCTAGCTACTGGCTGAGACAAACCAGTCCCTCTTTCTCTGTGCCAGTGGTACCTGCAGGCATCAGCAGCACATGAAAGACGAAAGACTGATACTGACTAATGCCAGTTTTCATTCTTTCTAAGCTTCCCCAAGTATTTAGATGATTTTTACTGACACTTTAAATTTTGTTCCAGTAAGATACTGAGTTTACCATGACCTTGCAGTTGTGTACATTAATGCTACTGCTGTAGAAATATATAAAGAATATGTAATTGTATTCAAATTATAAAACCATTCTAATAATGGTCTGAATTAATTTTGTGAGAATGAAATTGATTCATTTGCATTACAGTCTTTAATAGCATTAGTTAGGGTCCTAAAGATACCCACAACTGGTTAGTGGGGTTGGCCTAGACTATAGAAGGATGAGCCAATCACTGCTCAGATCCCTTAAGCATACTAGTATTTTTAATCACGCAATTACGCTACTTCCATATACCTCACATGATGTAAGTAAGATAAATTCAAGAGAAAACATTTAGTGGCAATGACCAATATGGAGCAGCTCAATTAGTGTATGCAAGAAAACTTGTAGATATGACAAATAATAAAAAAGTTATTACAAATATAAAAAACAGACACACGGATCAATGATATTGACATTTCACTACAGTAATTTTCCTTATCAAGTCTGAGTTTATCAAAGATTACTGGCACAGATGCTCGGTGTAAATTGTACAAAATATTGTACGCCATTTGATTTCATTATTAACAGCCTACTGCTTTTTTGTCAGACATGTCCAACAGCTACTTGCTTCCAATAGGCTACTGATGGCCAAGGTCCTGAATTGGAACAATGTGTTTTATTGACATACTGAACATTTTTACAGGGGAATTATTATACTGATGATCAGCTGATGATTTTACTAATGAAAGGAGTTTTTGGTTTCATTTGTCTTGATATCAATTTAAATCATGGACTTAACCTTACTAACAGATGATCCAAAATACTGTTTTACATTTTAAGCTGTAAATGAGTAGTTTAGAAGTGGTAGAACAAGAATAAATAGTTATATGGTTAATTAATTGGGCATGTTGTAGTCTAGTCTTTGACAGATTTAAAAAAAAAAAAAAACGACGTGTCCTAATACATTTGAGCAGCTGTTAATGTAATCGGGTGGGCCACGGTCGGTCTACCTCTTCTGCCACCACCGCACTCTGTTTTTTAATCACGGTTATCCCCCTCCTCCTCCCCCCCTCCTCCCCTCCTCCTATCCATCTCCTCCTCTCCCTCTCCTTCTCCTCCTCTCCCTTTCCTTCTCCTCCTCTCCTTCTCCTCACTGTAGACCTCAGGTTACTCCGGTAATCTAGATACGACTTTATATGCATTTTGGAAGCATGTCAAACAAATTTTAACTGGTTCATGGCAATCTGCGCCGTCATAGCGTACGGTCTATAATGAATAAATGCGGTGAAACGTGTCTTATTAAGACTTCTACATGTGACTTCGTGTTCATTTAAGTTAGTTTTCAGTTTAACTTTAGTTTAAAAAGGATGAAGCACCGCTAGGAGCTTCTTGTTCTGTCTGAGGCCTTTTATCAGGTTGTAATAAGCGAAAGACCGTCAGAAAGCAGCGTTGTACAAAGAAAAACTGCCAGGAGAAATCACGTATCCTACGTGTCTTAGTGTTGCGGGATAAGCTGAGAGGGCTATGAAACGCGTCACGTCTATCGATATAAATTATTATTTCATTCTAAATTCCGTTAAAATTGTATACAAGTTGCTAGCATCTTGAGTGCATTACAAATAAAATACTATTATACACATTAAAAAGTCGATATGGCCTGTAGGCCTTTTTGCTCCAACGAAGTAAGTTTACAGCGTATTTAATTAACCACAACATGGTGCAAATAAATAGAAATGTCTTACCTGAAGTTTTTTTATTTCCCTTTTTAGGCGATGAATCCGTTGTTTATTCGTTCGTCTTATAGTCCGCTCCATTTCCAGTCTTAAACGTACAAAGTAATCCACCTTTCTGACCAAATGAAGTCCACACCTTGCTGCTTAATTCACGGAGAGCTGTGATTGGATGCTTGACTGTTGCTTGGTGGAAACAATGTAACTTTTGGCTGATTTGCTCACGGAGAGCTGTGATTGGATAATTGGTTGGGAGCACTGACTTGCTTAGGAACATTGAAGGTGCTGTGAAAGTGTCCCATGCATGACTTGCACAAACCAAGCTGAAAGACTTTGTGTGTCAACACCTCTACATCCCACATTTCCAACCATATTGCCTTAATAATGTACAGTCACTTGAAAAATATCCACATGTTTTGTTAATTTCCCTAATGTTAATGTACATAATAAGTTAATGACAACTTAAAACCATATTTAAAAACAGAAAATTAGTTTTAAAAAAGATAAAAACTCATATATACTTAATTATTCAGACCTAAATATAATATTTTCTAATATTTAAGTCCCTTGTCCAGTAATTGTAGGTCTGATTTTTATTTTGGGAAAGTCTACAAACTTCTCACACCCTGACCACTCTCCCCTGCCCTGGCTTGGCATTACACGTTAAGGTCTGTATCTTTCTAACCTATGTCTAACACATGTGGACTCAAGTCAAGTTCTACGCTAATCTAATGAAATTCAAGCTAACAAAATGGTACAGCAAACTAAAAAGACAGACATCGTTGGGTGTTTCTTTCTACTCTTGATGCCTTAACATGAGGCAGAACTCAATTTCATGCTCTAGGTCCAGGTTTTTATTTTTTGTGCTGCTTCCAGCCTGTCTTTGAGAAAACTGTCATGTTATGGTTCAGTTAAATTCCTGCAGACTTTGTCAATCACTTGACATTCATTATTGTTATTTCAATGTACTACAAATATGCAGAGTTTATGTGAAATAGAAAAAGCAAGTTAGACAAGTAGCAGGTAAGACACAAGCTATTAAGCTGCATATCATAGGCTAACAACAAAGGTAACCTGTATTCCAACATTTTATTTTTGAAATACTTTGCAATGGACACATTGTCTTCCTTATCACATTAGCTGTAGTGGTCCAGTCATCTGGAAGCACCCTCAGACCACCATGAGTCTGTCTCTGCTCCTCCCTGAAAACTACACAGTGTTCTTCCTTTTTTAACTTCCACCACTTCATCCTCTGCTCTGCCTTTGTCCTCTTCATCATCCTCACCACCAGAGTCATTTTACACACCATCACCCTGTGTTGTCTGGCTACACTCTCCCCTACCAATGCTTAAAGTCACTGATCTCTTTCACATTACACCGTCTACACAAGATGTCGTCCACCTGAGTGCTTCTACCTCTGCTCTTATATGTCACCCTATGTTCCTGCCTTTTCTGGAAGAAAGTGTTCACTACAGCCATTTCCATCCTCTTTGCAAAGTCTACCACCATCTGTCCTTCCTGTCCTGAAGACCAAACCTGCCCATCACATTCTCATCACCTCTGTTCCCTTCACCTACATCTCCATTGAAATCTGCACCAATCACCACTCTCTCAGCTCTGTGGATGCTCTGAATCACTTCATCTAACTCACTCCAGAATTTCTCCTTCTCTTCTAACTCACATCCTACCTGTGGGGCATAACCACTAACAACATTGAACATCACCCCTTCAACTTCCAGCTTCAGACTCATCAACCTGTCTGATACTCTTTTCACCTCTAGAACATTCCTCACCAACTCCTCTTTCAGTATAACTCCTACTCCATTTCTCCTACTATCTGACCCATGATAGAACAACTTGAACCCTGCTCCTAAGCTTCTAGCCTTGCTACCTTTCCACCTGGCCTCCTGGACACACAGTATGTCCACCTTCCTTCTCTGCATCATGTCAACGAACTCTCTCGCCTTCCCTGTCATAGTCCCAACATTCAAAGTTCCTACTGTCAGTCCTACATTCTTTCTGTGCTACAGATACGCGTTCTCCTCTCCTTCTTTTACCTTTTACCAACAGTAGCTCAATTTACACTGGCACCCTGTAAGTCAACAGCATGAGTGGTGGTCATTGTTAACCTGGGCCCCAAACAATCCGGTATGGAAGTCAGATTTGGTTTGAAAGTCAATCAATTCGACTTTATTTATATATCGCCAATTCACAACAGTCATCTCAAGGCACTTTACGTAATAAATATACAAGTATATAGAGGCAAGCCAACAAATCCCCCTTGAGCAAGCCCTACGCAGCAGTGGAGAGGAAAAACTCCCTTCAATGGGAGCAACCTCCAGCAGAACCCGGCTCAGGGTGGGCAGCCATCTACCTTGGCTGGTTGGGGTGAGTGGAAAGTGGAGAGAGAGAAAAGAAGGGCAACAAAAAATAACAACAAAAGCATCGGGCGACCAGTAGCTGCACACTGGAAAACACAGAGCTCCAAAGCCAGTGACGCCCGCAGAAAGCGACAGAGACATGGAGACAGAGAAGGAGGCAGAGAGGGAGCAGCACAACCATGGGAGAGAAAAGACACAAAGCTAATAGCATGCGGCAGGGACAAATAAATGTATATAGAGAAAAGAGAGAGGAGCTTATTACACTTGGGGGAGTCCCCCAACAGTCTAAACCCATAGTATCTCAACTCGTATATAGTTCAGGTTAACTAAGCAGCTTTAATTATAAGCTTTATCAAAAAGGAAGATTTTAAGCCTAGTCTTAAAAGTAAAGAGGGCCCCCAAATCTGGATTGAGAGCTGGTTCCACAGTAAAGGAGCTTGATAGCTAAAGGCTCTGCCTCCCATTCTACCTTTGGAAATTCCGGGAACCACAAGTAGGCCTGCATTCTGAGATCGAAGGGGTCTACTGGGATGATATGGTGCTATGAGGTCTTCTATATATGATGGAGCCTGACCATTCAGAGCTTTATATGTAAGAAGCAGGGTTTTAAATTCTATTCTAAATTTAATGGGAAGCCAATGGAGAGAAGCTAGTGAAGGTGAAATATGATCTCTCTTGCTAATTCCAGTCAGCACTCTTGCTGCAGCATTTTGGATTAATTGCAGGCTCTTTAGGGAGTTACTGGGGCATCCTGAAAGTAGGGAATTACAGTAGTCCAACCTAGAAGTAACAAATGCATGGACCAGTTTTTCGGCATCACTTTGAGACAGGATGATCCTAATTTTGGCAATGTTCCGTAGGTAGAAGAAGGTTGTTCTAGAGATTTATTTATATGTGAAGTAGAAGACAATTCCTGGTGAAAGGTATTTCCAAGGTTCCTCACAGCAGCACTGAAGGCCAAAGTTTTGCTATCTAAAGTAACTATATTGTTAGACAGCACGTGTCTTATATTTTTAGGCCCAAATAGAATTATTTCAGTTTTGTCTGAATTTAGAAGTTGGACGTTATAGGACATCCAGGACTCTTTTAGATATGCTTAAATTTTGACTAATTGTTAATTATCTTTTGATTTCACAAATAAGTATAGCTGGGTATCATCTGCTTAGCAATGGAAGTTTATCAAATGTTTCCAAATAATTTTGCCTAAAGGTGACATATACAAATTGAAAAGTATTGGTCCTAACACAGAGCCCTGTGGAACTCTATAACTAACTTTTATGCATATAGAAGATTAAACATTAACATGAACAAATTGGAATCTGTCTGACACATATGATTTAAACCAATGCAGTGCGATTCCTTTAACCCATTAAATCCATGATCCAGTCTTTGTAATAAAATGTTGTGGTCAATGGTGTCAAATGCGGCACCACTGGCACTTGCATCTACCTCCAGTTTAAAGGGGAAGGCAAAATTAGGTGCTGGTAAAACAGCTGCTGCACAGGAGAGCCTGACAGACTGAAAAGCATTTTCACACGCAGAAGAGCAGACAAAAGTTTTGGTGACACTAGTGAGACTGGTGAGGGGAGCAACAATATCAGCAGAATCCTCGATAGTATCCAGCCATGCCCAGAAACCGACGGAGCCACGTCTGGTTTTAGGTATAGGGTTATCCAAGATGGTTTAGATTTTTGCAGTGAGCACATGCACCTGTCCTTGGCCCACCTCTTTCCCTGGCTATGTCACTGTGGCTATACCAAAGTCACATTTAGCCAGATTCAAGGTAATGGAAGCTTCCCTTAGTCGTGCAAAGATTGTTTTTAATGTTTCCATGTGCTCAGGCCATGTACTTCAATATGGCAAGGGTGCCGAGAGAGGAACTGTGGTATTGTATGAGGATGTCTGGAGCGGCAGAGAAGTATGTTTGAGTGGTGCAGGACATGTATGAGAGCTGTAAGACAGTGGTGAGGTGTGACAGAGGAGTTCAAGGTGGAGATGGGTCTGCATCAAGGATCAGCTCTGAGCCTGGTGATGTACAGGCTGACAGATGAGGTTAGACAGGAATCTCCATGGACTATGATGTTTGCAGATGACATTGTGATTTGTAGTGAGAGCAGGGAGCACGTGGAGGAAAATCTAGAGAGGTGGAGGTCTGCTCTGGAAAACAGGAATGATGCTTAGCCGCAGCAAGACAGAATACATGTGTGTCAATGAGAGGGACCCAGGTGGAACGGTGAGGTTACAGGGAGCAGAGGTGAAGAAAGTGCAGGACTTTAAGTACTTAGGGTCAACGGTTCAGAGCAACGGAGAGTGTGGAAAAGAGGTGAAGAGGCGAGTGCGGGCAGGTTGGAACGGGTGGAGAAAAGTGTCAGGTGTGTTGTGTGATAAAAGAGTATCAGCGAGAATGAAAGGAAAGGTGTTTAGGACGGTGGTGAGACCAGAGATGTTGTTCAGCTTAGAGACAGTGGCACTGAAGAAAAGACAGGAGGCAGAGCTGGAGGTAGCAGAGCGTAAGATGTTGAGGTTCTCTTTGGGAGTGACGAGGATGGAGAGGATCAGGAATGAGGACATCAGAGGGACAGCTCATGTTAGATGTTTGGGAGATAAAAGTCATAGAGGCCAGATTGAGGTGGTTCGGACATGTTCAGAGAAGACATTGTGAATATACCGGTAGAAGGATACTGAGGTTGGAGCTGCCTGGCAGGAGGTCTAGAGGAAGACCAAAGAGGAGATTTATGGATGTAGTGAGGGAGGACATGAAGTTAGTTGGTGTGAGTGAAGAGGATGCAGAGGACAGAGTTAGATGGAGGCACATAATTCACTGTGGCGACCCCTGAAAGGGAACAGCTGAAAGGAAAAGAAGACCATCTAGGTATACCTCACAGTGGTTAACATCAGCAAGGACTAGGTGCATTAGGCACTGAAACATTGCAGGTGTATTTCTAAGACAGAAGGGCATGACTATGTACTGTAAGAAACTATCATGGGTGACGAAAACAGAAATTTCAGAAGCACGTGGGGTTAAATGAACTTGCCAATATCCTTTCAACAGGTCCAGCTTTGTAACAAACTGAGTGGAAGCAACGCAGTCCACACAATCTTCTATTCGGGGCAAAGAATACAAGTCTGGTTTGGTTACTGCATTTACCTTCCAAAAATCAGTACAGAAACGTGGGGTTTTGTCAGGTTTGGGCACCAGAAGACATGGGGAACTCCATGTACTAGAACTAGGGACGGCTAAACCATTAAGTACATAACTTTCCGTTGGAGCAGAGCGTGCTACATTGGGTTTACGCGGTAGGCATGCTGCTTGATTAGCAAATGGTCAGCGACATCAATGTCATGATGGCGTATCTGAAAAAAGATCAAGATTATTTTTGATCATTTGCATAACATCAGTCCTAGCAGACTTGTCTAAATGGCCCAAATTTCTGAATCCTTAAGAATTTCTGAATTTTGGAGACGGGAGCAGGGTTCATTAGCACTGAGGCAGAGGCCATCACTCTCAGGACAATAGTGGAAGGGAGGAACAACTGCAACAGTGGAAACAGCATAAGGCGTAGCGAAGGACGAAGCAGTAGCAGTATTATGAACGAAGTAAGGCTTTAACATATTTATGTGAAACACACGAGATTTTCGTTTCCTATCATGGGTGCACAAAACATAGTCTGTGTCACTTATTTTACTTTCCACAACATAAGAGCCAAAATATGGCCTGCAAAGCAGAACCAGGTATTGGAAGTAGTGCTAAGACCTGCTCTCTAGCTTGGAAATTTCTCTTTACTGACTTTCTGTCAAATTTCTTTTTCATTTGAGTCTGCGTTGCAGAGTGACTTGCGTGCAAAGTCACAGTTTTGTGCAGACGCTCTCTAAACAAACTCGTATAATCTACCACATTTGTATTAGAGGTTGTAGTGTTTGACAAAAACTTTTCTTTTAATACTCGCAGAGGACTAAGCACAGTGTGACCAAACACTAAATCTGCAGCGCTAAAACCAGTGGACTCCTGCACACTTTCACGTGTGGCAAGGAGAAGGAACGGTAATCCCTCATCCCATTCTTTTCCTGACTCCAAACAATATTTCTTTAACATGGACTTCAATGTTTGGTGGAAACACTCAAGCGCACCTTGGGACTGTGGATGGTAAGCACTGGATTTTTGATGTTTTACAGACAATTCAGAGATGACTTGAGCAAAAAGTTTTGCAATGAAGTTTGAACCTTGATCAGTTTGAATGGAATTGGTAGCCCGAAAGTGGAGAAGAAATTTAAGAGGGCTCTCACAACAGCTTTAGCCTTGAGTGTGCATAATGGAATGGCCTCAGGATAACGGGTTGCTGCACACATCAAGGTTAGAAGGTACTGATGACCGGATTTTGTTTTTGGTAGTGGGCCAACACAATCGAGGATTATGTGTTCAAATGGTTCTCCTATTACTGGAATAGGATCCAGTGGAGTGGGAGGAATAATCTGATTGGGTTTTCCACAAAGCTGACAGACATGGCAGGTGCGACAGTAGCTGGGAACAGTGGCTTTTAAGCCTGGCCAAAAGAAATAAGGCAGAATGCGTTAATAAGTTTGCCTTCTACATAAATGAGCCGAACTGCTATCATGGTCAAAGCTTTGTACCTGAGAACAAAACTTTGCTGGCACAACAATCTGCTGAACTGAATTATAACCTAAATCACCAGTCAGAGAAGGATGCCAAATTCGCATTAAGACACCATTTTCACCATTGTCAGAGCTGGATAGACAAGTAGCTAGAGATGGGTCGTTGTGTTGCTCGTAAGCTCAGTTTTCTTAACAGCAAAAGACAGATAAGCAGCAGTAGGCAGTAAGTTGGCAGTTACAGGCTTTTTACAGCTATCTAAGAGTGGCTCTGTTTTCTTAGAACCTGCGGCAAACAAGGCTGCATCAGACAAATCCATCACATAATCAAACTTGCGCACCCTATATGTATTACTGGGCCAGAAAACAACAGAGAGCTTAAGAAGTCATTGTGCAAAGAAGCTCTCATATGACATATTTTACTACTACTCTCACTTATCCCATAAATTCAGCGTCACCACAGCAGATCATTGTCCGCATGTTGATATGGCACAGTTTTTACGCCGGATGCCCTTCCTGACGCAACCCTCCCCAATTTCCAACGGGCTTGAACCGGCACTGCACACCTAGCATATAGCCAGGGACGGGGATTGAACCACTCACCCTGTGGTCCATAAGCAACTGCCTTTACCAATTGGAGCTATAGCCGCCCCAATTTCATATGACATATTTTAATACCCCAAACAAGCGCATCTGAACCACAAAATTAGTCACTGAAAAACTGCAAAACCTTTGATAAAATAAGCGACTGGATTGCTCCAGTATCCCCTAAAATAGTAACGGGTACCTGATCTTTTTCATCCCCTGTGAGGGAGACTAAACCTTCTAAGATAAAAGGGTTGTAGCTCTCATCAGCTTTATGGCCGTCAGAGCCAGTTTTCTCAGGAAGTGAAAGAATAGGGGCTAATTATATGAGACCAACAGTTTTGAGGCTTCTTGCACTTTCACTCAGCTCCTTTCTTTGAAGCACAGGGCAAGAGGCAATGAGATGACCGGCTTTGTGACAATAGAAGCATTCCCGGCCCTCAGAGAAAACGGGATTGGCGTTTGTGGCGTTTTTGAGGACAGCTTAGTTTTTTTGTCTGGGCTACCAGTCAGCTTATTTTTGCCGCGCACATAGGGAAACACAACACGATGAGTTCAAACAAATTCATCTGCCAGCACCACAGCTTTGGACAGAGAGTCCACTTTCTGTTCATTCAAATAAACCACAATTTTCTTTGGAAGACATGTTTTTAATTCTTCCTGCAACATCAATTCACAGTGTTGTTCAAATTCCATCACTTTACTGGCTGTGCACCACTTATCAAACAAAACAGATTTCTCCCTTGCAAACTCGACATACGTTTTGTTGGCAGATTTTTCACAGGTTCTAAACCTTTGCGGATATGCCTCATGAACGAGCTGATAGGCACAGAAAGCAGTGGGCTTAACAACATCATAGTTCAAGCTGTCTTGCACTTGCACGCACTTCCTAAAGCAATATGTCTACTAACATCAAACTGGTCAGAATACGTTGCAGTTGCAGAGGGGGAACGCACTCTACTGGGATTAGAGGCCTCATTGGTCTTCTCTAGCTTCAGAGTCCTAATTCTGAGGTGCATGAGCTCCACCTCACGGGTTTAGTTTCCAAGTCCCGTGAAGGAACAACAAATAATCACATACAGCTAAGGCTGCGTCAAGGAGCAGGCCAGTGTCAGGACAGGCCATTGGTCAACCGACAGGGCCAGAGGACTGCGGGTTGGCACCGTGTCTCCTGCGGAGGTTACAGAGCCAGACCATGGCAGCGTGACATCAGAGGTCACTGAACAAACAGCTGGGTGGAAAGAGACAGTTTGGTCCATGTAGCTCAAGGAATTAAGAACTGTGAGGCACTTCGCTTATGCAGTACCAATGTTGGAGAAACATAAAATAATTTAGGTTTCAAAGACAAATTTGTATAAATCATTGATATTCCTATTTTAGCCATGTGCAATGAGAATAAAATGGATGCATAGATGGATAGATTAATAATTAAACTGGAATTCAGTGACAGTGTTTACATTTACTACATTTGTGAAATAGCTGAAATAGTCACTATGCTACTGACCCCACACAAAAATAGATAAATGAAGATATAAATTCATACAATAACAGAAACAAAAATAACCAATAAAACTATTTTAATTCTGATACGGTTTCCAGTGCAAACCATGAAACACATTACTGAATCACATTGGGAGCTTACCTTTTTTGTTTCCACCTTATTAGCTTGTTTCCATCATTAAGGCTAAACGATGGTTGAAATGCAATGCAAAGTAACTTATTCACAGATTCATTCACAGCTTTATCATCCATTAAAAGGGCACTAAATCCTGGTCCAAGTTAGATATTTGTGTATATGTCAAATATGCGGGTCTGAGCAACAGGGAAACTAAGTCCAAAGATGCAGATTAAAAAAAAAGAGCAGTACAGGTACTGGAAAAAGCAGGTGGAGAGGAAGCTGACTGAGTACTGGAGGGTGTGGGGTTTAGAACACTGGAAGGTGTGGACACAGGGTCTCTGTGATTCTGAGGTGTGGATAGTACAACTGTGGGGGAGCAGGATAGTTTGATAATATATTTATAAATTAAATATTTAGGAAATGATGTTAGATTTGTTGCTCAGATGTGCATTTGAAAATTTTTAAATGTGTTCATAACTCCATGAAAGTGCTAATTTGCCATATTAAGAAAGAAAAACAGTATGGGAGCAGATAGAACATTACACTAATATATAAAGAAAGTTAAATTTAAATATGTTCAAAAGCCATTAAGAATTATAACAATATACTACAAAACTTTTGAGTCCAGTTCTCTTTTTGCCTTTGAGCACAACATAGGAGCTTAGGATTATGTACTAAACAGGTTGGATGCAATTTTGGTCAGTACCACATTTACAGCTGTAGGGGCAGTAAGGAGCAATTCAGAAGATGCGATAATTAGGTTGCAATACCACAACTTTACCTGTAGTGGGAGCTCACGAGCAAAAGCAGTGTGAAAGGCCAGGGGTATGTAACTCATTTTCCATCAAAAATGAGGACTTTTGTGAGAAACAGAGGGTAGCATCCATATAGCCTTAGGAGTTGATTTCAAGACAAATAAAGTGAGGACCAGCTTAAATGTCCTCCCTTCCCAAAAATTTACACACACACACACACACACACACACACACACACACACACACACACACACACACACACACACACACACACACACACACACACACACACACACACACACACACACACACACACACACACACACACACACACACACACACACACACACACACACACACACACACACACACACACACACACACACACACACACACACACACACACACACACACACACACACACACACACACACACACACACACACACACACACACACACACACACACACACACACACACACACACACACACACACACACACACACACACACACACACACACACACACACACACACACACACACACACACACACACACACACACACACACACACACACACACACACACACACACACACACACACACACACACACACACACACACACACACACACACACACACACACACACACACACACACACACACACACACACACACACACACACACACACACACACACACACACACACACACACACACACACACACACACACACACACACACACACACACACACACACACACACACACACACACACACACACACACACACACACACACACACACACACACACACACACACACACACACACACACACACACACACACACACACACACACACACACACACACACACACACACACACACACACACACACACACACACACACACACACACACACACACACACACACACACACACACACACACACACACACACACACACACACACACACACACACACACACACACACACACACACACACACACACACACACACACACACACACACACACACACACACACACACACACACACACACACACACACACACACACACACACACACACACACACACACACACACACACACACACACACACCAACTTGGGGTTCAGTGTCTTGAACCTCAAGTGTCTCTAGCTGGGAGCAGGGATCAAACCACTGCCCCTGTGGCACGTGGACAACTGCCTTACCAACTGAGCTACAGCCGCCCTGTTCTTCTGCCAAAAGAAATATGGCAGCAACTGTGAACTTTGGCTTTTTAAAGCCACCTTGATGAAAAGGCGATGAAAGATCTGCATTGCAAATTAAGTTTGTAAAAAAAAAAAAGAAAAAAATTGTATAATGGCCTTGTTGCAATAAAATGACAAAATAAAAACTTCAAAGCTGCATACTCCTTCACACACACCTTTCTGAGTGAATTTTAACTCAGTTACAGGAGTTTTCTTTGCAGCTCAGGGGACTGATTAAAAGTTTGACAAATATTCAGACTTCAGTGTGAGGTCAGTTACAGCTGTTCATGCTGGTTGTCATAACTCAAAACAAAATGATTTGCATGAAATATTAGTAACCCCACTTGTGATGTTTGAGGCACAAACTGAATGTACACTAGCATGATATAGATCTATATCCATCCAACTACTGTTGGATAAATCAAGTTAAAGTACTACATATTCTATTAGCGATATCATAGGGAATACTCACCTCAGGCTGGATTATGTCAGCTGTTGGACATTGAACAGTGCAAGTATGTGTGTGTGCATGTATGCATATATATATATATATATATATATATATATATATATATATATATATATATATATATATATATATATATATATATATATATATATATATATATATATATATATATATATATATATATATATATATATATATATATATATATATATATATATATATATATATATATATATATATATATATATATATATATATATATATATATATATATATGATGGAGATGTAGTAAGTCCTTCGACTCTCTAGATGGTGCTGAACTCCAGTCTATGAGAGAGGACACGAAGATGAGTACCTTGACACTGACTCGTGAGATATGGCGTCTGAACATGAAAACAAAACTTACTAGTCAGCGGGAGGATGAGTCTAGAGGAGACGCAAGATTATGTGGGGAAGAGTGAAGTATGGTCCTGGTAGAGACAAATCTTGAGATGCAGTGGGGTTGAGTAACTTGAAGATAGGGTAGGGAAAAGGTGGGAGGAGGGACCGCTGGGGGAAGATGTAGTGGTCTGGATCCCTAACACAGAGGCAGGCTTGGTAGTGAGCGTGTGGAACGTAGCCGTGGTGGGTCTCCAATCCTTGATAATGCAAGAAACTCCAAAAACCCTTTAGTGATATAATATACAATGCCCTAGTGCAACAGCCTCATAATTCTGGATTCCATAAATCTCTTACATGACACATACATGGTTCTTAACATAAGAATTCTTAAAGTGGATATTTACTTGGCAGAGTCCTTATTACGTAATAATGTCTTAGTCCACAAATGGTACACACACACAAAAAAAAAAAAAAAACTTCAGTGGATAATTGTTGGTGAAGTCCTTGATACAGGTTACTTGAATATATGATGGATACTCGTCTGAGTTCCATATTAGCGCAGTAATGGATAATCACAAAACTTGGTATGAACGTAACTTGGCACGATCAAAACGTAGGCATGACGTGGTAAATCTTCACCTTATAATCTTATAGTCATATGGTTACAACAGCTTGTAAAAAAACTTGATCCCTCATGGGTAGATAACAGTACTCATAATCCTGGTCATTCATTAGGTTGGCAACAGAGAGTCAGTAGGGAGCAGTTACTCACATAACCAAAGTAGCAGCAGAGTCAGGGCACAAACGTAGCGTGGTCCGAAACATAGATAGCAACGACGACTCAGATGAACGCTGGAAAGCTGCAGTGAGAAAGCAGACAATCTGGCAGCTTGGGGAGGGAACTGAGGAGGTATATAAACAGAGTCTTGAGCGCAGGTGAAACTAATTGCCGGTGATTAGTAAAGCGGGGGAAAATGTGATGGGACCAGGAACAGGAAGTGGCTGTAAAATAAAATACTTGAAGGAGGAAGTGAAGTTGGTGATCTTGACAAATTCTTCTTTTTCTCTTCACCCAGTTTCTTGTTTCCTGTTTGGTTTGAGTTTGGATTTTGGTTTTTGCCTTGTGTCAGTCATCTCCTGTGTGTGTGATTTGTCAGGTGAGGGTATAACTTGTTTTCTAGTGTGCTTTGGTTTAGTTGAGGATTTCATGATTGTCTAGTTTTTCCAGTGTTTCGGTTATTTCTCTGGATCATTGTTTTTAGTTCTCGTGTCATTATCCCTAGTTTTTAGTTATCTCCTGTTCTGCCCTCGTTAATTTCCTAGTGCCTCGTTTTCAAGTTAATTCCTTGTGTTCTAGTTTTGTGGTATCCCTTTGTTTGTCCTACATTATAGGAGCAAGTTTTGTTAGTTGTTTTTTTTTTCCCTGTCTTGTTTTATCACCATAATAAAGCTAAGACTTCTCACTGAACCCCTCTCACCTTGTTACTCTTGGGTTCACTCCATTTTCCTAAAATGATCGGTAACTGAACTATATATGAAATCTTCAACATTGCATTGCCAACCAAATGCAACATTACATCAAATATATCAATTTGTGAATTTAAGATCAATTTCCTTCTGACAAAAAACTGCATATATATCCACAATGATTTAGAGTATATACAGTCAAAAAATAAGTGAAAGATGGATTCTTTATGTTTTACAAAGGTCACAAAAATTATCTGTTTAACTTAAATATTTCCTATACTTATTTAGTAGGGTAAATACGATGTAAAAATTTAAAGCATACTTCTTTAACCTTGTTACTGATGCAATACTAATGTTGGATACTGCAAGCTTTTTCAACAGTATATCCCCGATGATGGAAGACCAAAAGAATCATGCTGCAGGAACCATTGCATAGTTCAAGGTGTTTCTTCTGTGTCTCAATGGAAGATTGTGCAATTTTTAGGGAAATCATGGCATTTGTGTTAATGTTGTATCTTGTAATAGAATAGGTACAATGTAGTTAAAAAAATAGGCTACCTACTGAATAAATGCTGCCCCCAAGTGAAAGGTATTAGCATTCTAAAACAAATGTCTGTTGTTCAATTTTAGTGTTGAAATTTGGCTCTTCATAATCAGTTGTACTTTTGCTTGGTCAACTTTTACTTAAGCTAAAATTAATTAATCAATTAATTATTAATGCCAAACTACAAGAAAATAAAGTGTATAAGATATTAGATAATTTTGTAAAAGTTGTGAATACTAACTAAAAATAAAAAATAATAATAAATAGATTGTACACCTGTACAATCTATTGCAATCCAATTCTTTTAAATTATTGAGGTGGCCAAAACATTAGAATCACCTCTTCTGATAATGCACTCCAGTACAACTCCACTAAGAACTTCAACCTCAATGATAAACACATTATCACCTTTCTGCCAGTTTCAACCTAAAAGCTGAGAAATTATAACACTGTAAAAGTAGAATTCATAAATTCATAACAGATTGCCACATAACTTGTTTTGGGATCTCCTGGTTCATCACAGGTCACTTGGGGGTCCTGTAATAGCTTCTCTAAATCTCAAACTCTGCAACTTTATAGTCAATGCATCATTTTCTCTGGAAGAATCAACCTTTGTGAGTCCCAACAGCAAAGTAGACTGTACCCGGATCAGCTGGAAAATAAAAAGAAGTTACACAAAGTTTGTCAGGGCTCCTTAATTAAATACAAATTATAAAGAGAATATGTGTGTAGGTCAAGAGCTGGTCAAGTAGGTGTCACTGTTGAGCTGGCAGGTAGTAAGATGCTGTTACATCTTGTGTGAACACTTGTAAAATGTACTTGAAATGGTGGCTAAATTGATTGTTCAGACAGGCTTTAAATCAACAGACTGTGGTGTATATGTATGTCCACACAGCAAAGTAGAACAGTATTTGCAAGGTAAGGTATTTCAGGAATTAATAATAATCCCAGGTGGATGGTCACATATAACTGTAGACAATCGTTCCTCTCAAAGCAAAGGTTGTTACCAAAATCTGTCCTGCTTGTTTTAATTATGAATGTACAGGTGACGTAGGGCTGTGTCATGAGTGACACTGGTTCAGATAGAGATGTGGTTTACAGACATTTATAATTAGCACAATAACACCACCCACTCTTTTTGCACTGCTTTTATCAACTGCTTCGCCAACAACAATAAGTGAAATAAAACTAGTTAGAGAATGTCATGAGTCAGCAAATCAACAGCTGGCAATAAACAAATATACTTATTAATATTGTGATTCTCTACTGAAAAAATGAATTCACTTTATTTGTTCATATTGGTAAAATTTCTAGTTATTTTGTTTATTTTTAGCTACATGTAAATTGTTCATACTCTGTATTGTTGTCCTTGGAAAAATAGCCCATAATTATAAATCTACTATGTTAATTAGATTCTGTAAACACATATTTGCCTGGAGATGCCTCATCTGTTGCTCTTCCTGAAGCATTTTCCGTTTTCCCCTACAGTTAGTTTTTTCTATTTAAGTCTTCATAACAACAAAGAATATCATCGTTATACAGACTGTAAATATAAAATAATCCTGATTTGCTTTGAAATAATTTACTAAGAAGCCTGACTCTCCATAAAAGCATGGAGCTGTCATGGAGCTTTATGTTATCTTTTTAAATTAATGAAAAGGGAAATGACAGTATATGTTCTGTTAACTGGGCAAAAAGGAGTTAAGCCTGTTATAGTTACTGCTTTATGAACGTGATGCTTGTCAATCGCCTGCACACACATAAGGATATTACATGAATCACTTATTCCATATGATAAACAAATAGCTGTACTTGTCCCTTCAGGTAAATAAATGTAAGACGACATCAGTAGTCAAAGCAGAGAAAAGTAGGTATTATAAGTGCACTAAATAACTCTCACCTCAGTGTGAATTTTCCTTTCACTGCTCTGTGGACTCCTGTGCACCCCCACTACCTCTCCTTCCTCTCCTTCCTCTCCTTCCTCTCCTTCCACTCCAAACATGGCAGTTGGACCGGAGCTCTGAATGACATCACACCAGAGTTAACCAGCTAGTTAACAATCCCAATACTAGACATGTTAGCAACACCAGTTTATAACGTCTAACGCTGTATGTACGTATCCACAGACTGAAAGCTGAACAGTACTATATGTATTAATGAGACATAAATACAACAGATGTGCTAATAACAGTGTAAGACCAATGGAGCAACCATATTGGACTTTGAGGGTGGGGTCACTCAAGTTCCTCCAACTTTCAGAGTTGAACATTTGACTCCAGTGGCTTCCCAGTTGAAATTGCCGAACTCAAATTTTCAACTTCTGACTAAAAGCAGGAAGGCAGCATGTGTCTAAAATGCGCATTGTAATAAGGTGCGGTTGTAGCTCAGTTGGTAAGGCAGTTGACCATGGAATACAGGGTTCAATCCCTGCTCCTGGCTACATGTTGAAGTGTTCTTGTGCAAGACACTGAACCCCAAGTTGCTCCTGGTGGGTCAGGTGAGCACCTTGCATGGCAGCCACCACCATCAGTGTGTGTGAATGAGTGAATAAGAATCAACATTGTAAAGCACTTTGGATAAAAGTGCTATATAAGCAACTATTTACCATTTACCATTTAATAAAAAAGAAGTTCTTAAAATCTTAAAGAATGGATGGAAAAAGGAATATGGTCGACATATGGTCAACATGGATGACAGAGGTAACTCTGTAAAGACTATGATGACTTTAGGCATAAATACAATATAAGACTTTTATACTGTTATTAATGAGAATTAATTATCGAACAGAATAGTTGCACTTTCTGTGAATCGGGAATAGAAACAACGGACAAACAATCTTTTCTTGAAATATTTCTTGTTTATTCTGAGAGGATTTTCATATCTGTACATACCAATCCTATCTTTTAGTAATATTCAATTTGGACTCATTTTGGAGGATAGAAAGTCAGAATTCTTACTCAATAATATAATAATACTTGCCAAATATTTTTTAAATAAATGTAAAAGCCCAGAAGTTACCCCACATTTTGTATCTATTTTCTTAGACTCTGAATAGCAGAAATGCTACGATTCCTTACGATTCCTCATCATCCTTATCACTTGACTTGACCCCACACAGAAGTCTGTAGTAATTTATTACTATATTTATGTATTCATTTATATCACGTCCATGTTATAACCGTTATTATTGCTACTAGTTTTGTTTTGCTTGATTTGTGCTTATCTATATTGTAGCATACCTTTGCTTGTTCTGTTCAGTGTCAAATATTACCTATGCAAAGAACTTAAATGCTTGTAAGATTTGTAATTCATTAAAGAAAATAAAGTTATTTTAAAAATATGTCTATGACGCTTCTCCGACCACGCTGTTGCTTTTCTAAATCTATAATGGCATTTTAATGTAGTTTCTGTTTGCTTTAAAATTGAAATACATTTAGAGCCTAAAAATAACAGCAGTGTATAAACTAAATGTTGAATTCAGATAAGATAAGATTTTTACAGAAACCACTTTAGTTGGTGCTCTGCAGTTCCGATTCCGGTGAGAAGAAGAAGTGTTTCCGGTGTGGCCCGCTGTTTCGGCGGTGTTTTGATATTTTTCCGAAATTGAACCTTTAATTTGTGTGGAATTTGTTTTTGGACTTTACAGCAAAGCCCCTCACACTCACAGACTGAGCCGCTGTCAGGTAAGGTGTACACCGGTACCTTATATGTTGGGTGGGTTTACTTTAGGAAGAAGAGACGTTAGTTAGCGCGCGTTAGCTTAGCGCTGACGTTAGCATGTGAGGGTAAACAGAGAAAGTTGAACATTTTATTTTTATCTCCTGTAGAAACAATGACGGAAATACGGTTTAATGTGTTAACAATAGTAACACACAGTCTGTCTGTTGATCGGTTGAGGACTGAATAGCAGCGTCAGTACTGTATTAATATTATTCATATTTTAGCCTTTAGTACATTCATAATAATTATGATTAATTCAGGGATTAAATCTGTGTGTGTGTGTGTGTGTTGTCTCCACTGAGGTTTAGGCAAAGACAACCGGGACGAACCGATATCACTTGTTTTTACGACCCAGTACAACTACTTTCATTTGAGTATTTGCGGACACTGATACTTAGCAACTTTGCAGTATTTATAACTTAACAAAGTGCAGTGACTTTGGAGACAGACTGTCTTGTGGATTTTTCTGACAGTGACGATGACATAATTTGTCAACACGAAACTGCTGCTAATCCAGGACTAAACTTTTAACTTTATGTCGAAACAAACACGGCGCTGACATGTTAAATGTAACCTTTTTCTTAACACAGGGCTTGAGCATTGCTGTCTGGAGAAAAATAAAACGTCCTTTGAGCATCGTATCTGACACACAGTGCAAGAAGCATAGACGCTGTCTGCTTCACTTCTGTCACTGTGTCTTATTTTAAAACCTCTTCAAACTTGTGAATATTTGAAAAGTAGAAAAAGGGCAGGTCCAGGTCTGATGCTGGAGTTGTTCCAGTAGAAAGTGATTCTGGTGGAGAGTCTGTGGTCTGTGCACGTGTGGTCCTGTGGAAAGGGGCAGTTAGGTTAAAATGCATATTGTTGAAACAGGGTGAGACATATCTAACATACTGTTCCAGGCTGTCATACACGTAGCATAAAATGTATAATACTACAGGTCATTATTAAATATTTAACTTTGACAAGGTGGTGTGTAAAGCTCCTTGTAGTTTATTAAGACAAAGACATAACTAAAACTAACTCATGGTTTACAATAGTGATGCAGGGGTGTAGAAATGTAATTAAAAAGAAATTAACTCAACTTAAAAAAAGCAGGAGAAAAACTTTAAACTTAAACATAAAGTTTATTACAATTGGCATTAAATACTGTAATACAGAGTGAAGACATTATTTGCATTAGAACAAGGAGTAAAGATGAACTGACCCTCAGAAATTGAATGGGGCCTTTGTAGTTTGGACTTTAAAATGACTTGTCACCCCCACCCTCCCAAGACCTCTGTAACTCTTATGATTGGTGCAGTACATGATTTTCTTGACTGGATCATTTATCAGCCATACTCGACCTGACATCCACTGTTTGTTGATCAGTCTTTTCATTGTGTTTGTCTCCACTTTCCTGTTCTCTTACATTGTTAGGTTAACATGTGTGTTGTGTGGTTTCTGGGATTTATTACTCCTTTTTATGTGAAGCAACATAGTTCCTCCGGTTCACATCTCCACTATGGTCTCCAACTGGCTTGCTTGTTTACAATCTTGTCTTTTGTTGTGGTGTCACATTGCACTTTATTATTTCAGATGCCATTTGAGATGACTACATAACATCAAATATACAAGTACACCACTAAAAAAAGTATGTTTTACGTGTGTTACACTCCACTAATGAAATCAAACCGCATTTGGCAGGTTGGTGGCTGTTAATGTCAAGCCCTAAATGAGACGATCAGTAGTTAAGGTGTCTGTTTCTGCAGAGGAAATGACAGCCTGACTCTTCTCCAGGTGTAAAGATGTCTGGACTCCTGGAACCTCCTGCAGTTGCAGAGCAGCTCTGTGTCTTCATCCTAGGAGCTGGAGAAGATGAGGAGGTAGTGAGGAAGAGGGAGGTTGGCTGTCAATGGGAAAGTCCGGAAGAGGAGAGGAGGGAGGTGGGCTGTCAAAGCGAGTCAGCTGAAAGGCGAGACGCTGCTGTCCAGGTGGACTTTAGCTGGAAACCGACAAGTGAGTCTGTTCAGCACTACACATTACAGTTTTGTGGTTCTGGACCGTAGAGCTGTGAGTGTCATTTAGATGCTCATGCACAGTACAGCTTTATTTTTTAAATCCACTTTAAATCATTTTCTTTGATTTGTTTGTTTCTTTTGTTTTTCTTTGTTTTTGTTGTTTCTAAGAAATCAGTTTTTGTCGCCATTGTTATGAAGGACTTTAAATATTACAATACTGATAAGACTGTTGCCATTGCCATAGAGTTCCAGCCAATAAGAGCAGAGAAAATGAAAATAGCTCATCCTCACAAATGTAAAATGACACAATTTGAAAGCTGTGTACTGACGCACTGACACACAGTGCACAGGAAGGTAGAGCGGTTTTCCACCAATCTCACAGTTGTTGGTCCTTGAGCAAGACACCGAACCCCAACTTAGTTGCTCCCGGTGAGTGTTGGCCAGCTGCATCGCAGCTCCCCCATATGTGTATGAGTGTGTGTGATTGTGAGTGTGAATGGGTGAATAAGAAGCAGTGTAAAGCGCTTTGAGTGCTGATAGGTAGAAAAGCGCTAAATAAGTCCATAACATTTACATTTACAAAATTTGTTACCGAAAGCACCGTGAGAGTTGTGGTAGTCTCATTTTTCATTGTGGTAGCTTCACATTTTATTCACAAGCTTAAAGTTTTTATCAAAGAATTAGATGTTTTCTGCCTTCAGCTGTTATCAGGATGGTTTGGGGCAACCTTCTCTTTTTACAAGCAGCCGGGTTGCTCAATGGGTAGTATAGGAGGATGTCTGCAGGATCAAGTCCCAGCTTACCCACCTGTGAAGCTGCATTTATTACTGTGATCTCAGTAAGAATCTCTGGCCCTGTGCTGTCTGTTACACAGAGGTGGTGAGACTTGCCTCGGAAGCAGCTGTAATGAACAGACCTTCAGATCCCCCCTACACTCCCCAGTCTTACAGTGAGTGAATCTGTCTCTGCAGGTTCGTCTGAAGTGCTGCTCCAGTGTTTGTCAGTCAGACCTGATGGACCAGACGGGGGGGCTCTGCTGCAGCATTGCACTACCAACCGGACCAGAACTAGAACCATCAAACCTGCCATCAGACTCTCCCCCAACCCCATTGAGTCCAGGTCCAGGACCCAGAGGAGACCACCTCCTCAGAACACCACAAAACGAAACCTACCTAAACAGCGCCGGCGCCACCAAAAAGTCTCACCTGATCTAATCCTACAGGAGGAAGAGGAGGAGGAGGAGGAGGACACAGGTGACCCCGTGTGGACACCACCTGATGGAGGTGAGCATAACTCACATTACAATGTGGGTTTATCAGTTCGATGTCAACAAACGAGGGAGCTGGTAGGGTGTTGGATTTATCAGTTCGATCAACAGTGCAATACAGCAGCAACTTCAGGAGTTACAAAAGTTAGCAGGTGAAATGTTTCACCAGTGCAACAACGTAAAGCCAGATAGTGACTGAGGGGGTGAACACTTGTTTAAAAATGTATTTTTAACTAATAACCTGTCAATGATCAAGGACAGGTTTCAGTATGAGAAGAAGCACCATTTTCTTTATTTCTTCATCCCTTTAGGTCACTGTCGCTTTATGGGAAACGTACTCACATATTTTGCATCACATTGAATGATAATATTTGTGCAGTGTTTAACTGCATGTCATTTCTAATTTGTAATGTTTAGTTTATGTTTTTTTTAATATATTTTAAATTCATTAAATTAATAATTTTTCCTTTGTAATTTAATAATTTCTATACATTTATTGATTAGTTTGTTTATGGTCGAGCAGTGCCTTCAGCAAAGAAAATTAAATTAGAGACCTTATTTAATAATTACGAGATATGGCTCTCATATTTCTATAGCAACATAACACTTTCTGTTTGTCTTCTCATGAGTGCACAGTTTTAACATTCAGTGTTTAATAATTTCTAAAGATCCAGAGATCAAGACATGATGAAAAGTAGAGGATATTAATATGTTGCTATTTATTGAATGGCATATTTATGGCATCGAGGTTTGGGATAACCTATTCTAATTCTTAATTCTAATATTTTTTTAGGTGATTCAAAGAAGTAGTGAATATGATCATAAATATCAATTTCCGTCTTTCATTTTTAACATAGAATTTTAGGGAATGTCACATTAAACGTTGAGACTTCACTCATGTGACCAACTTCACCAGGAAAGAGGAAGTATTGTATTGCCATGGACATAAAAAGTCATACTGCTGGCTGTAATTACGAGATATGGATCTCAATCTCATTTTTTTTTCTTGGTGAATGCAATGCGCAGTTTTTATTTGAACACGTGGTTTTATAAGGTTTGTGTACTTTCTGGTATTTGATTTCTTTCAAAAACATACATTCAGTTTGATTTGTCTCTCTTATGGATTTTTAGCTCTAACTCTTTTTTTTTTTCCTGATTCCCCCCCCCCCAGAGGTTGACTCTCACCCAACTCCCTCAACCCTTGAGAAAGTCCAAAAGGTCTCAGGTTCCCTGAATGCACCTCTGCCCTTGGTAAAGCAGGAGCCCGAGAGCATCATGTGTGACGTTTGTGGCAAAGTGATGAAGAATAAGTCAAGTCTGGCTCGACACTCTTTCATCCACACAGGGAAGAAGCCTTTCGCCTGCCACCTTTGTGAGCTGCGCTTTAATCGTCGCGATAACCTGCAGCATCACCTGAACCGGCTGCACCCCAACGGTGTGGCCAAACTAGAGAAGCAGCGTGAGGTGCAGGCCTGGCTGTGCGCAACCTGCGGTAAAACCTTCAACTGCAGGTCTAGACTGAAGACGCACGAGGTCATCCACTCAGGGGTCAAACCGCATCGCTGTGACCTCTGCCCCAAAGCCTACATGAGAACAAATGACCTCGAGCACCACAAGAAGATTGCCCACGTGAAGGGCGCTGTGGAGTCTCAGCAGTCAAGCTCACTGCTATGCGACTTCTGTGGTAAAGAGTTTAAATGCAGGTCACAGCTCGCCATTCACTACCAGACTCACACTGGTGAGCGGCCACACCTCTGTGATATCTGTGGACGCAAGTTTGGACGACAATACCAGCTCAAACGCCACAAAATCCTGGTCCACTCCAACCGAGTAAACAGTGTGGAGAACTTGCCTCTCGAAACTCCATACACTTGTAGTGTCTGTGGAAAGCGGCTAAAAACTGAAGCGCTGCTCATGGCACACACCTATATCCACAGCAGTGACAAGCCGCACCGCTGTGGCATCTGTCTGCGCAGCTTTCAACGCGCCACCTGCCTGAAGCAGCACCACATCCGCGTTCATCTGAAGGTCAAAGTTAATGATAGTCCACTCTCCACTGGACGCAGGAAAAGCCCAACGACAAAGGCATTCCCATGTCCCATCTGCAGCAAAGTCTTTAGATTCAAGTCTTTGCTGGAGAGTCATGCGACAATACACACTGAGATCCGGCCGTTCGCCTGCGACTTCTGTAGCCGCAGCTTTCGGCGGCTTAGCCACTTAAAAAGGCACCGCGAGGTTGTCCACGCCAATGGAGCACGCTTGCCAGAGAGCTTTATGTGTCACATATGTGGCATAGACAAGAAGTGTCGCTCGCAGCTTGCAAGACACGCCATCATCCACACCGGGGAGCGCCCATTTGCCTGCGACCTCTGCAGCGCTCGCTTCAACCGACGTGGGAACCTGCAGCAGCACAAAAAGCGCATGCACGGTGTAGGGAAGCCACCAGCTGAGGAGCCCCCGCCGATTCTGTTTGACGATGATGTTATGACAACTTTGACGTACAAACAGGAACAGACGGTGGTGGCTGTGGATGGTGCACCAACAAGCGACGGGACAGACACTGTTCAGCAGCTTGACGCCACCTAACACACGTCTGGATGTGCTCGCACCATCCTGCTCTGTCTCTTTAAGTGCTTAAATAAAACTGACTACATGGCATTGTTCTGCCCTAAACATGAGTTCAAGGGGTGGTTTCAGTCACGAAACATTGGTAGAACCCGGGGACAGATCTCAGAATTTTCTGGAAAAGTGGAAAAACTTTTTTAAATAAGTTCTGCTGAGTTGATGAAGATAAAATCTGTTGTGACACTTTAATAAAACACTGAATGACCTGGGAGACAATCACACATCAGTTTGTATAAAAAGGGGAATTAAAGCCGGATTCAGAAATTCTACCTGGTTCTGTCTTCGCTTCAGATTTGAGTCTTTGAATCTTCACTTACTTCTCTCAGTAGCTGTAATCAAACACAACAAGGCAGATGGTAGGGTGAAGCCGAAATAATCACAAATGGCTTCTAGAGTCACAGAACCTGGTTTTATTCCTCACAAACGTTAGATTGTTGCACAAAATGCACAAACATGATTACAGATAGTGTGGAGGGTTGTCAGCTGAGGTTCAACTGATCCACCAACTGAGATGTTTCCATGGTGTCAGCGACCAGAAGCTACTTTGAAAATCGTGTTAATTGTCCCATTAACCAATTTTCATTAAAGGGAAAGTTAATGCATTGATTTAATTAGGACCAGGGATTTGGTCAACAGAGATTTTATGTATGTGGAAGAATTAAATTCATGCTGCTCTGTAAATCAGTACATTTGGCTAAGAGGCTTAACCAATTCACTTTTTAAAATTCAAACGTGCCACAGCAAATCACATGACGAAACAAGAATAACCATGAAACTTTATATTCCACTTTCGTACTTTTGATTTCAAACTGGGCATTTTACTCTTCCCCACAAATGAAACAGAGTACTGCCCCCTAGTTACTGTTGCTAACCTGTTGGTCTTTTATGTTCTAGAATGTTTCACTTTTGTTCTTGACATTCAAGAATGTTTCACCAAACACTGGTTCTTGTTTTTAGATGATATTTTTTCATTTTTTGTGCTGAAGTGACAGCTGAAGCTAACAGACTGGCTGAAGGATAATTACGTTAGCCCTATGCTGCAATGGAAGAAGTAGTCACAATATTGACTAAGTTGACTAATATGTAAAAGTAAAGTAGAATTTAAAAAGGAATTTATAAATTTTGATTCAGCTGGATGAGGGGGAGAGCCTTTGTATTTTGTTTTTTTTAATCTGTCATGCTGCTTCTAAATTATTTTCACTATGAATTTTTATTATATTCAGCCATTCATTGATTGACTGGTTTGAAAAAAATCTAAATATATTGAGAAGTCAGTTTACAAAAAACAAATTTGTTGTTTTACAGCGGCTGTTTTACAGTTTTATTAGCTATTATCTTTTTACCGGTTCTTATCTACAGCATCATTCTCTTCTAGGCATCCACAGTTACAAATACATTACAGCCTGTTAGAAACCAATTATTATATCTTTATTTACTGCCTATAGTGGATCAATAGGTAAAATGTATATTAAGCAGCAACATCTCTAAATGTTTGACTCTGGGTGTTCTGTCAAAGGAATACTTCAACATTTTGGCAGGTATGCACTTTTTTTTTCTTTGCCAGAGTAAGCTTAGATAAATTAATAATTTACTTTTATTTAGTAATTAAAAATGATTCTTATCATGTAACCCCCAAATGTATAAAACCACAAACTATAATTTTTACATCTCAAGTTTTTGAGCAAATTAAACAACATGAACTGTTTCAATCGGTGATCATTGCTAAGCTAACTGAGTAATATCCATCTGGCCATTTTCAGGAAGGGTAAAGATATTTCACAAAACATCATTAGAAGTTCAGATGATGCCACCTGGAGGAGCTCGGAAAAAGCAGGTTAACCATCATTACAAACTCCATACTGTAGTGTGAGCAACAAGATGACATACTCTGAACTGAAGGTGCCTCCAAGTCAGAAGAGAGATTTTTTAATATGGGGAAGACAAGGGTTTATTTACAAGTACTACGCAAATTAGAAAAAGAAGCACATTCAAAATCATTGAAGATTAGTTATTTTTTAAATTTCTAAACCTAATCACATAATGGGACTAAAAGTGGTTCAGCACAGTCATTTCTGAAAATGTAAACAGATTCACTACAATACCAAACATGGTATTTTGGTACAATACACACCCCTGCTGTTATTACACATCCCTGAGGGACGCTTCATTTCCTCTCAGCTCCAGAACACTCCCACTTAATTAACTCGGCGGGGGGTGAGGGGGGGCAGACAATGCTTGCCGGAAATACAGGTAAGTGATAAACAGCTGATGGAAAGGAGGTGGGAATGGGAGAAGGATTTGGAAGGATTTTCCTTACCATTCATTTTGGAGGAGAGAAAAAGAAATAAAGGAAGGAGTGAGGCAGGTATAGAAAGAGGGAGTTAGTCCAAGCGTGAAGAAAAAAGCACAAGTTACAGTGTGTAAGGGGTAGAAAAAATACAACAAAGCTATTGTGACATTTTTTCTGTAGTTTTTTACCTGTTCAGACCTTTACTTTGTGTGGCTCTTACTCTGGTTTGAGTTCAATGAAAATGGAAAACAAAACCATCAGTCCATCAGTGAAGGCTTTAAATTTATGACTGGATGTTACGTTATTTTAAGCAACAAGGGAAAAAATTAAGTAAGAAATATAAAGATAATATAAAGGAAATAAAAAAGGAAGAAATCAGGTGATATGGAAAGAATGTAAGAGGTTGAAGAAAGAAGGATGTAAGATAGTAAAGGGAGGAAGGAAAGAATGACCAAGGTTCAAAGGAACCCTGCCAAGGAAGAAAATAAATGCTCTTGTGCAGTAGTGAGTATTCTTTAGTACAGCTGCAGTACAAATACACAGTAAAGAATCTGCAGCTTCAGTAGAATAAAAATGAATAAAAGCCTCAGTTATGACATCATTATCCATCTGCTCCGGTTGATTACTGGTTGAGCTGTGAAATGACATCGCTCTGCTCTGATGTCACAGTGACACTGCAGGGTGGGGGTGTGCGTAGAAAGGCGTGGTTTACACGTGTATGCCATCAGGCTTCTGCATTCTGGATATCCACAGGTTTGATTGGTCGGCAGCGGTCTTGGTACGGGGTCTACTGCCAGAATAAACAGGGTAATTACATAATAAAACAGCTGGTTCGTAGAGTGCTTTAAAGAATGTCCTGAAACCCTGAAATTAGTTAGCACTTAAGCACTTCCTGTTCCCTGGTCCTAAAGACATTAATCAGGAATTATAAAAAGTCTTTTGAACTAACATTTTTTGCAAAACTCCAAAACCTAATGAAAAAAAATCCCAAAGGATTTGTCAGATATACCAGGGGGATTTTACCTTCCAGGTAGGTCTGCGATAAGCCCTCATCTTTTAATGAAATGCAAATTTTTCCTGAGTTCAGTGAGAAGGTGAATATACATTCTATCTTTCTGCATTCAAGTTTTTAGGAAAAAGGACATTGTTCTAGTTAACAAGACAGCTGAGTGTTTGACCTATCATAATCAGTGAGTAAGCTCTACACAAATGCTCAATAAAACCTGCACCCTCAGCAACAGGACAAGGGCTTTTGGGAGTTGTAGTTTCTTACCTTCTACTGAGCATCTGAAAGCAACATGTCCCAGAAGCCACCAGGATGAGCAGCAGCAGGGGGATTGTGGGAATGATTACGTAGACCAGTAACATGCCTGAGGTGAAACAGATGATTAAACACTGGAACAGACCGGACTGGATCAAATCAGATCAGACGTGAGTGTACCTGAGGCTCCAGCCATGGTAACATGAGGAGTAACCACTGCGCTCTCTGCAGGCTGTGTGACCACACCTCCACGTGTTGTCGTCATTACTGAGGAAAAACGGCAACACACAGTCTGACCTCATGGTGGCGCTATAGGACAATTAATCGAACCCCAGTCTGCTGGTTACACAGGTGAGGAGCTTGATAGCTAAAGGCTCTGCCTCCTATTCTACCTATGGAAATTACGGTAACCTCAAGTAGGCCTGCATTCTGAGATCTAACCTTTCATTAGTGTGCATGTATATATAAAATAGATCATTCCTAATTATAATTATGAGATAAGGATTTTGCCAGGACACAGGACAGAAACTGAGCAATGTTAAATAAAGTTACAAGTGAAATAATAAAGGGCTAAAAATTTTAAATTTCCATAAAATATTGTAAATGAAAATGTGAGTCTGTCAGAGTCAGCTCATCATCTGATCAAGTTGTATTTACCTATAATCTAATCACCTTAAATTGGGGTTTTCTTTCAGAAAAAAGTAATAATAAAATATAATAAATAAAAAAAATATATATATATATATATATATATATATATATATATATATATATATATATATATATATATATATATATATGCCCCTGTCCAAGCACTGGATATCCTGGATTCAGTTTTTCATGTGTCCTTTCAGTTTAAATCAAACTGTAAATCTCTGACTCATCACTGTGAACTGTATTCCTTAGTTGGATGGCCTGCTTTAGCGACCCATCAGCTTATGCACTGGTACAGACTTGAAGATAAGGGTATTCTAGATTTGCTCCCTTTATACCTGACTGTGCATATTCAGCAGGAGGATGTCCTTACACTAATTGTCCCCAGTGTCAGGACTGAGAGTGAGAGACAGTCTTTTCATTGTCTTGGCTTCAGCACTTTACAAAATACCTTAAAACTCCAAAATCTTAGTACTCTGACTCATTTTGACTGTATTTTGAAGGATCAGGGTTAGGTCCTGGGTTTTACAGCTGAGACAGAAATTTGTGTATGGGGCTAAAACTGATGCAATGAGAAACAGAAAATATTTCTGAGAGGCTGAAACCACCAAACTTTGACAGATTGTAAAAATTACAATTCTTTGAGCAACTGTGGTTTTTAATGAACTGGAAACACATGGAAGTTCTTATTCAACATGTTAAGGACTTCAGGTGTGTCACCTTGTTCCTTTACAAGATGGCTCTCTGAAAGAAAGAACAAAAGAAGAAAGTGATAAAGATAAGAAAAAGAAAATCTGGCAAAATTAAACAAAGGAAGAAAGAATAAGTTGAAGCTGATTGGCTGATGGTACCTGGTTTGTTTATAAGGGACTGAAGCTGATTGGCTGATGGTACCTGGTTTGTTTATTGGAGACTGAAGCTGATTTGCTGATTGTACCTGGTTGGTATTTGCAGATAAAGTTGTGTTTCATGTTGCAGCGGTCGTCGTTCCACTGGTAAAGGTAAGGCCCCCCCAGGCCCGGTGGTGCTGTCGGCTGATGGTACATGACAACGCAGGCCTCTCCTCCACAGGATGGCTCATCAAAGTACCAGTTCCTGCACAACCATCATTGTTAACAACGTTACTGACTGACTATCCCCTGACCCTATAGCTGGTCTCTGAGTGTAGGATCAGTGGAAGTTTTCTGACCCTCTAAAAAGTTTTTTTGCTGTCTGGTAAAATCATGTGCACCTGAAGGAGGCCGGGCTGCCGTCAGTCCACTGGTACAGCTGTGGACAGGAAGCGAAGGTGTTGCTGAGTTCAGCATGAATCTGATCCACTCCGTCCACTCGAGTCAGACCAATCCAGAAATCCCCATCAGCTATACCTCCTCCTCTTTCTGCACCACCCACTGCTCCTGAACGCAGCTTCTGGAGACAAGGAGGATGGGAAGAAGAATTCAGTTCAATTCAGTTTTATTTGTATCATGCCAAATAACAACAGAGTTTTTTCAGCATAAGATCAAGATAGAGAAACCCAACAAATCCCCTTTGGGCAGCACTAAAGTGCCAGTGGAGAGGAAAAACGTCCTTTAACAGAAGCAGATCCAGGCTCAGGGTGGGCTCGAGCGGTTGAGGTGAGTGGAAAGTTGAGAGAGAACAGGAAAGAGGAGTGACAGGAAGCAATTGCAAGTTATCTCTGTGACTTCAAAGGTAAGTTAACTAAAATATATGGGAGATGGTGCCCCCACCAGATATTTTACTGGAACACTGTAGAGTGGCTGCCCACCAACTATAGGGTTGAAGGTTCAGTGTCTTGCTCTTTGGCAAGACACTGAACCTCCAAGAGCCCCTACCCAATCCCCAGCCAGTCCCAAACTCAGTAGAGATTGGGGAGGGTTGCGTCAGGAAGGGCATCCAGCAGCCAGGAATTGGCAGCAGGTACAAACCCTGTAAATAAGGCAGTAATTAAAGGTTAGATCAGTAAAGGAGTTTTAAGTTTGGATCTAAAAACCTCGACTGATTTAGAGGACCAAGCTGAGAGCAGATGAAAGAGACCTTTCTCACCTGCAGCAGGTTTTCGATGTCTCTCTGCTCGCTTGGACTCTCGATGCTGAGCAGAGACCCTTCGTCCATCTCACAGGCCTGATGAGCCTCTCTGAATGCAACACGACTCGACACGTCATGGAAATATGCAATCTTATAGCAGGGACGCTGTGGATCGTCCAAACACACCATCTGACCTGAGAGACAAAGATAGTAACTGACTGACAGCTTTCCTCACACCCTTGCTAAGGATTCCCTGTAGATGTGTCCAAACCTGGGAGGCTTCACTTTAACTTTACAATACTTTGAAGACTCATGTCTTGGAGAGGAAGCTTATTTCTTTGGCGAGTCTGTTCAAAAGCTTTTAGTTTTATTCTCTACCCTGACCTACAACCCTGTTTCCTAACCCACATGTTTTTGTGCAACTGAGCTGCAAATGCATTTTGCAGTAGCCCAAGTGATGCTTGAATCATCCTCCATAGCATCGCTCTACATTTCTAGGACAGAGACATGGTGGATGGCAGTGTACAGAGCTCTATAGGATGCTTCCTGGAATCTCAATCTCTTCCTTAAGCATTTTGTACATCACCATGTCATCATCAGATTAATGACACTCAGTGTCATTGTCAGTGTACAGTATCTGTCCGGCAGAGAAAACTGCAGCTGTGTGTTTGTGGGTATCTGCAGTGATTAATACTCAGTCTGGTTAAAACCGCCTCTCACACACACACTGAGCTACTTTAAGTGATTAGCTGGATTCTCTTCTGCACCATCATCACTTTACTGTTAGAGCCACTAAAGAGCTCCATATATAACTGTCTACTAGCAGCCTCTCCCTCCCTTGCCCTGTCTCTCTCCCTTAAAATCCGATTTGCTCCATCGGTATGACCATTATTGTCCTGAACACTTCTGCCAATGCAGGTTGTAATTCAAAGGGTTTTAGCCAACGACAGCAAATGGTTTATAAACGACTACATCGTCTAATCTAATGAAAGATGTCAAACTGAGAATAAAGAACAAATTTCTAATATTTCAAATGCAAAGGAAAATGAGAGAAGGGATGAAGACAGGAGGTGGACTCTTGTGTCTCTCCAGCTAGAAGAGAAAATACAACAGTCCAGAGAAAGCAGAAAAAGTCTAAATCATATGTACCAACACCATAGTCCTGATCTCAGCATCATTTCAAAAGCCCAAACTCTCACTCAGTCATGTTGAAACAGACATAACAGATGGATTCACTCATAGTGATGAGCTGTTTTGTGTTGACTTCTCCACAGACCAGTAAACCATCCCGACAGAGCTGAGCCTAGAGCGGAAACAGAAACCATCACAGCTTCTTGACCGTGGCTCTGCAGCCTCGTTTCGTCCCTGTGACACATAGTTTAGACGATGTCAGGAGACAATGTGGCGGACTGGAGTTGGTGAATTAGCCGATACACCGAATAATTCAGCTGTTCCTCGTGTGACCTGAAATATAATACGATTTTATTCTACACGTTATGAGACTTTGAAAAGCACCATTGTCTGCAGGTAGAGACCAGCTGGGCCCTGACGTCCACAAAGGTAATTAAACAGCAACACCTGCAGACCACAGAGGCACATCTCTTCTGGTCTTGGCTTTGACTACACCAGTCATAGGAAAAATCTCAGACGACACCGGGTTTTAGGTTGTAGAATCAAAAACTTGTAAACTAAACTTGCAGACTGACTGTGTCATCTTTCAGGTCTTTAGTTTGAGCTGCCACGTCACCTCTTGATGTGATCAACAGTGACACACAATTTTCCCCTCTGTAATCAGAGGCTCTTTATAGGAATAAATAAAAACCCTTAAATATACCCTTTTAAATTAAGTGATTTTAGGGTAAACAAACAGTATTAACCTGAGCATGTGGCCCTTTTTTTGGAAATAGTGTAAAATAAACCAAACCAAATGTGAAAAAGGCTTATTCATTTGTCTCTGAAAAACACACCTTAAAGTTGTGCAAATGTGTGCAAATTTAAAAGTTGTTCGTTTTGAAAAATGTTAAGGTATAAAAAAATTTTGAAGCATTAAATGTAAAAATTAATGACGCCATAAGCCAGCACCAACATTAAAATCAAGAATAAAATAACCTTTAACATCTAGTGAAATACATGTGTTGAGGTAATTTGATTAGATTTAAGACTTTCTAGCACAAACTTATTAAAAACACTTCGACAATTTGAGTCAATTAATAAGTAATGAAGTAACTAGAACACACAACTTTAACACTTAAAGAAATAATAACTAATGTTAAATTTGATCATTTGCTGTTTTGTAACTTTAATTTGTTAACTCACCGCTCAACACCCGCGCTCCGTTCAACCGGCTAATTGCCATCACCATGGCGACCCCAAGCATCAACACCATCACCCTCATCATTGGTAACAAATTAAAAAATAACCGATTAGTTTTGGTAAAGACTTGATTTGACTGAAGAGAGATGTTCTTATAAAATTTCAAAATAAAAGTCGCGCTCCATTTTTCCCTGTAGACGTCTTCGCTCTGAATGTGTTTCGGTCTGCAAACGCTGCTACACTCTCCCTCCCTCTCTCCTCCCTCATCGATCCTCCCCCACAGAGCCCCAGATGTAACCTCTTCTTTCATTAAGCCCTGGGGGGCCACACACAGCTCAGTTTAATTCACTTACTGGGCTGAGGAGCTGGTTGGTTCCCAGCAGAGCAGCTGATCAATAGATGAGACACGTTGCTCTGCTATCTGCTGCAGTTATGACCAACACTTTTCTCCTCATTGATCCATCTGAGAAAGAATTTTCACCTCACATCGCTCCCGCTGCTCACTGCTGGACTGCTTTGTTAATTGCTAATATGCACACAGGAGTGTATTGTCAGTGGATGGAGTGTGTGTGTGTGTGTGTGTGTGTGTGTGTGGGGGGGGGGGGGGGGGGGTTGTCCTGTATACATACACATGTAGAATCATGTTTTCTGTAGTTTAACGACAGACTGGTGTTAATAAGTCGACACGGATTGATTCACAAAAAGTAGCAGATTTAAACCTGAGGAGTACTGAATATTTTTAATGCTGACCTGATACAGTCATGTCTGTACTTCAGCTCTCACACGTGATAAGAGGAGTTGTTTAAAAAGAACCTTAACCTTAAAACCTTTATACTCAAATGTTAGAAAACAATGATCTGCAGGGAGAAACAAGTCAAACTAAACATGGACGGATGTCACATATGTAGAGGACAGAGGGAGAAACTCAACTTCCTTCTATGGTATTACTTCACAGAAGCAAACCCTTTAATCTCACCACCACACACTGACCCTGCAGTTCCTCCTGAACCCCCAGCCCCAGTGGAAGGTGGATATCAGCCGTTGACATGTCCTCTTCAGTCTCACCCATCTGACAGTTTGTCAGGAACATTATGACTTGACAGGATATTGAGAATAAACAAAGTCTAAATGTGATGATGTATGTCAGAGACGTCCTTGGACATTAGTCGGAAGGGAAACGTGTGCAGTGATGTGACAACAGCAGTTTATTATATGTCCAATGGAAAATGGAAATCAATCCGAGCCTGAGCTGCTTCCAAAGTCGCTCACTAGTCTGAGTCAATACATGGGAACGGTCCCTGAATGCAGCACTGCCACCATTTAACCTCTGCTGTTATTTGATTTAAAGTATAAAATAGTTTGCAGATAACCACTGGTCTTCAGGACCTACTAGAAAAGAGCTGTTCAACTAATGTGCATTAAAATGATTTAATAATCAACATGTCACTGAATTTGTGTTTGTGCAGCTGAAGAAAAATTGTCAGAACAATTACTAAATATTAGCAGAAATTCTTTATTTAGCAGTAGGAACAGATTAATTATGAATGTTTTGTTTTGTGCACCAAACATCTTCACAAACACCAGTGTTGGTAAAGATTTGCCCCAACATCTTCTCCTGTCCATAAAATCATGTCCACAGAATGAGGCCTGATGATGTTTTAGTCCAATTTACATCCTCCAGCTGATCATATAGATGAAAAAAAAACACTGCATGTTTCTGTCAGTGTAAAGACAGGAAGGTGAAGGTGTGTGTGCGCACGCTGCAGTATCATTTTACTGACACACTTAGACTGAAACTTGATCTATAACACGATTATATAAAACCATCAGATGAATCATAGAGAACATATTAAAGGTGAGAGAGAGAGACCCGTTCTATCAGTCAAGAACCAGACTAAGTTTTATCAGCTGGGTCCTGAAAATACAGCTTTAAAACTTTGAGTGTTTGTTTTGACCACAGTATGAACTTAAAACTCTAAGTCGTCTTTAAAATGTGACGGAAAGTTCAGGTTCCTCCTTAGTCACACACACACACACAGTTCGGCTGTTTGTTTATACAAACATTTGCATAATAATGTCATGAAAACACACACACACACACACACACACACAGATAACAACCTGTTAGATCACTCCCTGCACTCTCAGTATTGATCGGTGTATTGATCGGCTGCAGGCGGCTGATCGTCTACGTCCAGAAACACACACCACTTACTGCTGATTACCACACACGCACGCACACACACACACACACCAGGTAACCTCAGTGCAGAGAGAGGAAGAGGAGGAAGATGATGGTGATGAACGCTTCAGGTGACTGCATTAATGCTGACTCAGCCGTAAAACCCAAACTTTTCTCAACACACACACTGTCCCCAAACAGCTGAACCAGTTCTGATCTCATTAGAGATGTGGGATGAGTTGCTGTGAAATTTTCCCAACCCAAGTGTCTGACAACAAACTCAACTAAAATAAACAGCAGCCAACAAAGAATCCCTCACTGTGATGTGGAGAACTGTGGAACTCCCCCAGATCTACAGTCCATCAGACCCAAACACACGCAGTTCTGTCAAAGAGCAGAGGATCAATAAAGTTTTTCTGTATTTCTAAATGTGGATTTATGAGGCAGATTCAGTCTGATGACACATTAACCCTGACCGTGTCTTACTGGTCTGAAAGCTCTGCAGAGAAAATCAATCTGTATTAAAGCAAACACACACACACTCTCCTCAGCGTTTTAACAAATTTACTACTTTTAGATTTGATCTGATTCTGTCTTTGTCTGATGAACGTTTGACTAAACCCTGTTCTTTTCTGAGCAGGTTTCTGAGCCACAGTCAGGTTAATTAGTGTGTGTGTGTGTGAGTGAGTGAGTGAGAGAGAGAGAGAGAGATGGCCTCAGTCTTTCAGGTCCTGGAATAATTCACTCTCAGTCCTAGTCAATACTCTGCAGGACTCTCTCACCCACAATTGATTTCTGAGCTGCCTTAAATCAGCCGACTTCTCCACAGGTAGTTTTACTGCTTTTATCAAATGTCTCAACGCCCATGAGACCTTTTCAAGGAGCCTGAAGCATCAAGGATAATTGAGACTAATACAAGAGATTGTGAAGGACGAGAAGGTCACCTAGTAACTGTTCAAGGATCAGTGGATCTACTTAAGGACAAGCAAAGACTTATCAAGGACCCTTTCAACTTTTCTACAAATACACAAATCACCACAGGAACTCTGAAACCTTTATTGATGGCAGGAGGCTCATTAGAGGTAACTGGATATTTCTAAAGGTCCCTTGAATGTCTAAAAGGACCAGCAGAAAATGCTTAAGCAATCCTGGAACATCCAGGTCCCCAGAAACCTCTCTGCAGACATAACATGTACAAGGACAATTATAATTTAAATCAGCATGGAGCCTCCTGAAATACTGCTCCTGAATCTGCTGAAACCTCCATGAGAGTAAATGACTCCATCATGCCTGGAATCCACTTAAGGTTAGCAACAGAGTCTTCTAAATGACTGCGTCTTGAAGTCAGCATGAAGCCGTTTTGTGTTCAACACTTACACCTGCTGGTCACCAGGTGGAAGTTCACTGACAGCTTCACACCTGATTTTGTATTTAATGTATGTTACAGTACACAAAGACTTAAAAGAAAATAATTACTTCCTTTTGGCTCATGATGAAAAGATAAAGAAAACTGAAAAAGTGTTTAGTGCTGCGCTGTAGAATCAATAAAATCTGTTCTATAAATCTGAACATCTGATTAATACTTAAAAAGTCAGGATGACCCTGGTTTCACCTCCGGTCTTAGAGAAAATAAGACCTGACAAGTGTCTGCGGGTCCCAGAGTTTAACATGATAAATGATTTTACTCCAGTGATGATGTGTTGATTTATTGATGATGATGAAGGGACACAAAGTTACAAACTGACAGTCGGTCAGGTCAGCACAGGTGCACATGTCCTCCAAATACGGATGTGTCTCCCTTCATCAGATAGACTGGTGCTGATCTGATGGTCTGTGACATGGTTCCAATGCGAAATCCAGGACTAGCTTAAAAATAAAATCATGGTTTTAAAATTAAAAAGCGCACGTGTTCCAGGTTTCCCTGTATCTCTGGGGTCATTGTGTGAAGTCCAGTACTCCCCAGGTAACTTTGCAACGCCATCATGCAGAAATAAACTTTTATAAAACTGGTTCCTGGAATCCCTCCCAGAAGTTCCAGAATAATATAAGATATTCCAATAAGTCCTAGAGCTGGAGGAGGCAGTTGATAAAGTCATGGTTAAAGTCATCCTGAGCTGCAAAGAAAGTAAAACTGTAAAAACAAAACACCACTCTCCTGATAAGACCTGATTGTCTTTAAAACCAAGAGGACTGAAGATTTCGCCCTCCTCAGCCCTCCAGCTGCCATTGTTGCATCTGAGAGGCGTCGCAGATTGCCATGGAGACGTAACCCTTGGACCCGATTGGCTGAGCAACTGACAAACACTGACCAACAGAGACCTGGTAGAGACGGTTGGACTTCTGCAAGAGACAGAGACATACCAGATCAGAGTCTATGTGGAAGAGAGACAGGTTACACCCTCTACACTAACTGTAAAAGTCTCACCCCCAGGCTCCACTGCTGTGACCCCCCTGACCCGTGACACTTCATCAGTCTTGGGGGGTCAAAGGTCCTGACCTCGGACACATCTAGACACAGCAGACCTGCCAGGACCAGCTGACCCTCTTCATCATAGGCCCAGTCCTAAATACACAAACACACTCTAGTGATGATGGGCTCAGCATAGTCAGGTCAAAGGTCAATCTGACTGACATCCTAAAGGACTATACAACTGGTCTGAGACCTTGTGGTCAGTTTACCTGTTCGGGGTCTCGAGGGTCACATGGTTTCAGGACAACAGCCCCTCCCTTCTGACTGGCTCGGCCCTGGGCCACCAAGCAACGTCCAGTTGCTAGGTTACGCAGCTAATAGAAGAAGGAGACAATAGATGGGTTTATTGTGTTCAGGGTGAACATTAAGTTTAGATTTAACCTGATCAATAATCAAAGACAAGGAATAAATGCTGCAGTTTGACTTCTTCAGCTGAAACCAGTTTAACCATTAGCTGTTGAGATGATTCATGGGTACTCAGCATGTGTGTGAGTGAATCCAACTTTTCTCACATCTCACACCTGACATTCGTCCACCGTTAGTAACATCATAAGTCCACACAGGTGCAGCTGGGTTCATCACCACGCATGAAACTGGGACAGAACAGCTTATTTTGATTGTGTATGTGCACATTTTAAAAGTTGTCATTCTGATGTGTTGTGGAGGAAGAGTTGCTCACGTTTTTCATGGTTTCTTTCACAGATGCAGGTGTGTAGACTGATGGTGATTAATCACTGGCTGTGTGTAACTAATGTCACTAATGCACTAATGTCAGGACAGAGAGTAGTGGCTCAAACACTGATTTATTAAATAAATCATTAAAAATGCTATAAGCTTCCTGTCAGTTATCGGTCGGTTTAGCGCTAAACTTCTTTTTGCCTCTAAAGTAACAATGTTGAGAGTGGATTAAAGTTTAGATGAATTTTCCAAGCCATGGTGTGAAAATATATTTTTTTTAATGTTTAATGTGACAGTTAGAGGAAGAGGAATGTAGAGGAAGCTGTACAGTCTACAGTATAAGTGGAGGTCTGGTACCCGCCCTCGCTGCAGAACTTTGGGTCGCCTCAGACCCTTGTTGAGAAACAGTGGATGCTGCTGCTTGTTGCCCACAGTCTGCATCTCCGGGTAGACCGTGTCCAGGTACCAGCGGAACGAGCGACACTGCAGCCTCTTCCTCAGCGCCATGCGCTCGCTGATGTCACCGTAGCTTCGCTCCCGCAGCTCCGGACGCAGAGATAGATACTGCTCCTGATTGGAAACACAAGAAGTGAGGTCAGAGGAAGCCTCAGCTGCTGGTGGATCACAGCTCTGTGTGTGAGTCAGTACCTTGTACTCATCCATCCACACGTGAGCCAGACGTAAAGAATTGTGGGCCATGGTGTCCTGCCCTCCAGGTGAGCCATAGGGTCTCCTCTTCCTGAAGATATGACCTACTCTGGAGCAGGGGATGATGAGCAGCTGACCCCCACACATCCAGATCTGAGATAGAAAGTCACATTTTGGGGGAGGCATTAGAGGAGAGCTGATGTGTGGGGCTGAACAAACTAAAATATCAGTGAAGTCATGTCAATTTTCAGGATGTTGTTTTGGACGTTTTTTACCATTTTCAAAACTTTTATTGACCAAATAACTTACTGATTATTTTCATTAGAATCAGAATAAAAGCATTTCCCTAAATGTGGAACTACTCCTTTATCATAATGATGAGTAATTCACTTCTTTGACTGCAAGTAAAACAGCTTCCTCACCCTAAAGGAGATTTCCAGGTTCTCCCCGCCCCAGATGTCCATTCCAGAGTCGTATTGGCCAAGCTCATTAAAATATTTCCTGTTCATAGCAAACAGACCACCTGCCATGGTGGGAGACCTGGGGGGGAATAAGGTTTGGTTCACAAGGAATCACAGGATCATTATACTGCACAAAGGTCCATAAACATCAGTCAGACAGTTACCTGGTGGGTCGGTCAGTCTGTTACCTGATTGGACCAGTGCCTCCTTCAGGTCCACTGAGGTCAGAGGGGGGGACCGGGTCCCACTTAAAGTGCAGCCCCCAGTTGAAGCCACCCCTGACGATGGGAGACGGTGAATATGTGAGCGTGTCGGCTGAAATGATGTCAATGACGGGGCAGACAACAGTGTGGTGGTCCTTCTGAATCGGAGCCAGCAGAGGCTGCAGCCATGCCTGGTTCACCTCACAGTGACTGTCCAGAAAGACCAGCACCTCACCTGTAAAGATTTAGAGTTTAGGGCTCTTTGTGCAGAATAAAGACAAAGGAAATGTGAACCCTTTAAGGATTTAGAGAAAAACTAGGGGGAAAATGGTTTTACAGGACTAGGATGTAGGAAACATAAGCTGTTTCAGACATGGACTGGACATGGATTCTGGCATTTTCCTGACTTGGTCAGTAGGGGGTGTATGTGTGAACACAAATTCCACAGTGAGATGCTGCTGATGTTGTTCGGACTTTATCCTTCGAGCCCCCCAGTGCAAGGTCTGTATTATGTACGCGAGCTTGTGTGTGCAGCACTCTGCTCTGTTCCAAAATGTCAAAAACGGGAGGATTTCAATCAAGCAAATGGGCTTGTTGATGTCGTTTCTTTCAATCAACTGCTTTTGTAGTTGAGCGATTGAACCTTTTTTTATTAGATGGAAGGTTCGGATGTGATTATTTACAAAACACTGTTTCCCACAGCTTAGGTTTTATACCATGTAATGCCTCCTGTGCGCACTGATCGTGTACAGAACTTGAGCGGGTTTTCACACGTGAGGGCGGTTCTTACTTGGGTGATCTCCTGCTGTGCGTTACGTGTCTGAAAGGCTCCAGACAATGTCCGAGGCTGAATTCCTCTAACATTGTCCGGAGTTCAAATGTGAAACAGGCTAAAGACGGACAGACTAAAAAAGTAGGAAAAAAAGGACATATAGATTAAGAATGTAGGTAATAGGGATGCACAGTATAAGAACATATGAATTAAAAATGTAGGGAGCAAGGATGTATCAAGGATGAATGCATAAAGAATTATGAAAGAAGAATGTATATAGATAAAGAATACATGAAATATGTAGGATATAAGAATCTATAGATTAAAGCTGTAGGAAACAAAATGTAGAGAGTAATAGATACATTGATCAGGGATGGAGGGAACAAGAATACACAAACAAAGCTGTTTATAGACCTATAGAAAGAGGAATTAAGTTGGTTGTACCAGCAGCATGTGAAGCCCCTATCATGCGTCCTCTGATGAGTCCTTCCCTCCTCAGGTTCCTCACCAGTTTGACTTTTCCCTGCAACTCCTCCCTTACGTACCGATCTAAGTCATCCTTCAGCTCCTCTGAACCAATACAAACATGTGGGAAGATGTGCTCAGATGATTACTGACAGACTTAAAATAAAAAAAAAACTTCTGATATTAGACATAAGACATAAAAGGCTTTTTTTCTGAAATTTGCATCATGTATATTAGTGAACATTGTGGTTTTCATGTTTCCTGTCTTACCAAGCTCACTGTGGTCATCCACCAGGATGATCTCTTGTAGCAGGTAGGATGGCGTTCTGTCCAGGACGCTGTGGACAGTCCTCAGCAGGGCGGAGAACGCCTCATTGAAGAAACAAATCACTACGCTGGCAGAAGGTAGAGCCAGAGGATACACCTTATCCCGACACCTGCACAGAGACATTTATCTTTAGAAATGAGAGGTTTCCGTTTAGTTCACAACCTGTCCCCTAAAAGCTGAGGAACAGGAGAAAAAACAGTTTTTATGAAAATACTAATAAAGCTTTACTGAAACGATCATGTGACAGCTGTGAGTGAGCAGCTTTACTGAACATTAGCTGCTGACTTTAATCCTTCAGCCAGATGTCAGTCTGAGAGTCAGTCATTTCAGGACTGAGTGGTCCTGGTTTAGAGCTCAGGAGGTCTCTGATCATCACAGCTGCAAAGCTGCATCTTCCGCATTTAGAATAAAAAACGTCATCATATGTTGCTTTAGATCCAGTACAGGTACAAGCAGCACCACTGGTTCTTACTGGGAGTCTCTGGTATCAGGCAGCTCTCTGTGGTAGCCCAGTCTGGTGGAAATGAGGACATTGAAGGCGTGTCGGTGATAACCAGTGTCTCTGAGCTCCTGATCTGCTTCGTTAAATATCATCCCTGCAGACAGACACGGCATCAGACATAAACAAGCTAAACATGTATGGCTTTATGGATTCAGTAATTAATTTACTCAAACTTCTCTATAAAATATCAGAAAACTGTGAAAATTTATTTTTGAGTTTTGTTTCTAAGGTCACATTATTACGTCATTGTGAAATATATTGTACCATAATATAACACAATCCACAACATAAATTATAATACAAGATAAAAAAGCATCAAATCCTCCCATGTAAATAGCGCGTTTGGTATTTTCGTTTAAACCTTGACTAAACTTGGCTGTCTTTCAAAGAAATCAAAGAATACACTACTTGTTTCAGCTCTACAGTGAATTTCTCTCACCCATCTCTGGCGACAGCTCCGCTCCCTGATTGACCGCCAGACGGTGAGGTCCCGCCCTCCGCTCGGCCAGGCCCCTGGTGATTGGAGGGCTACGGTGTTGCAGAGGGGTCCTGCTGTGTCCCGGCTCGGCCCCCAGAGAGAAGTAAAGGAAAAGGAGGACGGACCAGGTAGCCGAGGTGACGAGGCAGCCGTAGCAGAAGTACCGCAGCGTGACACTGGCCATGGTGGCCGAGCAAGCATCGCCTTACATCACACTGAGGCTGAGAGAGAGAGAGAGAGACGTTCACAGGCTTTAACAGCTAAACGACGACACAGCTCTGTGTCTCCTTCATACACCAGCTTTTCCAAGAGCTCCTGATACATTAAAGCAACAAGACTTTGATTCTTTTGGTAAATTGTGTTTAAATTTAAGCTACACGTAGACGAACGTGACTGGAACATCTGAAAGTGTGATTCAGTAACCTGACACCTGAGCAGCAGGGTTAAAAATGATCGGAGGAGTCAGGTGTCCTCTGGTTAATGATTCGTCTTCATTTAAACCGCTACAGCACAGAAACTGTCCTCAATCCACCCCACAAACTCTAACTGCAACATCCAGGGTCACAAAACATGCGCACACCCTGCCCCAGATGTCTGTGCACCACATACAGAACTCCATCCTAAAATCTGCCATTTTAAAGTTGCTATTAAATAAAACAAGCTGCACGCGTTATACTAAAGAACCAATCAAGTTTCTGACTCAGCAGGATCTTTGAAACATGTAAACCACAGAGGTGCTACTATATATTTCGCAGTAAAGTTACCTGTTACTCGCACCAAAACACAATGTTCACGAGCTATTAAAGTCATCATTTTGAGTTTAAGTAAAGTTCACGTTCATCTGCTCTGGGCAGAATTAAAAAAGTAATATCTTGTTAATTCAGTAAAGATGCATTCTATTTACATACATAAACATAAATAGCAGGACCGTGGCATTTAACCTAGAATTTCCAAGTTTTCAAACGGAGATCCGGATGTTTAAACGAGGCACAGACATACCGGATTAGTGCAGCCGGTTGAGCTTGACAACACGTGAACCTTCAGGTTTGTGTTGGCTGAGCTAATGTTTACGACGCAGCGGAACTAAAAATGATCCAACTCACCCAGAATAAACAGAGAAATAACGAAACGAACGAAAACTCATAAGAGACGGGTGTTTCACCGGAAAGCGCGTCGCCAGTATAGTTGAGCTATCTTTAACTAAACCCTCCTTCATTTCTTGCTTGTCTGAACGCTCTTTGTTTCAATAAATTAGCGGTTTACGGGAAAATATTTAATCCCAGTCGCGCTAGCAAAGCCCCGTCCAATAATGGAACTCGCTAGCCAAACACAGAGGAGAAAAGTGTTAAAAGAATACATTTACAGGATCTTAATTTTATCTATAAACATACTTCAAACACATCAGCCTCATAACGGAGCTCTACTCACGGCTCATTGGCTTGAAGCTGTTTGCTCAGCGGCACTCCGGCGGCTTACTGGTCCGTTAGCCGCTAGGGCTAAAATTAGCTACTTTTCCAGCGGACTTCTACCAGTTTTAGCTCCCCGGGTTCATCACAGAAAGATCCACAATAACCACGCAACACACGGCACGTGACTTCCTCTCCACCCCTTCACAATAAAAGTAGACCGAGGCTCGTTTAAAAAAAGACCGCTCAGGGGAGGATTTTCAAAATAAAACGACAACTTTCCGACCAGTTGTATGTCTTATCTGGCCCTGGAGCAGAGGGAAGTCTGAACGAGAAACCCTAAAAGAGGACAAATACAAAGTTTATGACACCAATAAAACTCTTTAATTAGTAGGTGGACTAATTAGTTAAATCTCACTTCACAGGACATTACTGTAACTTAGAGCAACAGTAACTGTTCACCTTTACTTCTAATGTTGTCTTGTAGAACTTTGAGGCAGCTGTTCTTCACTTGTTTATATCAATCCATTATCTGTCACCACTTATCCTACATGGGTCACGGGGGGGCTGGAGCCTATTCCAGCTGTCATTAGGTTCACCCTGGATAGATTACCAGTCTCTTGGAGGTCAAGTTATGCTAATATATTTAATTTATATTTCATTTACTCCACATTGAATAATTCACAGATTTAATGCAACCACAAGGGGACTACAATCCAGTGTCTTTCCAGTTGTAGACTCTCACAGCTATCCACCTCCAATCTATTATCACAGAGAGAGGGGGACAGAGAAGGACAAAGACAACTATGGGAGAGAACATACAGAGTTAATGACATAGAGTGGTGACAATTGCGGGGTGAGAGGAGAGGGGAGATGGTCAATAGGAGGAAAGGAGCTCAGTGCATTGGGGGGTGGGTCCCCCAGCAGTCTAAGCCTATAGCAGCATGACTATAACTAACTATAAGCTTTATCAAAGAGGAAGGTTTTGAGCCTAGACTTAAAAGTAGAGAGGGTGTCTGCTTCTTGAATCTGAACTGGAAGCTGGTTCCACAGGAGAGGAGCTTGATAGCTAAAGGCTCTACCTCCCATTCTAACTTTGGAAATTCTGGGAACCACAAGTAGGCCTGCATTCTGTCATTAAAGTGGTCTACTGAGATGATATGGAACTATCAGGTCTTCTATATAAGATGGAGCCTGACCATTCAGAGCTTTATATGTAAGAAGCGGGGTTTTAAATTCTATTCTAGATTTAATTGGAAGCCAATGGAAAGAAGCTGGTGAAGGTGAAATATGGTCTCTCTTGCTAGTTCCAGTCAGAACTCTTGCTGCAGCATTTAAGATTAATTGCAGCCTTTTTAGGGAGTTATTGGGGCATCTCGAAAGTAGGGAATTACAGTAGTCCAATCTAGAAGTCAGACCATATAGACTAGTTTTTCTTTTACTTTGAGACAGGATGCTCCTAATTTTGGCAATGTTCCGTAAGTAGAAGAAGACTGTTCTAGAGATTTGTTTTATATGTGAGGTAAAGGACAAATCCTGGTCAAAAATAACTCCAAGGTTCCTTGTAGTAGTACTGGAGGCCAGACTTATGCCATCCAGGGTAACAATATGGTTTGACAGTGAAGTTCTGAAATTTTTAGGCCCAAATACTATGACTTCAGTTTTGTCTGAGTTTAGAAGTAAAAAAATGTGGGACATCCGGGCTTGAAGCTTGATTAACAGATTTTTTTTTCATCTAGTTACATAGATAGCTATAGCTGGGTATCATCAGCATAGCAATGGAAATGTATGTAGTGTTTTCTAATAATGTTGCCCAGAGGAGACATATATAAAGTCACCACATCCCTTCCGGTCAGTTTATCACATCTACCTGCACAAACTAGCCTCATATTGGCCCCCTTTAACTTCTCGAAGACTCCCTGACCTTTCCTCATACCATTCCCAATAAAATATCGGTAAATTCTAACTTATGTCTGCTGACTTATTACTTGTTTATTTGTCCCTTTTAAGACAGACATCAGATTAGTGAAGCTACAGCAGGAATTGCAGGCCTCCATTTCTGTTGCAACACAGGAAAAAAGGAAGTTCACTTTTCTTATTTTCTTTACAACAATTTTTTGATTTCTCAGTAAATCTAACTCCTGGTGACTTCTGTTCCCCTAGTCCTTGACTTTTTCACCTGTAAGGTAAGACTAACACACCTAAACCTAGGGGTCTGTGTGATAATCTACAGAATTTCAGGTAATTCTACACTTTATAAACTGTCTAGGTTTAGGTAACTGCTCATTAACCAAAAGTTTAAAATCTCAAACAGTCTTTTATAGAAGTGAAAGTGTGAGGACCAGCTAGAATTTCCTATTTTTACACACACACACACACACACACACTCACACACACACACACACACACACACGTGATTTTCTGTAATTTGGAAGGGAGAAGTCCTTCTGAGCAGCTGATTCAGCTTCATGTTTCATCAAGAAGGGAAACAGAAAACAATCAGTATGCTGCCACTTTTTGGTTGGATCTATCAGAAGTTGGCAGAGAACAGCAAAATCCAACAGTTTCAAAGTGAGAACTTTAGTTTGTCTTCCTCATAGTGTTTGTTGGTTTGTAACATTTTTACTGGTAAAACTCTCACAGGAAAAAGACTAGGACCCAATGGTCTGTTTCACTGCTTAGCCTTGACTTTTATGTTGCAGATGTCTCAGAAGGTCCTGGACAGGTTTGGCCAGAAGAAGTATAGCTCACTTGAGGAACGGCAGGAGATGATGTTAGCACTGAAGAACTGCAAAAGAGCTCAGTAAGTCCTGACACAAATACATTTACATTTAGTCATTTAGCAGATGCTTTTATCCAAAGCAACTTACAAGTGCTTACAAGGTACAAGGCAAGCAACAATCAAAGTCAAGGAGAAAACATCAAAGCAAAGTCCTGTCAGAAAAGTGTTCACATTTCATGAGATGCAAGTGCAAGAAAGAGCAGAAAGGAAGTTGTTTTTTGTTTGTTTGTTTTAGATTGAATAGATTTAAGTGCATAGTAAGATGTGGAAGAGCTCTGTTTTCCTCCGTTTTTTTGAATATTGGGAGTGAGTTTGCTGAGCGTGCAGAGTTTGGTAGCTTGTTCCACCATCGTGGGATCATTGTACTGAAGAGTTTTGTTTGGTGTCTTCTGTGCTGGGACCACCAGATGTTGTTCCTTGGCAGACCGAAGCGGACGGGAAGGATTGTAGACCTGAATGAGGGATTTGAAGTAAGCAGGAGCTGTTGAGGTGATCACACTGTAGGCAAGAGACAGAGCATTGAACCTGATGCGAGTAACTACAGGAAGCTAGTGTAGAGATCTGAGGAGTGGTGTGACATGAGTTCTTTTTGTCTGATTAAAAATGAGGCGTGCTGCCACATTTTGGATCATCTGCAAGGGTTTGATTGTGCATAACAGTAACCCCATTAACAGAGCGTTGCAGTAATCAAGACGAGATACTACCAGCGCCTGTACAATGAGTTGGGTTGTATAGTCCGTGAGGTAGGGTCTGATCTTTCTGATGTTGTAGAGGGCAAATCTGCACACCCTAGAGACTGAGGAGATGTGGTCCTTAAAGCTCAGTTTATCGGCGATGATGATCCCCAGATTTGCACATATTGAACAGTGATAGCAGTGATAGGAAAGGCCATGTGAACGATGATAGAACCCAGGGATGTAGTATAGACAGAAAAAAGAAAAGGACCAAGAACTGAACCTGCGGCACACAGGTAGAGAGGCTATGAGAGTGAGAAACATGCCCCCGCCAGGATACCTTGAAGGTTTGTCCCAATAGGTAAGACCAAAGCCAAGCTAAAGCTGATCCAGAGATGAGAAGTCAGAGAGTGTGGACAAGAGGATCTCATGGTTCACAGTGTCAAAGGCTGACGTTAGATCAAGTAGAATTAAGACAGAAGACTGACCTGTGGCTTTTGCTGCTCGAAGAGATTCCACGACAATCAGGAATACCATTTCTGTGGAGTGACCCCTCTTGAAGCCAGACTGGTTGACATTGAGGAGGTTGTTCTGGAAAGAAGGTCTGAGAGTTGATTGAAGACTGCTCGTTCCATAGTCTTGGCCAGAAATGGAAGAAGGGAGACAGGTTGGTAATTCTCCACAAGGGAGGGATCAAGAGAAGGGTTCTTGAGCAGTGGGGTAATCTGGGCCTGCTTGAATGAGGTCGGAAATATGCCTGCTGTAAGAGATGAGTTGATGATTTGTGTAATAGCTGGTATTAGTGTGGGTGCAACTGCTTGAATACATGTTTTCTATAGTGTAGTTCCATGACTTTGTCCACACAGGACATTTTTATTCCACTTGTACTGGACTTTGGTCCACTCATGGTGTTTGACTCTTTACAAATGACCGGGCTCAGCACATTTATCAAATAGAAACACGATCACATGTGTGTTTATTTTAGCACACACACCAGGACCAGGAGCTAGATTCAGTAGAGACAGGAGCGACTAAAGATCCCCGGCACTTACAGAAGGGGGACAAGTTAAACAGTTTATTGTCCACTGTCAAGTGAGGATTTAACCAGTGGCTGGAGGAAGTCCAGAGCCAGTTCCTCAGACATTTATAATGTAAAATTTCTGAGCCAGTTCCTCAGACATTTATAATGTAAAATTTTTGAGCCTGTTCCTCAGACATTTATAATGTAAAATTTCTGCTGAGACACTGGAACAATTCATCCTCTGTACAGAAAGAGAAATGAATCCATCTCTGCTCTGATGTAGGGAAATGACTTTGCCTGGTCTAAGTGACTTTCCAAAAACGTGTGGTAGCACATGGTGAGTTGAGTTTGTTTATTTGTTTTAATGTCGTGAGGTTCTGAACTCATCGACAATAGTTTTCTAAAATGAAGAACTTAATTTTCTTTTTAGTGGCAGACTCCGGGTCTAATACTACTCAGACTCTGTGGAAAGTAGTGAAACCTTCATGCCACGTGCAAAATTAAATCAAAAGAAAGATTCATGTTAAAACTCTGCCAGTATTTTTTCATGTGGGAGACTAATTGTTTTATGTGAACTGAACCACTGATGTGAATAAAATGCTTTTTTTATGGTCAATTTGTTTTCTTTAAAAAATTGTTGCTTCTACATAAAAGCTTGTATGTCTATAATCACAGAGAATCTTACTGTGGATACTCAGACTCTCACTGTGAAGACATGGCCTCAGCTCTGAAGGCCAACGCCTCTAAACTGAGAGAACTGGACCTAAGTGGAAACATCCTGCAGGAATCAGGAGTGAAGCTGCTGTCTGCTGGACTGGAGAGCACAAACTGTAGACTGGAGACTCTAAGGTCATTTAATCTATATTGTACATTTTTTCTCTTTAGATTATTTAAATCAATACTTGAAGTTTTGATTTGCTTTCGACAGTAAAGACGAAATATATTTTTATTTCAATTTGTTTTTTTTTTTTGTTAAATCCAGAACTGCTAAAACTCAAACCGAGCATCAGAATGTGGAAGAAAGTAATTTGAACTATGGAGATTTGAACAACATGTATTTCGGAAACATTAGTATTTTAGAATCTGCTGATCTACCAGCCCAGAGAAAGCCAGTTATTACTGTAGCTGTGTTTATTATTGCAGTTATTATTTTTTGAAAAGGGCTGCGGAGGGATCAGTTCTGAACAGAAAAATAGAATTGAGAGGATCTGAGTGAGTGTATGACAGAGAGGAAGGCAAACCTGGAAGTGAGGCTATGGAAAACAAGGGAACATATGGAAGGGGGATTCAGGGCTTAAGACACATCATGACAGTCTTTAATTTCATTGCTCAGTGCAATGAAATTCAAACCCACAGCCATCTGCATCCTACCCCACTAGACATAGCCCCACCCAGCCACCAAGGGCCAACCTGGTGGCGGTCTAGAGTCCAGATAAAGTGGTAGGGTTCAGGTAAATTAATCTGCACGTTCCGCTAAAGTGACAAACTGAAAGCCATTGATCTTTACTAGGTAAAGACATGGATGTTTTTAGCATGTGTCGATAAAATGTTAGTATGCAGCTGAACATGTTTAACTGAGTTTTAGCTACTTTATTCTTTTTCAGACTGATGGGCTGCAGGTTGTCAGAGATCAGTTGTGAGTCTCTGCTCTCAGCTCTGAAGTCCAACCCCTCCCATCTGAGAGAACTGGACCTGAGCCGAAACAACAAGCTGAGAGATGCAGGAGTGAAGCTGCTGTGTGGCTTTCTGGAGAGTCCACACTGTAGACTAAAGATTCTGAGGTCAGATTTAAGTTCTGTGTTAAGAAGTGTGGCTATCTTTCTTTCTTTTTCTTGTAGCAACATGGATGCATCCTGCTTCTCAGCACAGCCCCAGTTCCCCCAACCCACCCCCCCTCCCCCCACCCCCACCCCCAGCACATGCAGCGGCATGTTGTAAAGATTAGTGGGAGCTCTTCTTCCCTTTTTGTCTTATTTTGTTTTTAACTTGCTACCTGTTGACTTCACTTGATTTTTGAACAGATTATGAAAAACTTATAGCTTGGAGCAGGAACATTATTCTCTAAACTTACATGTTTTGTTCTTTATTCAGACTGAATGACTGCAGTTTGTCAGAGATCAGCTGTGATTCTCTGGCTTCAGCTATGAAGTCCAACCCCTACCATCTGAGAGAACTGGAACTGAGCTACAATTATGACCTGGAGGATTCTGGAGTGAAGCTGCTGTGTGGTTTTCTGGAGAGTCCACAATGTAGACTGGAGACTCTGAGGTCAGATGCCATTTTTTTGGTGTCATTGTATCATATAGTACACATTTTTGTGTAGGAATCATCATCTGGAAATGTGAATTTGAGCACATGATCCTTGTTTGTAAAGGTGGTGTGATAGATAACATGTTGGTTGTTTTTAGACTGTGCAGGATTTGATACTAGAATGTAAAATGTGAAATAAATGTCTGTGGGTTTTGTGGTTTGTGTAGCTGGAACCTCTGGAGCAGCAGAATATAAGAAGTGAAGTCACTATTTCTTTACAGAAGCAGCAGTTGCACTATTTTATCATTTTACCTGCTTCATGTTGGGTTAATCTGTTTGGAGTTTTCATTTAAGGCTTATGTGTTATTCTTTATTCAGATTGAGTTTCTGCAGTTTGTCAGAGATCATCTGTGATTCTTTGGTCTCAGCTCTGAAGTCCAACCCCTCCCATCTCAGAGAACTGGAGCTGAATGGAAATGACTTGAAGGATTCAGGAGTGAAGCTGCTGTCTGCAGGACTGGAGAGTACACTGTGTAGACTGGAGACTCTGAGGTCAGACAGTTTTTTTTAGTTCAGTTCTGAGTGAACTGGTGAAATGAAGTGAAAGCTGTAGTGATACTAAACTACAGATCTAAGGCCTAAATTATAATGATCCACACGGAGGATGTTAATGGTAAAGTCTGTTTCAAACCATTCACCGTGTCAGAGAAATGTTCAGCATCACATTTAAAACCTTAATATGAAAAGAAAAATATTTAAAAAAAATTCCTTCTGAACCTCTTAGACACTTTATTTATTTATGTTTTAATTGTGTAGTTCTTAGATTAGATTAGGTAGAATTGATAACGAATATCCTTTTAGCATCTTCTTGTTCCAACATTTGTACGAAGTGCAATGTTTTTATTAACTAAGAAAACTAAGCACAACAAATTCAACGATATATAAGGTAGTGCTAAAATGTTAAATCAGCAGAAAATAAATGTTTTACAAAGCTAACAAATAAATCCTGATGTTTAATTCTGTGTTATTCACCAGTATTGTTTAAAAACTTTGTTTTCTGTGGAGTACTTTACTTTTACTTACTTTAAGTAGAGTGTGGGCTTTTTTTCTTACACTTTTTTTTTTTTGCATCCTGTTGGCTTAAACTGTTTGGAGTTTGTTTTGATCAAACATTCTGAACCCATTCTGAAGTACTAGCCCAAGACAACTTCACCTTAGTCTAAATCATATTGCCAATGCTGTTTCTCCCAGGAAAAACTATCCCAGTGGTTGCTCTCGATAAAATTTTACTAAAACTCCAATCCCCAAAACTGCTTCAGGATTTTACACAGGGGTATTTTCACGTTGCCTCTCAAATTTAAAGTGGCTTAAAGAAGGGTCAACCTTGATCCTCATGCCTATTTGGTGCCTTTTACACAAAACTGTGAAGCTGTGCATTGGAACAGTAAACCCACCTTAAACAGACAAGTCAAAAGCATCTTTTAAAAGTTCAAAGCAGGAACATTATCTTCTGAAGTTACATCTTTTATTCTTTATTCAGATTAAGATCCTGCATGCTGTCAGAGATCAGCTGTGATTCTCTGGTCTTAGCTCTGAAGTCTAACCCCTCCCATCTGAGAGAACTGGACCTGAGTGGAAACAACCTGCAGGATTCAGGATTGAAGGTGTTGTGTGGTTTTCTGGAGAGTCCACACTGTAGACTGGAGACACTGAGGTCAGACACCATGTTTTATTTCTGTGCTGAGATTAATATGATGTGAAAGATGTGCTGACACCAAACTACAGACATAAGGCTGAAATTATACTGATCCACATTGAGGATTCTAAAGGTTATATTTCTTCTTTAGTGGTTCATCTATCTCCCCATCACCCCACTTACCCCCCTTTGGGATGGTCCTTCCAACCAGACATAGTAGTGGTGGACAAACAGAAGAACAAGGCTGTAGTGATAGATGTAGCAATCCCAAGTGATAGCAACAGCAGGAAGAAGGAACACGAGAAGCTCGGGAAATATAAAGGGCTGAAATTGGAATTAGAAAAGATGTGAAAGGTGAAGGTACAAGTGGTTCCTGTGGGAATAGAAACATTGGAGGCTGTGACCCCCAAACTGGGAGAGTGGCTCCAGCAGATTGCAGGAACAATATCTAAGATCCCTGTCCAGAAAAGTGCATTCCTAGGAATAGCTAAGTCTTCCTTGCCTGTATGACTGAAAATCTTCAAGACATACAGTTTTAATCCTGCACCTTGTCTGGTTCTGGTGTGGGGAGTTTCTGTTACGCCCCTATCTAGGGGGTAGGGGTGCAAAATACAAAGATAAATAAGGCTGTTCCCTCCCCAGTCCCCAAACCAAAATCCAGAATCCAAATGTTCCAAAAGTACGAAATTTATTTTCCATAACAGAAAATGTCATACAAACATGACACTATAACTCAGGGTGAACCAAGGCCAAAATAATAAACAAAATAAGCTTTTTCCCAAAGAAAGTGCCAGCTAGCCTCTAGAAAGAAAGAAACAAACAGAAAGACAGTCACTAACCCTAACTCCCTAATGTGAAAACAAGAGGAAACAGTCGAAAGAAAATGGCAGTTAACCCCTACAGCTCCAATACTATTTATATAGTATATAAATATATACAAAGTGGTGATGGTGAGGAGTAACACTATTTACAGAATATACAATAACTATACAAAACCGTGGCACAAAGCCCAACAATCCAAAAACGCTGAAAAAGGTTTGGAGGCTGGGGACCAAGAACAGGTGCTGCTGCCAGAAAAGCCAGTCTGACTGGTGGGAACTGTACTTTTTATACTCCAGGATGTGTAGGATGGACCAATCAGCTTCCGGTACTGACCCCCTATTCAGCCAATCAGGCAGGGCACCTATAACTCAAACACACAGATCCATACAACAAGAAAAACACTCACTCTCATTCAAAAACATTCACACAAAATACAACTCAAAAGGAACAACAAATACAACACATACGGCCAGGGCTGTAACAGTTTCCATTTCCATTTCCATTTTTAACCATACATCTTTGATTCAGATTGAGTCGCTGCAGTTTGTCAGTGATCAGCTGTGAATCTCTGGTCTCAGCTCTGAAGTACAACACCTCCCATCTGAGAGAACTGGACCTGGGTAACAACCACCTGCTGGATTCAGGAGTGAAGCTGCTGTGTGGTTTTCTACAGAGTCCACACTGTAGACTGGAGACTCTCAGGTCAGATTTAACTCGTGTTTTGAGGAGTTTTTCTCGATTGCAAAGACACATTTCTTAAAATTAAGATCTTTCCCCAAATCCTTAACACACATGCACAACTGCACAACCATCTTCACAACCTTCAAACTTGTATGTCAAAATCACAATGTTACATCAAAACCAAATTTTGCCTTCACATATCACACAAAAGCCATCAGAAATGATTTGCAACATTGGCTTTAGATGACAGTCAGAGGAAAGCACATCTCATTTCTAATAAAAGGCGTCTGCATCCTTTTGGGTTCAGCTGTTTGGAATTTTCATTTTCTAAACTTTAGGACCAGTTTATTAAACACTCATAGCTTAAGCAGGAACATTATTTTCCAAACTTGCATTTTATTATTTTTTCAGACTATGGGGCTGCAGGTTGTCAGAGATTAGCTGTGATTCTCTGGCCTCAGTTCTGAAGTCCAACCCCTCCCATCTGAGAGAACTGGACCTGAATAGAAACAACCTGCAGGATTCAGGAGTGAAGCTGCTGTCTGCTGGACTGGAGAGCCCACACTGTAAACTAGAGACCCTCAGGTCAAGACACCATTTTTTAGCTCAGGGGTTAGATTAGAGAGCAATATTGGAAGTTTACTTTTCCAGCTAGGAAACTAGTCTGATTAGGTAAGTAATCAAAAAGTTAAACATTAAGGGAAAAGCAAAACAAATGTGAAGTAAGGTAAATATGAAGGTAGCTTGAAGAAGATGAATTAGGTCTTGAATGTGACAAACACAATTTGCACTGCAGGAAAAGGGAGTCTGGAGTAGTTCACAGTCTTGAGCTGATCACAACGAGCAGAGCAATCAAGCTGAGTGAATTCAGCATGGAATGCATTTAAGCCTGATCAGGATCAAAACAAAAACAATGTCCAAAGTGGGATCTGTGAGATCACCATCATAGGAAAGTTGTTGTAAACTGTGGATATAAGGCTTACATTATACCAGTCCAATCTGAATAACTAAACTTCCTAAACACTGAACTTTATATTGATCTCCATTTTCAATTAAGATGTGAATTATTTGTAGATTGGAGTATAAAATGTCAAAATTGATGAAAATCCTTGTCCCACTTTCTCAGAATCTATCAAAACTGAGCACCTTGCATGACATCCACCACTATTGGGGTGTAACTGTGTGAATGGATGAACGGGAATCAACATTGTAAAGTGCTTTGGATAAAAGACTCATATAAGTGGCCATTTACCATTTACCTGGGATCTTGTACAAGTCGGATGTTCCTTAAAAACTTGCAATGGAAGTCTTCCAGGAGCCGTTCTGATGGACCTAACAGAACCACATCATCTGAAAAAAAACAGAGATCTAATTCAGAGGTCTCCAATCAGGTGGATCTTTATTGTCATAAGTCTATTGTCATAGACTATCCATTACCCTTTAAGTATCCCTTTAAAGGTAAAGAGTTGTTTCAGTGTTCCACAGCCAGAATGAAATCCACACTGGTTCTGATGAATCTGAGGTTTAACAATCAGTAAGAGCCTCCTTTTGAGCACCTGGCACACGCTGGTTCACAAAGGTTGAGGAACCAGTCTGCCAGCCTACAGGGCGTCTCCCTATATCAGATGCAACACTGGGAATATATGTCAACTGCGACAGTCCAACAATGTCCAGAGCTTTCAGGATGTCTTGGTGAATCTCATCGACACCTCATCCCAGTTTTCAGACTCTGCCTTTTCCCCAGATGATTTCCATGAGGCTCCCTGAAAGTTGATCTCCATTGCCTCTCTGAGCTTCTGAGTCACTCTCAAGCCTACGTTTTTCTGGTACAAAGTATACTTATAGCCTTATTATTTTAACAGTCCATTTCAAGCACAGAAGTAAGATAATTTTAGTTTAGATTAAACAAGCCATTCTTCCCAGCACCCACTCCATTCAAAGTCTCCATGAAGCCCAGATGCCTGGACTGCTGTTAAGCTCACAACTTTCATTCTTCTGTCTCCAGGGTGCCTGGTCTCCCTAACCCCGTTAAGGTGATACATCTCAAAAAGAAAGGTTCCACCGGATTCAGTAAATAACTTGGTCCACAGGATCACAAAGGAGACAAAAACGTTGAGAACCTAAACCATGTTTAGGTTCTCGCAGAACTTATTCAAACTATTGAAAGAATTTTTTATTAGTGACAAAATGTTAAGTGGACTAATCAGTTATATCAACAGAAAATCAAAAAGAAACAATGTTGGCATTTAATGACTGAACTAATTTATCAGTGGCCAATGACTACATTTTCTTCTTTTTCAAATTTTAAATCTTTAAATTCATAAAATTAATCAGAAAGAACTTGTTCTCTGAAAACGGAAGACTTCACTGTATAATATAAGTGTGTATATATACATATATACATATATATATGTGTGTGTGTGTGTAGATGGAGCTGCAGAATGTAGAAAGTGAAATTGCTTAGGCTTTACTGAAGCAGCAGCATGTTGTCACTGTTTGTATTTTACTGTTTTTAACCTGTTTCCTGTTGGGTTCAGCTGTTATTATAAAACAGATTATAAAACACCTAAGATTTAAAGGAAGATCATTATCTTCTAAAGTGTGTTTTGTTCTTTATTCAGATTGAATTGCTGTGGTTTGTCTGAGATCAGTTGTGATTCTCTGGCCTCAGCTCTGAAGTCCAACTCCTCCCATCTGAGAGAACTGGACCTGAGTCAAAATTGGAAGCTGTGGGATTCAGATATAAAGCAGTTGTCTGATCTTGTGGAGGATCCAGTCTGCACACTGAAGAGTCTGCTGTAAGTGTTGGAGTTGGCATGCATCAATATGCTTCTTATTCACCCATTCGTACTCACAATCACAAATACTCACACACACCAGCTGGCAAACGCTCACCAGGAGCAACTAAGTTGGGGTTCAGTGTCTTGCTCAAGGACACTTCGACATGTGACCGGAGGAGCCGGGGATCGAAACATAGTGATTATGGTAATTATGGTGAAACAGTATTTAATAAAATCTCAAAGGTCAAAGCTCACCAACAGTGTTGGTAAAGGTGGAGCTGATGTCAGACTAAAACAGCCCCAGGCATCAGTTACAAATGCGACTAAAAAATGTACATACACTCATCCTGAGTTCTAAAGTATTTCTTCACACTGATGTTTTTGTTGAAGCAGTTGTTGGATGGATTCTTTAATATGATAGTATGGGAGGCCTGGTGGCTCAGTGGTAGAGCAATGAGTTGAGAGGCACAAGGTCGCAGGTCCAAAATCCCTTGCCACCAGGTGTGGCCCCTCCCAGGCACCAAGGGCCACCAAGGGTCACCTGAACTTCACATGAAGACCTAAAATTTTAATACAAGGCCCTTAGCGTGTTTCACTTTCAGCAGATACTTTTCTGGCCTTCAACAAGCTTCTGGCAGAATTCTGGTCACTGGTTAGTTAGTTAGTTTGTTAGGTCACTGGATGTTAGCCTGTTTCAGCCATCCAGCTGATAGTTCTGCTGAAGAACTCTGAGGGAAAACGCCTCCTCCTATCTTTTTCCATCCTCTCTAATGCACCATGTCCACTGGCAGCAGAACAGCCTGAGAATATGATGCTACCACCACCTGCTTAGTCCATGGTGACATAAAGGTCACCTGACTGTAGACAGTGACACTGGCATTCCAGTAAAACCAGTTAATGGCAGACCTGTGCCATGGGGTTCCTTGGTTGTTCAGACCATCATCTGAACAAATCAGCTGATCTGCCATTTTATATTTATGCACAGTTGTTTGAACCGATGATCTTGGAATCTGCACATTCCTGAAACGTGTAAATCCACCATCATCTGTCTGAGATCTGCACATTTTACTGATCGATATTGAAAGGTTTAACGAGACTCAATCAAACCTGATCCTTTGTTGTCTTGTATTTATTCCTAAAGGTTAAACTCCAGGGTGATTACAGCTTTCAGAGACAAAACAGGTGAGTACTGAATCTTTTCATCAAGCTACTGTCACTGAACTCTGACATTAAAATGAGCAACAGAGTTTTAATGAAGTGTTTAAATGTAATAACACTGTAATGTTTCAACTGGACATTAAGGAAAACCTCTTGTTTGCTCGATACTTAAGAGTTACCAGAACACCAGATATATAGCAAATGTGTTAAACCACAATACTGAACCAATTATAAGAAGATCAGCTTCAGACAGCATGATAGCAGGCTTTTGGACATGTCAGGTGAGCTAATAGAACCCCAGAACACAGAGACAGTAAACATACGCTGTGTCTTCCCCTCACCAGGTAACTCTAAATGCCAACGGGACCCAAAGACAGAGCTGATGAAGGTGAGGGAATAAACAGCACTACATTCTGGTCTCATCACAGCTACTCCACATACTCTCCTTGCTGCTGTATTTTACAAAGACTCAGGTCTCTTTCATGACTCTTACCTTTATGTCATGTGGCAGCAGCTCGGTGAACGGGGTTACTGTTCTCATGCTAGAATCAGTTTCCAGAGACATCGCAATCTGCTGCTTCAAACCACTCAGATGTGTAATCTGTACAGGATTATAATGTCACCTAATATACGTTTGAATCTCAGTCGACTGTGAGTTGCTTTGATGAAGTTAAACCACTAATGTTCTGTTTTAATGTTTCTGAATTCCAGACTCCAAGGAGCTTCTCACCTGAACTTCAAACTGAATCTACACAAGTATCGTACAGGTAATCTCACAATATAATCTCAAAGGAGCCAATCAGTGTTTTTTTTCAGTGGTGGTCTCCTTTAAATTTGTAACTGTAACTGTAGATTTGACCTGTAACTACAGGTGAGTTACATGCAACGTTTCCTTCAGTTACAGCAGTAGTTTGACAGATTTTAGCCAGATTCTGAGGAGAGATCAGCAGTTACAACAATGGGTGTTAAGGTTCAAATCCCAGACCAGGCACCAGATGAGCGAGACATATGGCTTGAATGCAGAGGACAAATTTTATTGTAACATTTATGTGTTAATTTACATGTATGATGGTTCTTCTCCTCTTGTCTCTCAATGTTCATGAAGTTGAGTATAAAATGTTCTTCCCAGGTTTATCATACTTGTTGAGATCATTCAGCTCTTCTGTGTCGTACAGGTTCAGTTGTCCTGGTGCAGGTGAGTTTCAGTGTTTGTCCACTGGACTCATGTTTGGTATGACCCAGGAGGCAGAGCTGCAGTACAGGACTGTCCAATGGGATGAAAACCTCCTCCAAACAGCTGGGAAGATGCCTGCAGGACCACTGTTTGACATCAAGTGTAGTGACGATGCTGTCTGTCAGCTCCAGCTCCCACACTGTGAGACAGAGGATGGTAAGAAAATGAAGGTAGAAAAGTGCTGTGTACATTGAGTTCCCTCATGTAGGATGTCTTTGTTTTCAATTATCATTCATACACTGATGACTCCAGCTTCCATGCTGCATACTGGTCCTGACCAATGAGGAGTAACTTAGTGTTCAGTGTCTACACTTTACCGTCTAGCTAGGAGGAACTCGAACCCCTAACCTCTAGTTCATTTACAATTTTACCAACTGAGCTACATCTGCTTGAAAGGCTTTAGAGAGACCAGGTGTATGACTGTGTGAACAGAACATGCAGGGTTTTGGTTTTTTTTTTTCGGTCCAATGCACCGAGCCTTGAACAGGCAAAGTTCTTCTCAGTGGCAGTAACCACTGACCTCACTGTTACTGCCATCATGGTATCCAGGGAAGTTTAGTAAAATATCTCCATGACTGTAGTCCTCACTAGCGTCTGTGCTACCTATCAGTTTTTCAGGAGACCCCATCTTAGTTAAGGAAGCTGTGGGGCAAGACAAAAGGAATTGGTATCTTGTGACTGAACACACCTGATCCAGGTGATCAGCAGTGGGGAGGGCAAGGATGAATGGCAAACAAGGGCCTTAAAGACCAAGTTTTAGAACCCCTGTGAAAAGAGGCTGGATAAAAGCAAAACAAGAGAAATGTCATCTGACCTTTTCTACACTTTATTACTATGAAAGTAACCACAAGAACAAAAAACACAGTAAACTAACATAACCAGACAAATCCAGTGGGAAACTATTGACCCTAAAACTATCATCATTTCTTATCATGATGTGGCCTGGCCAATTATTACCCAATGACACTTTTGGGTTAATATTTTTTATTTTTCATGATAAACGTAGTAATAAAAAATATATTATTCACCAATTTCCAACCTGGACAACTGTTCAATTCTTCAATTATGGAATAAAAAGTCATAGAGCTAAAAATAAAATGAGCAGTAACATAGTATTGACGTTGTTGAATGTCTCTGTTTTCACAGCTCTGCTGTCTGATGGTCTGCTGTCTGTCATCCACATCAGTGAGGATAGACTGAGCTTCCTGGAGCCGCTGCAGATCACAGGCACTCATGTGGTTGTTGAAGTCCCTCATCTCTCTGTTTTCGGTCTGGTCCGTGATCTTATAAAGAGGAAGTCATTTAGAAGCCAAGTTTTGCTGTTTCTCCAAAAACCAAACACAAAAGCACAAAAGCACTTAAATGTGTTTCTGCTGCCGTACAACATCCCTCTTGAAGAGGTAAGGACTTTTGAAATATGACAACTTCACTTTCAGGGCAAACCTGATTCTAGACTGTCCACCAGGGCTTGACATCAGCCAACCTGCTGAATGTGGGTGGATTTCAGCAGCGATGGGTAACACAGTGACTCTCAGGAGCCACTTAGCAGGTTTTATATATTATATAATATATTATATAATAATATAATTATATAATATATTATTATATATATTATTATATTATTATATATATAATATACATATTATTTATATTTTATATAAATATTTTTTGATTGTAGTCTCAAAAGCCATCTGAAATAATTGCAATGTGACACTACAACTCCCATGAGCACTAGCTGCACACAGTGTTTCCTCATTGGTTCATTGTGAAGCCTGTTGTCTTGACATTCCACACTACTGAAACTGTAAAAAAGACGTCCCTGTGGAGAACAGGGGAAACCACAGGGGGTATGAGAACATGGAAGATGTAAAACTTTACAAAACCTTTACCTTCAGATGACGAAATAATTGTGCTTTAGCACAATGTGGTGCACTGTCTTGTTCCCAAAAGAGGAAGTGCCCTCTGGTACGTAAAAACTGTAGTACTTTACCTGCCATATTCTAGTATTGTGCATCATGCTTTCTTAAAACACCAATTCAATCTTTAGCTGCGACTGTGCTCCACCTTCCCTTTTTTGCGGTTGCTATTTGCATCATCACCAGTCATGACGAGGACTATTTTTTAACCTGTGAACAAACTGAGAGTTGTGGCTGTGGATCATGAGATGTCACGTTATCATGTATTGCACGTTAAGTTGACCCACAGGCAGCTGCAAAATGTCCTGCTGCCCGTGGGCTGTCTGCTTGTGAACCCAGCTGATTCTAATTAGCATAGGAAAAAGAACTAATAAGTGTCAACAGTTTAACATTTTTGTCCGATTTCATTCCAATTTAATGCACAGAACTTGATTTATTGAGGAAATTTTAATGATAACCTGATTTTGGTTTGATGGAAAAAGAGTTTACATGTTCAACACTTCCCGTTTGTCCCCCATTGTGTCTGTAAGGCTCAATCAAATGTTCTGATGTCTCTTCAGGTGAGAGCACAACATCCATACTCTGAATACATCCAGGTCCCATCAACATGTTGGCTGATCACAGGTCAAACTTACAGTGTTGACTGTTCTGAGGCTGATATGATCCAGCCTGAGGTGAGTATTTAACAAAAATTACATGATTTTTACTGTTTCTTTTACTTCTGATAATGACATTGAGACGACAACACTGCTTTTACTGCTTTTCAGAGAGAAATGTTTGACCCACAGTTTGGACCAAATCTCCATCCAATGTTTGAGATCCACCTTCCTACAGACACAGACAAAGTAACCATAAGAGTCAGAGACGAAAGAATGACAGAAGTCTGGAAACGTGTAGCTTATCTGACAGGTAACATGTTCCATGATTTTTAGCTAAAAACAAAGGTAAAATTAAAACTTATATAGTTCTCATCTCAATCTCCTCTGAATCACTGTTTTCTTCAACAGTCACTTCAGGGTTTGTTCTAATGATTAACCAAAACAAGATACTGAAAGGTTAGTGTAGTTAGTTAGTAGGTTAGTTTAACTCCAAAGTTAAGCTGTGACCCACATGAAACTTTAAACTAAACCAATAAACTAAATCAAATCTGCTGTAAGTACATTTGAATTTCACGTTTTTTTTGTTGTCACTGAGCTGAGTCAGGTGGATATTTGCTTCTGTTATTCATAAGCAACAAATTCAGTGACAAAATTACTTGTCTTGTTCATGCTGCAGGTTCGGATCCAGCAGAGATTTTGATCTCAGGGGAACAAAATCTCAAGTCTATTCGGAAACAGTTTGTAGAAAGTGTGTCCGAACCTGTTCTCCAACAACTGCTGGATAAGCTCCTGGAGTGTGGGGTGATGACTGATGCTGAAATAGAGGAGACGGCTGGAATAAGGAACAGAGCAGAGAAAGCACGAGTGCTGTTGGACACAGTGAGGAGGAAAGGATCAATGTCCAGCTCAGCTCTGATTGCTGCTCTCCATCAGGTTGATCCATGTCTTGCAAGAGAGTTGAACTTGGTGAAGATACAGCGTGCACATTGGCGTGGCAGGAGCAGGAACACAAAGTGGTTATTTTGTGTGAATCTGTGATTTGGGAGTTTCAGACTGATACATGTTTCTATTTTAACTGAGCAGGGAACTCATCAGAATCTGGTTAATAATTGTGATTAAATCCTTTATTGTTACAGTTTATGTCAGGCAGCAGGAGACAAAATGTGCTCCAAAGACAGAATGGAACTCCCCTACTGACTAGTGTCGACCTCATAATTTTTTTTTTTTTTTGTCACCATTAGAAAGTTGTACATGACCAATGATACAGATGTAACAACACTTTTCATTTCCTGTTTCTGACTGAAGCTTTTAGCATCAGACAGAAAGACAATTCAGAAGTAAACCAGTCGGAACCTGGAGAAAGATGCAGATTCTTATTTACGTGGCTTAATGTAGAAGTCTTAATTTTAGTGAGAGAAATGCTGGTCTTTATGTTCTGGCTTAAGTAAGAGAACGGTGAAGCCACAGCACCACCACCATGTATGTGTTTTGAATAATTTTGACCATATTCTATTCTGTGGTTTTAATTAGAAACTATTCATCACACAAGTGTGTTTTTATAAAGTTTTCATTAAAGGAACAGTTTGGGATTTTTAGGTTTGTCTTAACAGAAATGTGAACTGTAAATTCTGTAAAGTGCCTTGAGATGACTTTGTTGTAAATTGGTGCTATATAAATAAAGTTGAATTGAATTGAATTGAATTGAACCCTATTTATATAGGTTAAAAAAGGTCCTTGTTTTTACGACTGTTCCTGATTTCCACTGTGTCTTTGATCTCAACTCCAAAGTCAACAAACTTCCACAGTCATACTAAACTAAATCCAGTTATGGTCATATGAGTTAAAGAGTCGTCATTTGTGGTGTATGAGAATGCTTAACATTATGGAACACGTTCGCGTTTGGCTTTTAGCTTTAGCTGATTCACATCTGTTGACTGGAGAAAGTAAAATCCAGTAATTTAAAACCAAAAGATGGAAAGTCAAAACAGGTTAATGAGATTTGTTTCAGTTTTAAATAAAGCCATCAAAAAAAAAGCATTGAAACCTAAAAGTTAATTTTTGTGAGTTTATTATAGATACCAGCAGGTTAAGGTTAGCAAATGCTAATGGATAGTGCTAGCTAATGTTAGCCTTGGACCAACGTCAACTGCAGTATCACAGACTATTAAGGTGACGACATGGGAGTGAACTTCAGGTATTGACGTAACTTAAAAAAGTAGTTTTATTGAAGCGAACGTTCTGTTACCTATAACCAAAATGTTGGTTTCTATTCAGAAAACAGGAATTTTTCCCCACAGTCCACCAACACTGATGAAAGGCTTTAGTGAGACCAGGTGTGTGACTGTAGACAGAACATGCAGGTTTTTTTGCTGTCTACCATCTTCTCCAGTCATTGGAACATTTTTACCAAGAATCTCTGTTCTGCACAGAAATGTTTGAAATAAGATGAGTTTCTACTTTGAAGTGGAGCAGGTGTACTATATTTTGAAGAGGAGAATAAAAGAAAGTCCACTGATACAAGTGTTTTCAGAAGCATGTGACTTCTGAATACATGTAAAAACCTGTTAGTGTCCATATTAATAATATCAAACAATTGGGAATAAATTAATCAGAGGTTGTTTTCTCTCAATATGACAACACAATGTAATGATTCCACCTCTCCTGTCCTAAAACCTCCCTTTCTTTCAGAGTGAACTTAGAGAACAATTGTGAGCCACACAGAATGAAGTCACAGTTTAGTCTCTGTATCTGCTGGGTACTTATGTAAAATGTATTAGAAACATTTGGATTAGTATAGCTTTTCCCATGATAAGCAGTTTGAGATGCGATCCTGACCAGGCCAGTAGGGGGCAGTAAATGAACATTTGTTACCAGCTTCACGTCATTCTGCTGAGAGTGACCACGATGACAAGTGTTTCTCTGGCCATTTCTCGTGTTAAACAGGTTAGTTTGATGTGTAGCTCCACCAAACGTCATAAAAACCAATTTATAATCGGGGTAAAGATGATTTTGAGAGCAGGGCACAGTTGCAATATAGTTGTAAAAGCAGTGTTTTGCAGTGGAACAAACTTTAAAGTGTAGCTCGTAGAGTGAGCCGAGGTCAAGCAAATGTCTACGTACTGTCGTGAGTAGTGACAGGTTTTCCACTCTCCCCTGTGAAACAGAGGCTCCCATGTTACTGCTCTGCGTTTTATTTGTGTTTTGTATGTTTGTTGATGGGTTTAGTCACAGTGAGGTTAGCTCCTATAATATTCCTCAGTGAAACTTGTTGAAAACGTGCTTACATATGTGTAGAAAATGCAGCACTTAGTGAAGGCTGATATATCAGTAAAAAATGACTCAAATGTTATGTTTTACATTGTACAAGTTTTAGGCTGTACATGTGGACATATCCCTGTGTTATAATACATGAGCTTAAAGAGCAGTATTTTTGCTGGTACCGGTGATGATTCCTCCAGTCGCTCAAGTGTGGTTGAACTTGAGAGAACCTGAATATGTTGTGGTTAAGTTTATTTAAATGTTGGGTTTGAATGTGGAAGTTGATGTCAATAGATTATGCTAACAGTGACCTCTCTGACAAGTGTTTCTCCTGTCATTTCTCCTGTTAAACTGGACATTTATCTCTAGCTGCTGGTTTTCCCACCCAGGACCTGCAACACAATGTAGATGTTCAGTTTTATGGCAGTGTGGTACAGTGATATGAGCTGGTGGACAAACCTAGTGGTAGGAGACTGAAAAGGTGAGCTGCAGTGTTTCTGTGCTGACTCCACCTGGTGACCTTCTGTTTTAGATCAAACCTCTCTTTCTGCCACCTCATTTCCTACCTGAATACAGTGAATGTAATATGACTTCACACCATGTTCACTGTTGGTGAAGCAGCACCATCTTGTGATCAGTGTGGTCTGCTTCCCATTGCCTGCACAGTGGTTACAATAGGTCACCTGCAAAGTTTTGCTAAAAAGTTGTTTAAATCCCTCAAATGTGGTGGAAATGGGAAGAGATGAATGGTAAGAAAAGTGCTCCTAGCTGGAGGAATCAGTAGTGAGCAATGGTGTTTGGAAAAAACTAATACTGATAATGACATAAACAGTTTTCTCGTGGCTCAGTGCAACATCTGCTAATTCCCAAGCTGGCAGTCCTCTACTGGCCCGATATGGCAGCAGCCCTGACCTACTGTGGCAATGCTCTCACTCAAAGTCATGTGTCCCCTAACAGTTCACACTGTGTGATGTCAACTTCATATTTCTTTACTGTCAATTATTAAATAAAGGGAATTTAGCAAACAAATATTTGTAGGTCGTCCTCTACCTCCTATAATTTTTACTGATGGTATGAAACACAGTTCTAATGTGACTTAAGATAAATCCTCAGTTCACTATTGTGTTCCAGTCATTGTTGTTATTTATTGGAGAGGGTCCTCTGTTCCACCTGTAGAAGGTTCATTTGTTACAGTTAAGATTTTACAAGCAGGTATGATCTATGTAAATGCTGTGTCCACAAATTCAGACTGACCAAGAAATGATGGTTAAGACATGATTGAACTGTTAGTGTTGGTACGGTATCTATACTGAACAGAAATATCTGTAGTGCAAATATATAGTTTGATATTGTATTGATATGCTTTTTTTTATACACATTAGACAACAGGAATTAAAGGAGCACACACAAATTCAAATATATCAGCAAAAAGTCAGACAGCATTTTACAAAGGTGACTTATGAGTTTGCATGTTCTTCCTGTTTTTCTCCAGCTGTTCCCATGGTGCAAAGACATGCAGGCCAGGTAATCGGGAGGCTACATATAGTTTATACGTGAGTATGAATATCTATATGTATCTTCTCTGTGAGAGACTGTGGACCCTCCTAAGTGTACATGACTAAATTTTCACAAGTGGGGATAAGAAATACTGATGCATGCAACATCAAAGTAACTCTAAATACTCTCTATTTAAAATATACAATTAAGATTAATACACCCAAAATGACATTTTACAGAGGTGTCTAATGAGTTTGCATGTTCTCCCAGTGTCTGTATTGGTCTTCAGGTGCTTGGAGATGCAAAGATCTTCAGGTCAGATGGATTGGAAACTACATATTGCTAATTAGTGAGTATGAGTGTTTATCTCTGTCTCTCCTGTGATAGAATTGTCACCTGTAAAGGTTGCACATGGTCTCTGATCCAATGTGAGCTGGTATAGAAACTGACTGCCTTTGATCTTTTAGAAGCAGAAAAAGTAATTGATTGATCAATGCAGCATTGAAACAAAGGTGACATACAGCACAGGCTTAATTAAGGTGTTTGCCAAGTTTTAAAATTCTACTAAGCCCACAGTGATACTGATGGTGAGATGGCTCCGTGTCTGTTATACAGAATTCGAAACTTTTTTTCTCTCACTGGACTGTTTTTACTGTCAAATCCAAGCTTACGTAAATTACATGATAATTAAAAATCATACATATGAGTAAGAAACATACAATATTAAATGGTTGTGTGTTTCTGTATGTCTGTATGTGTCAGCCCTGTGATCAACTGTTTCTCGTGTTAAACTGTTAATGGATGGATGTAACACAAGTATTTTTTATTTTATTTCTTTTTAATATAGTCATTCAAACATCTAATTTTAATTTTAAACTTAAAATGACCAGCACCCTGCATGGTGCCGTAACATTAAGCAGGAGTTAGTTTAATTAGATTAAGTAAAAATCATAACACACAGCATCAGCAATGCAGAATGAGAACGTGAGATCCATCATTTTAGTATGTGGAAAGCAAGTGTAATTCTTAATACAGCCCTGGCACTGACTGCTAGTCTGAAGGATTCTGACTGGCCTGTGTGATTCTGTAAATGTCCTGACCTTTGTGAACCGTGAAGGAGGACTGAAGAACCAGGTTTGAATTTAGTTGGTCTGGTTTTATTTCACAACAAAGTTCAGACTTTAAGGTGCAGCTTCACATTGAGACGCTCCAGAAAACACCAGCCAAACTGAGTCGACAACATTCACGTGCTGAAAGACCAGATGAAATACTGTTCGGTTGTAAATGAGAAGCTCATTTACCCCTATGAACTTCTGTGGAATCACTTAATCACTTCTGAAGAACTAAAACAGCTTTTTTGTTTCCTTGTAATCATCAGACCAGTTACTGCAACTTCTGTCAGGACACAGTGGCCTCAGGCTGGCTGAGAAATTTCAGTCATTTGTCATATTGTGATATGTTAATTTGTAGCCAGTAGCACAGTGCAAATTTGATCCGTCAAGTGTCCAACGTCCACATCCTCAGCCCCTCACTTGTTACCAATTAGACGGCTGATTTTGCAATCTTCCAGAACAGTGTTAAGGGAATATATTGCATCTGTCCCTCATTTTTTAGTGTGTTGCAGCCTCAAGCTCTAACTTTTCTTTAGCAAAAGTTGGTGACTGAAAACAAATCATTACACACAGATTAGATGATCACATGCCCACAGTGGACAAATGCAGATAGTACTAAGTAGAATATAATATATATGTGGGCTCCTTTGTCTTTTTTCTTACAGCCATGAAGAACTGAATAGGACACAGTTTCCTCATGGTGGTACCTGGTACAGCATTGACTCTGTCCATTTTGTCAATACTCGGCTGTTGCTGCTGGACTGATGTTAGACAACTCAGGAAGACAAACTGTGAACCTTGACACATTATGGTAAGTGAACTATGGTGCTTCTTAATAATATAAAAAACTATGGCATTCAAACTAAATAATCTGACAGCAAGTTCCTGAGAAATCTAATTCCACTGCTGTGTTATAAGTGTGTGGAAGTTAAAACACAAACACTGTGGAAGGTAAGAAGGACTGTAGGACCCAGCAGACCCATTAGCTGAGCTGATAATGTTATCACAGTCAGGCTCCAAGCCCCTCTCTCCCACCCCATACTGCGTCTATCCTTATTCACAGCCTTGTCAGCTACCGTATTGAATATTGGAAGTCTCTTCTTTTCAGCCTCCACTACAAATCCTTCCATAAGCTCCAACTGGCTGGGTTATGTTTTCTATCAGTGAATGGGTAAAAAATGGGTTGACAACATAACTGTACTTCTGGTTTATCAGTTTCACTTTGACTAAAATTACTTTTTTTATTTACTATTGTAGAAATATAAATAACTTTATTAATCCCCAGACGGAAATTTTTGTGATGTTAATTATTACAAGATATCAGTGAGGCTATAAAATTAAAAAAACTATTAATACACTGTACATTGTGCAGTTTAGTGAGGTGAGCAGTCCTAAAATACAGAGATATGTTCCTGTATTGTCCATTGAAATGCCTTAGTGGTGTATACTGTTTGTACTTGTGTATATAGATAAACAGTGGCTGTATGTTAGAATTATTGTAACATATATCACCTCCTGTACTGTTCTTTGTCACAGCGGATTCGAAGAATCCTCTTCCTGAAGCTGCTCTGCTGTTAAATCAGGAGCTCGTGGAAAGAATGTGAGCTGTTCTCCATGATGTTTATCAGTTTATGCTGCCTCTGTCAGGGTCTTGTTGCACTTCCTGTACCTGGACTTTTATTTTGTGGCCCCTTCTCCTTACTTCCTGTCCTTGGTTCTTTTCCCCAGCTTTGCCCTCGTTGTCCCTCATTGTTTGCACCTGTTCCACCCTCTATTTAAGTTCAGTCTTCCCTTCACTCCCCTGCCAGATCCTCGTCATTGTTAATGTGGTCTCTGCCAATGTGGTTACTGTCTTCGTCGTGGTCACCGCTGTCATTGTCATCATTATTACCCTCACCAACCCCTCAGGCTCTGGACTCTAGGTAAAAGCTGTTAGTGTATTTCATGGACTCTTGCGTTCGGGACTCTTGTATCTACTGGACTTTTGTTTTTGGGACCCTGTGCAGCTTTTCCCTTTGGTCTGAGTTTTGGTTATGTGCCTGCTTGATGTTTTGTTTTTCCGAGTCTTGTTAATGTAGTTTATCTGTTTGTTAGTTTCCTAAGACTTCCTCGTTGTTTTCCTGTGTAGTGATTTTTGTTTGTCTGTGCCTTTTATTTATCTGGTTTCCCTCTGTTTATCAGTTTTCCTTAGTCCCCCTCCGTGTACTTACCTGTTATTAGATTTTTATGTTTATCCAAGTCTTATTTGTTTCCTTAGCATGTTGTCCTAAGTTACCTTCTTACTATCTGTTAAGTTAATCCGCCTCATGTTCTGGTCCCTTTGGTTAGTCTGAGTTTTCTTTGTTCTGTAGCCGGTTCCTAGTATCATCCTGTTAGGAGCGACTTCTGTAAACTATTTATTTACATCTGTCAATAAAGCCCCTCGTTATTTGCAATCCCTCTTACAGTCTCTTCACTTGGGTCCTCCCTTAACCTAAACGTGACAGCATCCTCCTCTCCAACACCAAGTCCAGAGTTTCCACAGTGGTCCTCGGGACAGAACCAGCTTTCCTAATCAGATTATTCCGTTTATTAGTGTGTCACTGGCTCTGATGCTGCAGCCCCAGCAGATAGCAGCAAAACAGACTGCATTGGCCTCAACAGACTGGGAAAATTCATTTTTTTTCAATTCAACTTTATTTATATAGCGCCAATTCACAACAAAGTCATCTCAGGGCACTTTACAGAATAAAGTCAAGATTATAAAGATATATAAAGAGAACCCAACAATTCCCCCTGGAGAAAGCCATAGGCAACAGTGGAGAGGAAAAACTCCCTTTAATGGAAGAAACCTCCAGCAGAACCAGGTTCAGGGTGGACGGCCATCTGCCTCGACCGGTTAGGGTGAGTGGAAAGGGGAGAGAGAAAAGAACAGAGCAACAACAAAACATCGGGCAGATTGGTAGGACCAGTAGCTGCACGCTGGTAGACACACAGCTTCAAAGCCGGGGGACACCTGCAGAAAGGGACAGAGAGAGGGGGACAGAGGAGGACAAAGACAACTACGAGAGAGAACACACAGAGTGAATGACATACAGTGGTGACAATTGCGGGGTGAGAGGAGAGGAGAGATGGTCAAGAGGAGGTAAGGAGCTCAGTGCATTGGGGGGTGGGTCCCCCAGCAGTCTAAGCCTATGGCAGCATAACTATAACTAACTATATGCTTTATTAAAGAGGAAGGTTTTAAGCCTAGACTTAAAAGTAGAGAGGGTGTCTGCTTCCCGAATCTGAACTGGGAGCTGGTTCCACAAGAGAGGAGCTTGATAGCTAAAGGCTCTGCCTCCCATTCTACCTTTGGAAATTCTGGGAACCACAAGTAGGCCTGCATTCTGAGAGCGAAGTGGTCTACTGGGATGATATGGTGCTATGAGGTCTTCTATATATGATGGAGCCTGACCATTCAGAGCTTTATATGTAAGAAGTAGGGTTTTAAATTCTATTCTAAATTTAATGGGAAGCCAATGGAGAGAAGCTAGTGAAGGTGAAATATGATCTCTCTTGCTAGTTCCAGTCAGCACTCTTGCTGCAGCATTTTGGATTAATTGCAGGCTCTTTAGGGGGTTACTGGGGCATCCTGAAAGAAGGGAATTACAGTAGTCCAACCTAGAAGTAACAAATGCATGGACCAGTTTTTTGGCATCACTTGGAGACAGGATGCTCCTAATTTTGGCAATGTTCTGTAGGTGGAAGAAGGCTGTTCTAGAGATTTGTTTTATATGTGAGTTAAAGGACAGATCCTGATCAAAAATAACTCCAAGGTTCCTTGCAGTAGTACTGGAGGCCAGACTTATGCCATCTAGTGTAACAATATGGTTGGACATCATATCTCTGAGATTTTTGGGCCCAGATACTATGACTTCAGTTTTGTCTGAGTTTAAAAGTAAAAAATTGTGGGACATCCAGGCCTTTATGTCTTGTAGGCATGCTTGAAGCTTTATTAACTGATTATTTTCCTCTGGTTCCATAGATAAATATAGCTGGGTATCATCAGCATGACAGTGGAAATTTATGGAGTGTTTTCTAATTATGTTGCCTAAAGGAGACATATATAAAGTAAAAAGTATTGGTCCTAACACAGAGCCTTGTGGAACTCCATAGCTAACATTTGTGTGCATGGAGGATTCATCATTAACATGAACAAATGAGATCATGAAATCTATCAGACAGATAGGATTTAAACCAACCTAGTGCAGTTCCTTTAATCCCAATTTCATGTTCCAGTCTCTGTAATAAAATGTTATGATCAGTGGTATCAAATGCAGCACTAAGATCTAACAGAACAAGCATAGAGATGAGTCCATTATGTGAGGCCATGAGAAGATTGTTGGTGACTTTTAACAGTGCTGTTTCTGTACTATGATGAACTCTAAATCCTGACTGAAAGTCTTCATACAAATTATTCCTATGAAGGTGATCACATAATTATTTTGCATCTACTTTTTCCAATATTTTAGAAATAAAGGGGAGATTAGATATTGGTCTGTAATTAGCTAAAACACCTGGGTCAAGACAGGGTTTTTTAAGTAGTGGTTTAATTACAGCTACCTTATAGGCCTGTGGTACATAGCCTGTTTCTAAAGATAGATTGATGATATCTAATATGAATGTATCTATTAAGGGTAAAGCTTCCTTGAGCAGTCTAGTTGGAATAGGGTCTAGCAGACAGGTTGTTGGTTTACATGAGGTAATAATTGAAGTTAGCTCAGAGAGATCTATGGGTAAAAAGCAGTCTAACAGGGATTGGGGCCTTATCGATGATTTTAGCACTGCTGTACATGAAGATCTATCTGTAATATTTGGGGGGAGGATCTGGTGAATTCGTTCTCTAATAGCTACAATTTTATTCCTAAAGAAAGTCATGAAGTCATTGCTGCTCAAAGTTAAGGGAATAGTAGGCTCAACAGAACTATGGCTCTTAGTCAGCCTGGCTACAGTGCTGAACAGAAACCGGGAGTTGTTCTTGTTTTCTTCTATTAATGATGAATAATATGCTGTTCTGGCATCACTGAGAGCTTTTTTGTACATTTTTAAACTATTTTTCCAGGCTAAATGAGATTCTTCTAAATTTCTGGAACGCCACCTCCTTTCTAACTTTTGTGTTTCCTGTTTTAAGTTGCGTGTTTGTGAACTATACCATGGAGATGCCTCTTCTGGTTTACTGCCTTCTTTTTCAGAGGGGCAACACTATCGAGTATTGTACGTAGTGAGGCTGCAGAATTGTCAACAAGATAATCTACTTGTGTAGGAGTAACATTAAGGAGACTACTTTCCAGACTACTTGTATTAACATATGGTGAAGCAAATGATGAAGAAATAATTTCTTTAAATTTGTTTTACAGCTTTTTCACTTAAGCATCTGCTACAGTGGAATTTTTTCCTAATTGCTATATAGTCCGTTATTGTAAATTCAAATGTTATTAAAAAATGGTCAGACAGAAGAGAGTTGTGAGGAAATATTAACTTATCTGCTTCAATTCCATATGTAAGTACAAGGTCTAACGTGTGACTAAAACAGTGAGTGGGTTTATTTACATTTTGGGAAAAACCAATTGAATCTAATAATGAATTAAACGCAGTGCTCAGGCAGTTACTGTCAGCATCTACATGAATGTTAAAGTCACCCACTATAATGACTTTATCTGTAATAAGCACTAAATCAGATAGAAAATCAGAAAATTCAATCAAACTCTGAATGAGGGACTGGAGGACGGTACACGATAACAAATAATAGTGGTTTTTGAGTTTTCCAGTTTGGGTGTGAAAGGCTAAGAGTAAGGCTCTCAAATGAGTTATAACTATGTTTAGGTCTAGGGTTTATTGATAAGCCAGAATGGAAGATTGCTGCAACTCCTCCACTTCGGGCTTTGCTTCTAGGAACATGATAATTAATATGACCTGGGGGGGTTGACTCATTTAAACTGACATATTCTTCCTGCTTCAACCAAGTTTCAGTGAGACAAAATAAATCGAATTGATGATCACTTATTAAGTCATTTACTAACAGAGATTTAGTAGAGAGAGATCTGATATTTAATAATCCACATTTAATAGTTTTGGGGTTTTTTTTCTGTAAGAGGAGTAGTCTTAACTTTTATTAGGTTATTATGATTAACTCCTCTTGTTGTCATAGTTACTTTATGTAATTTAGGTCGGGGAACAGACACAGTCTCTATAGGTATGTGGGAGTTGTGGGGGGGTGACGGTTGTAAGGATACTGCAGAGAGGCTTTTAGGACTGGATCTCTGCATCCTAGGCTCAACTCTGGATTGTCATTCTTTTGGTTGTCTAATAAAACCAGCCATTTTTCTGGATAAGAAAGCTGCACCATCTAAAGTAGGATGGATGCAGGAGTTTCAAATATGATTCAACGTCGCCCCCTCTGGCCCCAGGAAGGCATTTGACTACGGCCGCTGGAGTCTCTAACTTCACGTTTCTGACTATGGAGCTGCCAATTACCAGAGTTGGTTTCTCAGCGGGTGTGTCGCTGAGTGGGGAAAATCGATTAGAAACGTGAACCGACTGGTGGTGAACCTCGGGCGTCTGTTTAGCATTAGCTCTTACGAACCGTCACCCAGCCAGAGTGGCTTCCCGGCTGCTCGGGAACTGCTGGGGGACAGCTAGCAGGGGCTACGCTAGGTCGGCCCGCACCAGCTACTGGGGCCTGACTAGCTGAGTTGTTTTCCATGGTGCGGAGCCGCGCTTCCAATTCCGTGAGCCTCGCCTCCAAAGCTGCAAAAACCTTACACTTATTACATAAACCATTATCACTAAAGGAGGCAGAGGAAAAACTGAACATGAGACACACCAAGCAAGTGAGAGAAGGAGAAACGGAGGGAGACAGAGAAGCCATTGCTAATGGATAACTGCTAAGCTAACGAAGCTAATATAAGTGAAATCTGGAATTTGTAAACTTTAGCTGGTTATGTTTTGCAAAAGCAGGTGCTTGTGTAATACAAGCGTATGTTACGACTAAGTATTAATTCTTGTGTGAAGAAATCACTTATTTAAGTAAAAATAACAGCTACAATTAATCAGTAAACAGTCCGGTAGAAACCCAAGAGCGTGCAGAAACAGGAAGTGACGCAGATGACCCCCGGATTTCAGACCAACTTAATGCGGACAATCACTGTAGATCCAATGCTGATTCTGATGTTGTGTTGTGTCAAAGGTCTGGCTGGGAAGACAAGGACTTCAGTCTTGGAGAGGTTGAGCTAAAGATGTCTCTCTCCCATCCAAGCCGAGATGCATAGTGAAACAGTGGAGTTGTCTGGTGGAAAGGACAGGAAGAGGTGTGTGTCATCAGCATAGCAGTGATAGGAAAGACCATGTATGAATGATGGAACCCAGGGATGTAGTATAGACAGAAAAAAGAAGAGGACCAAGAACTGATCCCTGCTGCACACCGGTAGAGAGGCTATGAGAGTGAGAAACATACCCCTGCCAGGATACCTTGAAGTTTCGTCCCAATAGGTTAGAACAAAGCCAGTCTAGAGCTGTTCCAGAGATGCCCAAGTCACAGAGTATGGACAAGATGATCTGATGCTTCAGTGTCAAAGGCCGCAGATAGATCAAGTAGGATTAAGACAGAAGACTGACCCGTGGCTTTTGCAGCTTGGAGAGATTCCACAGTCAGGAGTGCCGTTTCTGTGGAGTGACGCCTCTTGAAGCCAGACTGGTTGACATCAAGGAAGTTGTTCTTGGAAAGGAAGTCTGAGAGTTGATTGAAGACTGCCCGTTCCAGTGTTTTGGCCAGAAATGGAAGAAGGGGGACAGGTCTGTAATTCTCCACAAAGGAGTGGTCAAGTGAAGGCTTCTTGAGCAGTGGGCTAATCTGGGCCTGCTTGAATGAGGTTGGAAAAGTGCCTGCTGTGAGAGATGTGTTGATGATTTGTGTAATAGCTGGTATTAGTGCAACTACTTGAAAGAGAGTGGAAGGGATCCGATCCATAGAGCAGATGGTCGGATGGTTATAGAGGAGGGTGGATACATCTTTCTCAGTCAGAGTTGATGAAATGAGAGCGATGCAGTGTTGGAAGAAGTTAGAAAGGAAGTGGCATTCTAGAAATTTACAAGAATCTCATTTAAAATAGTTTAAAAATGTACAAATAAGCTCATTGATGCCAGAACAGCATAATATTAATAGAAGAAAACAAGAACAACCCCGGTTTCTGTTCAGCACTGTAGCCAGGCTGACTAAGAGCCATAGTTCTGTTGTGCCTACTATTACCTTAACTCTGAGCAGCAATGACTTCATGACTTTCTTTAGGAATAAAATTGTAGCTATTAGAGAAAGAATTCACCAGATCCTCCCCCCAAATATTACAGATAGATCTTCACGTACAGCAGCGCTGTAGATCTCTCTGCGCTAATTTCAGTTATTACCTCATCTAAACCAACAACCTGTCTGCTAGACCCTATTCCAACTAGACTGCTCAAGGAAGCTTTACCCTTAATAGATACGTTCGTATTAGATATCATCAATCTATCTTTAGAAACAGGGTATGTACCACTGGCCTATAAGGTAGCTGTAATCAAACCCAGAGCCAACTCTAGCCATTTTGGTGCCCTAAGTGAGATTATGGTTTGTCCCCCCGACGCAAACACCACCAAACATGTGATGGACAATAGCCATACGACAGACCTTGAAGGTTTAATTCTTAATTAAACACACAAACAAACACAGTAAAAAACTAAAATAACAATAAAAAGTTATTAAATGAAATAACATAAATAAAATCACAGTTCCTGTTAAGATTTTACTGCAAATATTTGGAAAGTCCTGACAGCTCCAACAATTGGTGCTATGTTAAAAGAATATAAAACCAATGGAATACAATGTGTAATGATTTCAGTCCTGGACATATTTAGCTTTTGTTCTCTGGCCTACTCTGCCGCTTGATTTTCTCACTAGCTGTTCTAATGTCATAGCGGTGACTTTGATCTGTGTTGCCCTGGTGACCACCTCTGTTTCTCCAGTCTGTGTTCGCGCTCTCTCCCTCCCTGCTGCTCTACCTAATCAGTCACAACTCACCTCACCTGTTGCCTCCTCTATATATGCCCCGCTCACCTGCTCTTCTTTGCCAGAACATCTCCCTGTCTTCTGAGAGTTTTAGTCCTTCTGAGTCTCCCCTGAGAAATTGTTACTCTGTGCCTGGCTCTGGAGTCCCAGATTTCCCTGAGTTCCTCTGCTTTACAGCCTTTGTTCTCTGCCGCATAGTGGATTATTGATTTGAAAAAAATAAAACAAGACAGAAGTTTGTTTTCCTGTGTTTGGTATTATTTTACTTTGTGCCCTTAACTAGTGTTCTCCTGCCTTGACTTTCTGCAGATTATGCTCCGTTCTAACGTGAGCAAACATTTCCTTAATATTCTGTATTTATGTCAAGACACCTTACTCGCTTTCTGTCTTCCTTCCTAGATCTCCACATCGTAGTCCATTACCTCCTGGCTTCCCTCTGCAGTCCTCACCTTTTCTCCCTGCGACAGCATCCACCTTTTTCTCACCAATATTCCCTCAATAAATGACCTTTACTGGCTACCACTGCCTTGTCTGTCCTGCCTTATTGTCTGGGTCCCACTAACCACAATATCTAATTTACAGCAGTCAGTTTTTGTTTCTGTTCGTAAGAGTTTTGTCCTTCCTCCTGGAGTGAATTCTTCCTCATAACTTGAGCTCTTGAAGTGCCTTGATGACTTTGTTGTGAATTGGTGCTACATAAATAGAGTAGAGTTGAATTGAACTGAATAGCACAGCCACTCCCCTCAGTATTTCTATGGGAACCATCTGGGACTGCCTACATAAAGAGACAACTGTAACATGTAGACACGTAACATGCAACAGGACAAAGAATCAAGTCAGATCTAACACATAAATGATGTGAACTTGAACTGATGTAGAGTTAATCCCAAGAGATTTATTTGAACCATTTGAAGTGGTTAGAAATGCATTTGGTAGGGAGGGAACTGTTAGCAGACATAAGTGCTAACTGCTATGTGATTTTTACAGTGCTGTGTTCTGATGGCCTGCTATCTGTTGTCCACATCACGTATGATGGAACAAGCTTTTTGGAGACGCTGGATATCACAGAAACTCATGTGGTTGTAAAGGTGCCTCATCTCTCTGCATTTGGCTTGGTCTGGGACAACATGGAAAGGTTTCTGAACATCAAACGTCTGATACAAGGTCAAGTTCTGCTGTTTCTTCGACATCTGGCTAAAGAATTACGAATACTCGATCTATTTCTGCTGCAGGAGAACATCACTCTGAAGGAGGTAAAGTTATCTGTCACATCCACCTCTGTTTGTCAGCATCAGTCCTGATTTGGGGAAATAACTGCCTACAACTACAAATAACTGGCTATAATATTATATATGTATTCAACTTCTTTAACCAAGGTGCTTTATACCTAATTTACACAACCACATTATAATACAAACGTTGTTTATATTAAATATCAAGGCACATCACATGAAACATTTTTCAGTTTTTCAGCATGACTATGAGAGAGGATGCTCCTAATTTTGGCAATGTTCCTCAGTTGGAAGAAGGCTGTTATATATATTTGGGTTTTATGTGAGTTAAAAGAAAAATCTTAGTTATGCCATCTGAAGTAATGATATTCTAAGACATATTCTGTCCACTGTGAACCTAAAGACTTAAAGATACAGCCTGAGGTGGGTCAAGTATCACACACTTCTAAAGAAACTGATCATTTATACAGTTGTGGTAAAATGTAAAAAAACTGACTTACAGTTATTGTAAAGTATTATATAAACATTTCACAGCAGCTTTAAGGATGATGTGTTTCTACTGGTTTTTAGCGAGAGCGATTTCGCCAAAAGTATGGACCAAACTTCCACCCAACATTTGAGGCTATTCTGAATAAGAAAACAGAGAAAGTGACTTTGGTGATCAAAGACCAAAATAAGTCAGAAGTGTGGAGACGTGATGTGCATCTGCCATGTAAAGACTTCACCCATTGCATTTACATGCAATTTAGAAAATAATCTCCCTTTTTCAAAACAATCAAATTTTGTTGTTTCACAGCCTGAAATGAAAACACAAAAAATGTAATTTCTCCAGACTGATGTATTCAGTTCAGGTTACAACATGCAAGTGAGAAAAAAATAACAAGGACTAACTAATTACCTTCAGAATCACCTGTGTCAATTGTAATGGTGAGATGAAAATAAGTTATTTATAGAGCAAAAAGGACAAGGTGCCATCAAGTTCCTGGAGAAAACCTGCCTTCTACCATAAAACTGAACATCAGAACAATGTTCACCTGTCAGCTGTAGTGTTGCTTATCATAAAATCTGATGTGAAATGAATCGAGACATACTTAAAAGTGTAGAGTGGGTTTGGTCAAAACTATTGGATGTTACAGTTCAATTTAACTTTATTTACAACCCTATTTCCAAAGAAATTGGGACAATGTGTAAAACTTAAATAAAAACAGAATGCAATAATTTGCAAATCTCATCAACCATATTTACTCAAAATAGAACATAACATATCAGATGTTGAAACAGACATTTTACCATTTCATAATTTGATGGCAGCATGGGGTGACTGTTGTGCGGGAAGGACTTAGATAGGACTTTACTTTGTTGTTTTCTCCTTGACTTAGATTTTTGCTGCCCTGTACCTCACTTGTAAGTTGCTTTGGATAAAAGTGTCTGCTAAATGACTAAATGTAAATGTAAAGGTAGAGTAGTCGTCCACCAATCTCGCAGTTGTTAATTCGATCCCCGGCACCTCTGGTCAAATGTTGAAGTGTCCTTGAGCAAGAGACTCAACCCCAACGTAGTTGCTCCCGGTGAGCATTGGCCAGCTCCCCCATCGGTATGAGTGTGAAGTGCCAATAGGTAGAAAAGCGCTATATAAGTGCAGACTATTTACCATAACACATCTCAAAAGTTGGAACAGGGTGATGTTTACCATTGTGTAGCATCCCCTATTCATTTAACAACTATCTGTAAATGTCTGGGAAGTGAGGAGACATTTTAGAGATTGTTGTCCCAATTATCTGATGCAGGATTCTGCTAACAGGCTAGGCTTTTGTTGCTGCATTTCTTGTTTTATGATGCAACAAATGTTTTCTATTGGTGAAAGGTCTGGACTGCAGGCAGACCAGTTCAGCAGCCGGACTCTTCTCTTGTGAAGCCATGCTGTTGTGGTGATGCAGTATGTGGTTTAGCATTGTCTTGCTGAAATATTCAAAGTCTTCCCTGAAAGAGATGTCTGGATGAGAGCATATGTTGCTCTAAAACCTCTGTCCTTTTCAGCATTGATGGTATCTTTCCAGATGTGTAAACTGCCCACACCATAGGCACTAATGCTCCCCCATACCATCAGAGATGCAGGCTTTTGAACTGTCCACTGATAACATGCTGGGTGGTCCCTCTACTCTTTAGTCCGCAGGTCATTTGTGGTATGAACAGTGAACTTCACAGACAGTGATTTCTGGATGTGTTCCTGAGCCCTCTACCCCTGTAGTAGAGAATCATGCTCATTTTTAATGCAGTGCTGCCTGAGGGCTTGTAGATCACGCACATCCAGTTTTGACCTTGGGCCTTGTCCTTTGTGCACAGAGATTGTCACAGATTGGTGAACCTCTGCCCATCCTTACAATCGAGAGGCTCTGCCTCTCTGAAATGCTCCTTTTTATACCCAGTCAGGTTTCTGACCTGTTGCCAATTAACCTAATTAGTTGTCAAATGCTGCTCCGTTTGTTTTTGATTTGCAGCAATTACTTTTGCAGCCTTTTGTTGCCCTGCTTACACTTTTCTGAGACGTGTTGCTTGTTCTGCTCTGTTTTCCAGAACCTGGACCAGGAGATGGGAGTCTCCCAGTAGTGGGTCTGTTTGCCAAGGCAGGACAAAGACTGAGGTCTGTGCGGACAAAGTTCATTGACAGTGTGTCTGATCCTGTTCTAAACAAACTGTTGGACAAACTGCTGGAGCAGGATGTAATAAATGATGATGAAAGGGACATAATTGGCACGAAGCCAAACAAAGAAAAAGCAAGAGCAGTGATCGACACAGTGCGACGAAAAGGATCAAAGGCCAGTTCAATTCTTATCGTTTCTCTGTGTGAGACAGATCCATGTACAACGTACACATGGGTTCACACACACGGTTTCACGCTCAAACACACGGGTACACACACACCCATACATGGGTTCACGTTACAACACACACACACGGGTTCACGTTACAACACACACACACGGGTTCACGTTACAACACACACACACGGGTTCACGTTACAACACACACACACGGGTTCACGTTACAACACACACACACGGGTTCACGTTACAACACACACACACGGGTTCACGCTACAACACACACACGGGTTCACGCTACAACACACACACACAGGTTCACGCTCAAACACACACACACACACACACACACACACACACACAGGTTCACAAATGTCAAGTTCAGCTGGATACAGAAGAACTAGAGCTGCAAAATGAGTACCGCAATACTTCTGTACTTTAACTTTCTTATGTTGAGTATTTCTTGAGTAAATCTGTTTATTTCACAGAAGTTCCACATTAGAGTTAAGATCTGATTCTTTGGTGTCCAAACAGGAACCAGCAGATTCACACCATAATGACTGAGAACTGAGACCTTTGGTGACAAGGAAAATATGAATCCTCACTTTTATCCCATTCAGCTTCATCAAGTCTGGAACTGAGGCTGATGTGATGACAACTGTGTTTTTCACAGTAGAGTTCAAATTTGAACCTTAAGTCTGTTAAAGCTTGGTAAGAACATAAGGACCTGACAAATCTCTTGGTTTAAATGTCCACGTGAACCTCACATATCCACATCCCTTATTGTCAGATTAGCCACTTCCATTCTTTAAACCTCCTTCACTGTAGGTACGAGGACGAGATGGAGGACAACCGAGAGGAGACAAGAACATGTTAATGAAGAAACCAATAATTAGTGTTTAATTATTTACTTCAGCATTTAGATTATCTTTATGTACGACCCTGTGTCCAAAACAGTTGGGACAATGCAAAACCTGCTGCTACACCTTCTCCCCTGGATCCTGAGACCCCATCAGTAATCACCCCTAACATCTCTAAATAAATATTGCAGATGCCCGAAGAGCTTCTGAACAGGTTTACCATGACAGAAATCTGGAACCACCAGCACTCCTCCTAACTGATTGACCAGACAAATAAGACCTTGGTCAAGGAGGAGACCAGCAACTCACCAGTTACTACAACAGAACTTTAGATAATCGAGACAAGATATGACCAGCACCAACCCGTAGTACAGGCACTGGTCATATTTCGTCTCGATTACTGCAACGCTTTGTTGATGGGGTTACCGGTATCCACCATCAAACTCTTGCAGATGTTTCAAAATGCAGCAGCTTGCCTTATTTTTAATCAGCCAAAAAAGACCTATATCACACCACTCTTTAGATCTCTACACTGGCTTCTTGTAGCTGCTCACATAAGGTTCAAAGCTCTGTCTCTTGCTCACAGGGGGGTTAACTGGACAGCTCCCGCTTACCTCAACTCACTCATTCAAGTCTACAATCCTTCCCGCCCGCTGTGGTCTGCCAATGAACGACGTCTGGAGGTCCCAGCACAGCATCGAAGAGACCAAGCAAAACTTCTCAGCGCAATGATCCCACGATGGTTCGAACGAGCTACCAAACTCTGCACGCTCAGCAAGGTCTTTCCCAATATTCAAAAAACGGCTGAAAACAGAAGTCTTCCACATCTTCCTATGCACTTAAATCTATTTAAAAAAAAAGAAGCTTGCACTCGCATCTTGTGAACTGTGAACACTTATCTGATAGGACTTTGCTTTGATGTTTTCTCCTTGACTTACATTTTTGCTGTCTTGTACCTCACTTGTAAGTCGTTTTGGATAAAAGCGTCTGCTAAATGACTAAATGTTTTCTGCAGAGATGGGAGAAGCTGGCAGAGGAACAAACATGTCAGTGTGGATGAGACAGAAGCCACAGACTGGAGTTTGGCAGCTATGTGGAAAGAACTCTAAACTCCATCATCACCTGGTTCATACCAAAGCTACGGTGCAGCATCGTGTTACTTGTTGCCCAGTAGTTGACCTGTAGGCGGCGTTACCATGTCTGCACCTGTCCTGGGCTCAGCAGCACAATCACATGATTTTTTGTCGATTAGGAAACTGAGGCTTTCTCTGGGAGAATGTGTGTTTTTCACAGTAGATCCACACACCAGTTAATCCAAGGTGCTGAAGTAAAGGAATAGAACCACTTTGACTGACAGGATTTAGAGTAGACCAGCAGCACTCCAGACCCCAAACATCCAACATCACACACACCAGGACCTGAAGTCTTAATGTGGCTCGGTAAAGAAAGTAGATTTTAGCAGTATTAAGAGCATTCAGCTGGTTGATCTCTTGTAACTTAAAATGGGCTTCAACCAGCAGCCTCTCTACAAACAGGGTTATGGCTGAAGCTACAATCAGGAAAGTTCTCCACAATAAAAATGAACATAAAATGCATAAAAAAATAACTTGATACCAACACTAAGCATCACTTTATGCGCATGGTTTATAAAAATATAGACTTTATATGGTTTGGAAATAGAAAATGAAATGACGTCAGAAGAAAACACAGTGATCTTTTTGATTGGAGACCATCAGTCAGATTCGGACAAACAATCCCAACAACAGAGTGAGAGTGACAATTAATTCATATCCCAACAAATTCTGTCACAGTAAACTGAAGAAATGACTGATGTCAGATTAACAAACAGGAAATAAAATCAGTCTATGACTTTGTAAAAGAGACAGTTTAAAAAGAGATTCAGATCAAAAAGGTACAAAAACAAACAAACAAACAAAAAACACTCAACAATGAGCACAGAAATATTCAGACCATGTCTCTACGTCAGGAAACAGGAATTCAACCCAACCTCACTTCCTGTCACACTTTAACACCCGGCAGCACATGAACAGGTACTTTTTTTTGTCCCACCCTGTCCAGTGTTTTCTGTAGTCAGCTAGAGACCAGTTCATGGTTTCTTCTTGTCCTAAGATGGATTCTGTTGATAATCAGGGGAATATGTACACAACAAAAAACACACTCTACTTGGCTGAAAGATACAAACTGTCTCACTTGCAACCTGCACTACATTTGCCTAATCACCCGGTCACCACCTGTCCTACTAATGAGCTCCCAGTAAATATATGTTGCACCCCCTCTCTCAACACTTGGGAAAGACTGTACTGACTGATCAGGGTCCACAGGTTTAACTATTTTCTGTTTTGGATTAACAGTGGATGAAGGATGAACCTAATGTTTAGGTTAATCATCTCTTTCCCAAATTTTTCTTACCTTCCCTCTTCCTGTACATCATCACATTTTGAGCTTACTGTTCCTCTCTACATCCTGCTGGATGATGTATCACCCACTGTGTTACCTAAAACATTAAACCTTAACACATACAGGGGCTGGTCAAATAATTAGAATATCTTCACAAAGTTGATGTATTTCACTAATTCCATTCAAGAAGTGAAACTTGTATAATGTATACATTCATCAAGTGTTTATTTCTTTTAATTTTGATGATTATAACTGACAACTAATGAAAACCCCAAAATCAGTATCTCAGAAAATTTGAATATTACTTAAGACCAATACAAAGAAAGGATTTTTAGAAATCTTGGCCAACTGAAAAGTATAAACATGAAAAGTATGAGCATGTACAGCACTCAATACTTAGTTGGGCTCCTTTTGCCTGAATTACTGCAGCAGTGCTGCGTGGCATGGAGTCGATCAGTCTGTGGCACTGCTCAGGTGTTATGAGAGCCCAGGTTGCTCTGATAGTGGCCTTCAGCTCTTCTGCATTGTTGGGTCTGGCATATCGCAAATCTTCCTCTTCACAATGCCCCATAGATTTTCTATGGGGTTAAGATCAGGCAAGTTTGCTGGCCACTTAAGATCAGGGATACCATGGCCCTTAAACTAGGTACTGGTAGATTTGGCACTGTGTGCAGGTGCCAAGTCCTGTTGGAAAATGAAATCTGCATCTCCATAAAGTTGGTGAGCAGCAGGAAGCATGAACTGCTCTAAAACGTCCTGGTATACAGCTTCGTTGACCTTGGACTTCAGAAAACACAGTGGAGCAACACCAGCAGATGACATAGCACCAAACCATCACTGACTGTGGAAACTTTACACTGGACCTCAAGCAACATGGATTCTGTGCCTCTCCTCTCTTCCTCCAGACTGATTTCCAAAGGAAATGCAAAATTTGACTTTCATCAGAGAACATAACTTTGTACCACTCAGCAGCAGTCCAGTCCTTTTTGTCTTTAGCCCAGGCGAGATGCTTCTGACACTGTCTGTTGTTCAATAGTGGCTTGACAAAAGGAATGCGACAGATGAAACCCATTTCTTACATATGTCTGTGCATAGTGGTTCTTGAAGCACTGACTCCAGCTGCAGTCCACTCTTTGTGAATCTCCCCCCACATTTTTGAATGGGTTTCGTTTCACAATTCTCTCCAGTGTGCGATTATCCCTAATGCTTGTACACTTTTTTATACCACATCTTTTCCTTCCCTTCACGTCTCTATTAATGTGCTTGGACACAGAGCTCTGTGAACAGCCAGCCTCTTTTGCAATGACCTTCTGTGTCTTGCCCTTCTTGTGCAAGGTGTCAATGGTCGTCTTTTGGAAAACTGTCAAATCTTCCCCATGATTGTGTAGCCTACAGAACTAAGCCAAGAGACCATTTAAAGGCCTTTGCAGGAGTTAATTAGCTGATTAGAGTGTGGAAAAATCCTTTCTTTGTATTGGTCTTTAGTAATATTCAAATTTTCTGACATACTGATTTTGGGATTTTCATTAGTTGTCAGTTATAATAATCAAAATTAAAAGAAATAAACACTTGATGAATGTATACATTATACATGTTTCACTTCTTGAATGGAATTAGTGAAATACATCAACTTTGTGAAGATATTCTAATTATTTGACCAGCACCCGTACTTGCTTACTACCAGTGCGTCCGACGCTGGTCTCACTGTTCACAAAGCTCCAGAAAAAACTAAAATATTAGTTTTGATGTTAAAGCAGAGGAAAAGATGAAGCTTTGGGAGTTCCTCTGCAAAGCTTTCTGCCATTGTTGTTTTTAACAAAAAACAAACTGAATTTACTTTCTGATGCTGCTCCCCACCGGTCATGTGCTGCAGTTCATCTCACTGAGGCAAAGGGTATTTCACAGAATATGTGAGCTACAATGCACTCACAAATCCATAGTTAAATACAAGTATATTGGTGACTTCAGTCTTTCTAAGGCATGTTTCAGTTTCAAGTGATCTGAATTATGTCTAAAGGTGATAGTTTATTACTCATTATTTACAGCTTAGAAACCTGTGTCTAAGGTGTTTTATTAGAAAACAGTCCTGATTTTATTTTGTCTGAGTCAAATTTTCACTAACATTGACCTGAAGAAATATCCATCCATCAGGAGCCAATCACACACTGCTGTTGACTGACTCCCTCCCTCCCTCATAAATCCTGAGTTCTGTTTTCTCCAGAGTCACTTTTACCTTTGTCCAGTACAGAAACATGTGTTTAGTTTAGCACAAAGCAAAGAGTGGAATTGGGGAAACTGTTAGCCTGGCAGTCATTTATTCTGGAATTGCCAAGCTTGATTTTGTGCTAAATCTGTTGGCAACTGGCTGTGACCCAAACCCTAAACCCTAAACCCTTTATTTTCAAAATATTCCCTCAGTCTGACAATAGAAGAAGCTCTGTGGTCACAAAAGGACATGCATATTTAACTCTGCTGACTGGACTGGATCAGACAAGTGTGAACTGGTTGGTTTTGGATACATCCACATTATTTCTGGGAGAACAGGGCTCCCAGTGTGATCCCCGCTGCTCCCAGTATAGCAAGTCCAAACATCATCCTCAGGGACCAGAAACCGACTGGAGGCTTTGAGTCACCATACAACTCCACAAAGGCATCCTGGGAATTCAGAGAGGGACAGAAAACACAGTTAGAGCTTTCTGAGTTTCTTTGACTGTTTGACAAATGTTTACATGCACACACAGGTTTCTGAGGATCAAGGTGGAAACACAATAGCTGATGTATTATCATATTATAACATGTTGGGAACCAGCTGCCTCCTATTCAGATCCAGCAGACACAAAGAGTCATGATTCTCATACACTTATGTCAGTAATGATTTGGCGGGTTTCTCAGGGCTCTAGTCTTGGTTCCATATATTTTTTAGTTTGTTTTTAGGGCTTTGTGGACTGATTTCTGTTCTGTATTGGTTTATTAGGTTTCAGTTATTTTAGATGAGGATAAAAGTTGACAGAGCAAGTTTGGATAGTCTCATGTCTTCTAGACCCAGTCGTACCTCAGCTCCTAATCCATGGCTCACCAACTGGATTTGTGAGCAACACACCATGCTCACAGTTCTCTCCTCCAGATGATGAATTCCTGCTATCTTCTTCCAACACTGCATTGCTCTACTCATTTTCAACTCTGACTGAGGATGATGTATCGACCCTCCTCCCCTCTAAACATCCGACCACCTGCTCTCTGGATCCGATCCCTTCCACTCTCCTTCAAGCAGTTGCACCCACACTAATACTAGCTATTACACAAATCATCAACACATCTCTCACAGCAGGCACTTTTCCAACCTCATTCAAGCAGGCCCAGATTAGCCCACTGCTCAAGAAGCCTTCACTTGACCACTCCCTTGTGGAGAATTACAGACCTGTCCCCCTTCTTCCATTTCTGGCCAAAACACTGGATCGGGCAGTCTTCAATCAACTCTCAGACTTTCTTTCCTAGAACAGCTTCCTCGATGTCAACCAGTCTGGCATCATGAGGGGTCACTCCAGAGAAACAGCACTCCTGGTATGGAATCTCTTCAAGCTGCAAAACCCGCAGGTCAGTCTTTTGTCTTAATCCTACTGCATCTATCTGCAGCCTTTGACACTTAACCATCAAATCCTCTTGTCTGCAATTGTTGACTTGGGCATATCTGGATCATACCTTTGACGCAATACAACATCTCTATCAACATTGAAACTACAGTGATTGTCCCCACTGTCTGGGCATCATCACCGACGACCAACTGAGCTTAAAGACAACATTTCAATTCAATTCAATTCCACTTTATTTATACAGCGCCAATTCGCAACAAAGTCATCTCAAGGCACCTATGAATATAAACAAACTACATATAAAGTCAAGACTATAAAGATGTATAGAGAGAACCCAACAATTCCCCCTTGAACAAGCTCTAGGCAACAGTGGAGAGGAAAAACTCCCTTTAACAGAAGAAACCTCCAGCAGAACAAGGCTCAGGGTGGGCAGCCATCTGCCTGGACCGGTTGGGGTGAGTGGAAAGTGAAGAGAGAAAAGAAAAAGAGCAATAAAAGCAACAACAAAACATCGGGCAGGTTGGTAGGACCAGTAGCTGCACACTGGAAAACACATAGCTTCAAAGCCGGGGACACCTGCAAAGAGGGAGAGCGACAGGGAGACAGAGAAAGATAGAGACAACTACGGGAGAAACACACAGAGTTAATGTCATACAGTAGTTGCAATTTTGAAGTGAAAGGACAGAAGAGAGTGACAGGAGGAGGGGGGGTCCCCCAGCTGTCTAAGCCTATAGCAGCATAATTATAACTAAGTATAAGCTGTATGAAAGAGGAAGGTTTTGAGCCTAGACTTAAAAGTAGAGAGGGTGTCTGCTTCCCGAATAAGAACTGGGAGCTGGTTCCACAGGAGAGGAGCTTGATAGCTAAAGGCTCTACCTTCCATTCTACTACTCTCCTTTTGGCTTATCCCGTGAGTTCGGGGTCGCCACAGCGGATCATTGTCCGCATGTTGATTTGGCACAGTTTTTACGCCGGATGCCCTTCCTGATGCAACTCTCCCCAATTTCTACCGGGCTTGGACCGGCACTGCATCGCTGGGGAGGGGGAATGGGCTGTTAGGGGTTCAGGGTCTTGCCCAGGGACACTTCGACATATAGCCAGGGCTGGGGATCGAACCACTCACCCTGTGGTCCGTAAGCAACTGCCTTTACCAACTGAGCTATAGCCGCCCCCGCTCTACCTTCCATTCTACCTTTGAAAATTCTGGGAACCACAAGTAGGCCTGCATTCTGAGATTGAAGTGGTCTACTGGGATGATATGGTACTTTGAGGTCTTGTATATATGATGGAGCCTGACCATTCAGAGCTTTATATCTAAGAAGCAGGGTTTTAAATTCTATTGTAGATTTAATGGGAAGCCAATGGAGAGAAGCTAGTGAAGGTGAAATATGATCTCTCTTGCTAGTTCGAATCAGCACTCTTGCTGCAGCATTTTGGATTAATTGCAGGCTCTTTAGGGAGTTACTGGGGCATCCTGAAAGTAGGGAATTACAGTAGTCCAACCTAGAAGTAACAAATGCATGGACCAGTTTTCGGCATCACTTTGAGACAGGATGCTCCTAATTTTGGCAATGTTCCGTAGGTGGAAGAAGGCTGTTTGTTTTATATGTGAGGTAAATGACAAATCCTGGTCAAAAATAACTCCAAGTTTCCTTGCAGTAGTACTGGAGGCCAGACTTATGCCATCTATAGTAACGATATGGTTGGACATCATATTTCTTAGATTTCTGGGCCCAAATACTATGACTTCAGTTTTGTCTAAGTTTAGAAGTAAAATATTATGGGACATCCAGGCCTTTATGTCTTGTTGGCTTGAAGCTTGATAAACAGATTTTTTTCTTCTGGTTCCATAGATAACTATAGCTGGGTATCATCAGCATAGCAATGGAAATGTATGGAGTGTTTTCTAATAATGTTGCCTAAAGGAAACATATATAAAGTAAAAAGTATTGGTCCTAAACAGAGCCTTGTGGAACTCCATAGCTAACCTTTGTGTGCATGGAGGTTTCATCATTAACATGAACAAATTGATCTATCAGATAGATAAGATTTAAACCAACCTAGTGCAGTTCCCTTAATCAATTTCATGTTCTAGTCTCTGTAATAAAATGTTGTGATAAATGGTATCAAATGCAGCACTAAGATCTAACAGAACAAGTATAGAGATGAGTCCATTATCTGAGGCCATGAGAAAATCGTTGGTGACTTTTATCACTGCTGTTTCTGTACTATGATGAACTCTAAATCCTGACTGAAAGTTTTCATACAAATGTACTGTACAGGTGGTCACATAATTGTTTTGCGACTACTTTTTCAAGGATTTTAGAAATAAATGGGAGATTAGATATCGGTCTATAGTTGGCTAAATCACCTGGATCAAGACAAGATTTTTTAAGTAGTGGTTTAATTACAGCTACCTTATAGGCCTGTGGTACAAATCCTGTTTCTAAAGATAGACAGATAGAAGATATCTAATACAAACTTATCTATTAAGGGTAAAGCTTCCTTGAGCAGTCTAGTTGGAATAGAGTCTAGCAGACAGGTTGTTGGTTTAGATGAGGTAATAATTGAAGTTAGCTCAGTGAGATCTATGGGTGAAAAGCAGTCTAAGAAGGATTGAGGCCTTATTGATGATTCTAGCACTGCTGTACATGAAGATCTATCTGTAATATTTGCATGGAGAATCTGATGAATTCTTTCTCTAATAGCTACAAATGATGTTCTCAGTCTCTAGGGCGTGCAGATTTGCCCTCGACAACATCACAAAGATCAGACCCTACATCACGGAATATACAACCCAACTCATTGTACAGGATCTGGTCATATCTTGTCTTGATTACTGCGACAGCACCACTCATTTTTAATCAGCTAAAAAGGACTCATCTCATACCACTCTTCAGATCTCTACACTGGCTTCTTATAGCTGCCCGCATCAGGTTCAAAGCTCTGGCTCTTGCTTACAGGGTGGTAAACGCAACAGCGCCTGCTTTCCTCAACTCCCTCATTCAGGTCTACAATCCTTCCCGTCTGCTGCAGTCTGCCAACGAACGCTGTCTGGTGGTCCCAGCACCGCACAGAAGACACCAAGCAAAATTCTTCAGTGCAATGATCCCACGATGGTGGAATGAGCTATCAAACGCTGCACACTCACCAAACTCACTCCCAATATTCAAAAGACTGCTGAAAACAGAATTTTTCCACGTCTTCCTATGCACTTACATCTATTAAAAAACAATAATAATAAATTAAACTTCTTTATTGCTTTCTTGCACTTTTCTGATTTCTGAAAACCTTTCTAATAGGACTTTGCTTCAAGGTTTTCTCCTTGACTTAGATTTTTGCTGCCTTGTACCTCACATTGCTTTGGATAAAAGCATCTGCTAAATGACTAAATGTAAAAGTAAATGTGTGGGAAAAAAACCTTCTGATCCTTTGCAGTACATTTGTTTCAGAGTGACAAAATCTCTTACTCTAGATGAAAGAAAAGACCAGGTCTTCAGCTTTATGACACCTTTTCAGCCAAGTAGGGTGACTAAAACTGTTAATACCTGACACCAAAACAAATATTTCTCTTTGAGATAAATATAGCATTAAACAGTTCATATTTGTTTAAAACCTGTTAAACATGTTGTTAAATTCAAATTAAGCAAATTGCACTAAGTGAAAAAATATTACTATTACTATAAACTATACTACTATTTTTTTTAATGAAAATAACATGGAAAACATTTGTTGTATTAGGTTTTGTTTATGTATATGGTAATAATAAAAATGTGTTTCTACAGGGGAAGACACTGGGTCAGATGTTGTTTAAAAATTCCACATTTTAAAAGTAATATAAATGTATTTATATACAGTATGTAATGTACCAAATCATAATTTCCAGTCCTAACAAGTTTCAAGGCTGTTCAAGGGTTAAGACTTGGCGAGTGAATGCATTATGTCAGTGAAATTCAAGACAACAATAGAAATACAAACTTGTGTCGTGTTGCTTTAGTGAAGTTGATTGTGTGTGAGGTCAGCCGACCGTTAACAAGGAAACGTTGGGTTCTTTCCCTGCGTGGTGGGTGTACTGATGTGAAACAGTAATATGATGATTAGGGGAGAACCCCTGTACAAAAAGTTCCTCCTCTCACACGTCCACTGTGATGATTGATGTGCACACACAGACCTTTTAGTTTGGACCATGTTCCACTGAACAGGTTTCTAAATGTATATTGCCAGACATCAAAAGGAGAAAGTACATTTCAGAAATACATCTGCTCTCTATGATTAGCTCCTGTTTGCAGAGTACTGGATTACTGTGATAGTAAGAAAACTTTAAAAATGAAGTTTTTCAACAAGGTTAATCAGTTATAAGAAGCAACTTTATTCTCTGAAGTCTAGTGGATTTATGGAGGTTTATTCTAGATGGACATCAGAGGGGAAGTAGCACAGCGTTTTTGGTCAGCAATCATGCCTTACTAAACTAAAAACTAGTTCTTGCACATGAATGGTTGTCTGTCTTGGTCATGGACTACTGATCTGTCCAGTGAGAGCTGGGATTTACTCCAGTCCCCCTGCAACCCTTAACAGAATAAGCACTAATGGTAATGGAAGATAATACCTAAGTGTATTCAAGTTCTCCTGTGTTTTGAATATGTACAAGACTCTATAACCAATCATACTTTTTGTGGTTTGTGTCACCATTACATGTAGTTACATTTATGAGGAGGAGCACATCACACTATGGTATTAATATGGTGTGGTATTAATACACTAGATGTATTAATGAAGCTTCAGATACAGTACTGAACTTTCAAATGCCCAGAGCACTGGAGATTGAAGAGGATGCTCACTGTGGGGGAAAAACATATATCCTGTGCAGTTATTCACATTATAATTCTTCCAAAATGTACATGCATTAAACTGAAATGGCACAGTAACTTTTTATTGCTTTAATTGAGGTAATTTCTTTGATAGCGTTAAGACCAATGTCAGGTCAGAATTCAATCACTATCTCTACTGTGTCAGCACATGGTAGCTCTAAAGGTGAAACGAATATTTAAATATTAGCATGACTGCACAATTGACAGTTGACTTATTAATCCATGGACTGTCTGTAGGATTGAGCCTGGAGGGATTTGATAACAGGTCGAATGTGAACAGAATGAAGTGAATGTTTTGCCATGGAGGCTAAAATGAGTCTGAGTCATGTTTCTCTGAAATGATGACTCACATGGAGGGAATACATGTATGTGGGTGTTTTTTTTTTGGGTGGACTGATCGGAAATGAGAAGGTTCTCTTTCCTGGCAAGGTTTAAGTTTTAGGGAGGGGGCCCTTGTCCACTGAGGCAGAGGGATTCTGTATGGGTGGGTGGACAGCTCTTACAGGAACTATTCACTACCTGCTACTGAAAGTGGTTCCAGTGAAAACTGCAGAAGTGTTTGTAGATGCTTCAATGTAATAATCAAACTCTCTGAAAACAGATGTTGGATCATCTTATGTTCTGTTCTGGTAAACCACGCTGCTTTAAGAACAAAATAAATGATTGTTCCTTGTATGGGTAGGGCTCAATTGGCTTTGAACATCTGGACAGTTTTTCCCAGTTCACCTGGGATGGTGAGTGAGAAGCTCATTCTGAACTTAATTATTATATTAACTTAATCATTCTGAGGCCTGGACTCGACAACATTAACCTTCTCATCTTTAAACCATTTCTGTGGTGCATGTTGGGCTCATTGTCAAACAAATCTTCCCCCAAGTCTCACTTCTTGCAGACTGCATCAGGTTTTCCTCCAGGATCCATTTAATCCTTTACCTTCTCAAGCCTTCCAGTACCTCCTGCAGAGATGCTTCCCCACAGCATGATGCTGCCACCACTATGCTTCACGATGGGGGTAGTGGTTTTGTGATCATGAGCAGTGTTTTGGCTTTGATTTATCTCTCTGCAGACCACGGAAACGTCTTCCACTTGACTAAGTGTCTTATGAGAAACTGAGATTGGCTTTGACTATTTTTTTCTCTTTTCCACTCTTCCATAAAACTTCATCTGCTGAAGAACCCTACTACATGTAGCCTACGTTCAGTCTCTGTCATCTCACTTAGAGGATCAGAGGAGTCTTGGTGGCCTTCCTCACTTTCTTTAGTTGTCCCTCAGTTTTGGGGGACGACCGGATGGATTTAACTGGACTCCAAGAGACAGTTACTGACTTGGAAATCTCTCCAAGTATCCATCCCCTCACTTCTGAATTTTAATAATCTTTACACAGAGTTGATTGCAGTGTTCTTAATTCTTCATGGTTTTGTGTAGGATGCTGATTCTGCAGTACCTAGTTATTTACAGGAGGACATTCTCTTAGTTGTTGTTTCAGTCTGTCATGTTATTTTTGCCTTTTTTTTCTGCTGTTTGACACTTTCTTTCTGTCTTTGGACCCTCTAATCCTACTCTTTTCTTTTATTCTGTAACACTCATGTCTGTGGGTCCCCAAGTCTGCGACCCCATGAGAACAAACTATGGTCCCTACAGGAAGTAACTGTAACTTCTGAGTAAACATCAGCTCTAATTGAGATAAAATCCAAGATGCCTTCAAAAAAGAGTGAGCTGTTACTGGGTAGAAAAAAACATTATCTTCCATTAATTAGTTGGTTCATGTGTTTAAATGTGTTTTACTGCTGCATAGACACTTTAACTCCTGCAACTGATGCAATTTAGAATTCAACATAATTCATATTTTATTATCCCAAGCAACATTTTTTAATTTAATATTAAAAACTGTATCTGAAGTAAAAATCCCCACACACATGCAGACACACAACTCTGTCTCTATCTGAACGACTCAATGGAAAATTTTGTTAGTAAATTCTGAGAAAGCAGCTCGGCTTTACCACTGCCTGTGTTCTTAGAGCTAACAACACACACACGCATACCTACACACACAGTTGACCTGAGGTCTGTGTGTTTTTGCAGTTAAATTTCAAAGGCAGTCTGATAGTAAAGAGCTGGTGGTTTGACTCCTCTCAGAGAGCAGAGCAAGGCACTAACACCAAGACAGAGTGTGAATGTGTATGTGTGTGTGTGTGTGCATGTATACATTTTGTCTTGTTATTTAGGTTGGAAAGTGTTCTACAGAAAGAGTCTGTCAGCTGATCTAAAGCCTGAGGCGGAAATTCAACCACAGTGATTACCTGGAAAGATATTTCTAGGTAATACCACACACACACACATGCACACACATACCTTATCAGGTAGTAGATAAAACTGAAGGAAACCACAGTGAGAGGAGTATAAATAGAAAGTAAAAGCTTCTCTCTGCTGTGTTCAGGGGTCTTTCAGTCAAACACACACACACAGTCGATTTAACAGCTCATACACACTTTTACACACCACCCCTGTTGCTTCAAGTTGTGAATCCGTTCCTCTGCTTGGTTCTGAGGAGGACTGTTTGATTTTCTGAGGATTTTCAGCCAAATCTCAAACCAGGACCTGACAGTATCTGATTAGCCTCATATCATGATGATCACATGGTGCATTGTTTGTCAGCCAATTGCGAAGCAGCAAATGCCTCTCATTAATGTGTCTTCAATATTTGTTTCTGTTTGTGTGTGTTTTCTTACACTGATGAGTTACTGGACAGTGTTCCAGTGGAAGTTTTAAATGGACCAGTTAACGGTCAGTTGCTCTTTTATTCAAATGTTTTCCCAATGGCTGAAACAAACCAGTTAACCAGTCGATTTTCAAATGTTTTACTATGAAAGTCTATATAGTTTTCTGACTTTGGACTAATTAATATGATGATCTTAAATCATACAGTATGTTAACTGAAAGTTTTTTTTAGTCAAAGGGAAATAAGTTTTTATTACTCGTGTTATGTTGGGATTGGACCAGTTAACCAGCTGGTTTTCTAAGGTTTTACATGTGCATTTTTGTAATCATGAGTTTAAGGTGTTTAATTATGGTATTTATCAGTTTGTCCAGTGTTTGTATTAGAACCATTCAACTATGTTTAAATCAAAAGTTATTAAAGTTTTTTAACCGATGGTTAAAAATATGATCAACATATTTTAATGACCAGTTTGTATTTAATCTGAGTTTTACTAATTGAATGGAGCAGTTACCTGTGGGTAATGAAGAGCTTTTCCACTTTATTGTCATTTTCGCAGTGGAGTTTTGCAGTATACCAGTAAACAACCAGTTACACTAATCACAGGATTTCTAACAACAGATTGTAATGGCCCAATCAACATGCAGACAGCTTTAAATTTTCGGTTTTCCAATGGAAATTTGAAATATACCTGGAAATCTGCAGCTACCAAAGTTTTCCAATAAGAGTCTGACTGTTATTGTTTTTTAACCATTCATTTTCCAGTGACCAGTTAACAGCTACTTTATCTTGAGTCTGATCGGGTGTCTTTCACATCGCGTATAGATTTTGAGTTTTATTTTTACTGATTATATTGGAATTAGACCAGCAGCTAAAAAACGTGTAATTGATAGGTTTCTTGCCTTTTTGTCTGTATATTGTCCGTAAACACACAGACTGAGGTCAGAGTAAAGTCTTCATCCTGGAGGTTTTTGTGCTTGTTTCTGTCTCGGTTTCAGTTTAACGACTTTCATGAAAACAGTTTCTCAGTCTCAGTGTTTTGTCTGCAGATCTGTCACACACACACACAGACACATACAGACTCACACACACTGCAGAGTTTTAGGGATTTTCTGCACTTTGCATATCATTTGCATTTAAACCAAAATACTCTGTTTCTGTGTCTGCACTGTCACGTCCAACCCCCACAGTGAGAAAGCTCCAGAGAATGAAAACAGATCAAATGACACCTTAAGGCTGAGTGTGTGTTTATTTCAGGCTGGATCGCTGCATTATCAGACTCCTGATAACGTCACTTATTGATTTCTTACTACTAGTAGCTGTTAGGATGATGTAAACCAGGGGAGCCCTTTAAAGTACCCACCACACTACGTCAGTGTTTGATTCCCCGGGGGGACCATTTTTACGTCATTCCACTGTTTCCAGTTTCTCTCTATATTGTCCACTGTCCAATAAACAGTACCCTCATGAAAACAGATTATGTTAATTCGTCCAAAAGAGCTGCATAACATTCAAAGCCTCCTGAAACCTGCCAAGGACCCAGTTGGTACCCTTGAAAACTGGATCCCACTGTAACCCCTTCAAACATCCTCCATTGTTCTCATTAGTCTTTGACCTACTGTATTTCAGTAACCCATAGAGTCCCAGAACTGACCTCCATGAAGTTACTGAAACTTTTACTGAACCTTTCAAAGATCCTTGGAACTTATTCACAGTAGGAACCTCAGGAACTCTTTCCTAGACCATAGCTCTTAAGGATCCTTGAAATCCACTTAGTCATAAACCGTGTCCTGCAACTGGACAGGGTTCCCCAGGGATTTTTCATATTATATAGGAAACATGGGTAGACAGCCAGGGTGTCACATGTAATCAAAGCCGCCAGTCAGAAAGTGTGGACACTGTAGGTATTGTGGCACCAAAATAATTTCAAAGACTTTAAAATCCCTGTCAAAGCTGTCTTATGCATCCCTGTTTCTATATAAGGATCCAAGAATCCAAATCTATCAACCTTTAGGTCCCTTTCCAGCCCTCTCCTGAATTTACCTTAGTGACACGTGTAACCTCATAAATGACCTCTCACACATCTCTGAACTACAGTGATGCCCTGGCACCTTTTAAGGACCAACAGAACCATTAAGAGCCTTTTAATCAAACACCTTCATGGATACAAAGTATGGAATCAAGGACTGCTGGATCTCTGTCAATCATAAACCCTGTGCTTATTTCTGGAATCCTGAAAAGAGCTAAACTTTAATTCCCAGAACCTTTTCAAGAACTAGAGAAACCTCATCAAAGACCTGAACACCTTATAAATAACTGAATTATTGCGGTGACCTTTGGAAAAATTTAAAAAGGTAGATTTCAAGGGCCCAGGAAGATATTCAGTGGTTTAATTTTATTATAAGCAATCATTTTTTTTAATGTGACTGTGGAAATGGAGCCGCTACAATAAGGAGGAAGGAAACAAGGATCTATGTTGAGCTAACAGAAGACCAAAAACTGGTGTGTGAGACAACATCTGGAAAAGGAGAACATGAGAAAAGAAGGAAAACCTTCTCCTACCCATCCTCCATTCTCCTCTATCCATCCCTGTAGCAGTGGTAAGTCCAGACTCTCCTCCAACCACCTGGCGATGTCATCCACCTGGCCCACTCCTTCTGTCCTGGCCAACTTGGCACTCAGAGCCCCTCCCAGCTCCATCATTGCCACAATGCGTCCCCAGTTCAGCCCGTCCCTGAACAGCTCCTCCCTGACCCTGGTCAGACTCCATCGTCGCGCCACACTGCTGCCATCCCCACACTGCAGAAGGGCCAATACGTGGGCTGACAGGTCACCCCCAAAACGCCGCTCCAGCTCATCACCAGCGCACCGCAGGGTGACCTGCACCCGGGGTGGGGCCAACCTAGTTCCTACAGGACAACAGAATCAGGTAGCTGACCTTAGATGATGTTGAAACAGTAAGAAACAGTAGGAGCAGGGAAGCATTTTGGGAACTGTTTCCAGTTCTGACCCAATTGGACACATATAGTGGTCGTCCACCGAACTCGCAGTTGCTGGCTCGATCCCCGGCTCCTCTGGTCATAAGTGTCCTTGAGCAAAACACTGAACCCTAACTTAGTTGCTTCCAGTGAGTGTTGGCCAGTTCCACAGCAGCTCCCCCATCGGTGTGTGAGTGTGTGATTGTGAGTGTGAATGGCTGAATAAGAAGCAGTGTAAAGCCCTTTGAGTGCCAATAGGTAGTAAAGGGCTATGTCAGTGCATAACATTTACCATTTAGATTTTTTAAACCTCTGCAACCAATCCAATGTCTGATTAATAGCACCCAATAGTCGTACTTGTACAATAAGCTGTAGTAGCATAGTTTTAGGAATAATAGTAATTGGAGTAGCAGTAATAGTAGTTACCAAGGGCAGCCCTGTTAATTGTTGGAGCACTTGTGGTAAGTGTAGTAATAATGTTATATATGTACTATGTGGTGCAGGTACTTATAGTGTCTCCTTGTAAATAGTAGTAGCACTTGTAGTGGTGTTGTAGTTGTGTTATTAGTATTAGTCTTTAGAAAAACATAGACAGTAACATGGGCTGTTAATTGTTTTAATACTTGCAGAAATGTACTAGTTGTGTTAATCTTAACAGTCAGATTGACAGTACTTTCAAAAGCATAGTAGTCATATTAACAGTAGCACTTGTAACAGTGTGGTATTAGTGTTATAGTAGTAGTACAGCAGTAGAAGCAGTAGTTCTTGAGGTAAGCACATGCACATCAGCAGTTTCCATAACAACACTGTCAACTTTCTCACCTGTCTGGAAGTCATATGTAGGCACGCCTTGGGGAGACGTCCTCGCGCGGTCCGATCTCCAGGACAATGATGACGAAGCCTCCCGTGGCGGTGGTGGCATACGCCACGCCACGCCCTTAGTGAGCAGCTTGTAGCGCAGGTAATCCTCCACCATGTCCCGTGTGGTGTAGGCGGCCATATCATTCCCCCCCCCCTTCAGGTTGCTCTTAGAGCGTAGACCCCGTCACTGCACGCATCACTGATACACTGATAGGAACAAAGCACCTGGTGACGTACTAGAGGTGATATTCAGCGAAAAATCCACACAGGAATCCAACAAATGAGCTTTGTAATGAAGTATTTCCTTAAGTATTGAGTACCTAAGCCCTGAGAGAACAAAGTACTCACTATGACGTGGTTTTTGTTCCTGAACGGAGATTTTAAACATCTAAGTCCGGCTGCAAACGTCTCTCCTCTTACACCGGTCAGGACCGGAAGCGGTCGATCATTGGTGTTTGATTATCGGTTAATTGAAGGCCCGGGTTTGTCGGGAAGACTTGGATCCGCTGTGAAAAGACTCACACGAAAATCCAGCATGATGCCGAGACACAGCGACCGTTTCTGGGAGAGGAAATACCGCGGAAGAGATTAAAACCCAGAAGACGAAGAGACTGAATCCAGATTGAGTTGCTGAAGGCGGCGGTCAGACGCAGCATGAACTCTGGGTCTCTCTCTCTCTCTCTCTCACACACACACACACACACACACACACACACGCACAGAGTCTGCCAGTGGTCACGCCCCCTCGCTGGGACCGGCGGGATTCCCCTGCAACGGTCCTGTCGACTCCAGAGTCCGGGCAGGAAATTTCCCACCTCACACCTTCTAATGGGGACGCTGGGGGTGGCGGTGAAGGCTTCCTGGTTCCTCTTAATCTGGATCGGATCCGGCTTTGATCCGGCTCGTGAGATGAACGGTCACTTCCTCTTCCCGCCTCTCATTCATGTTTAAATGTTGGTTTACCAACAGTACTTGTACTAGTAACGTTCATAATCCAAATATTAGGCTGCAATTAGAAAGTAAGATAGAAGAAGTATTATCAGTAATAGTACTTGATGAAATATTATTAGTAAAATTAAATGTTTGTGGTACTTCCATTATAATTATTATTATTTTTGTAGTAGTAACAGTAGTAGTAGTAGTAGTAGTATAGTACCCGTAACAGTTAAATTAGATAACAATAACAGAATATAATAAAAGTATTTTTATTATTAGTAGTATACTATACTTGCATATTACTTGTACAATACTTAATATTAAATATTAAGTATTGTTATGTAGTAATATTTGCTGAAGTGGTGGTAAGAGTAATCTTACCTTTGTCAGTTGTAATACTTGTAGGATTTGCTATAGAAGTAGTAGCAGAACTCTTATTATAATTAGTAGTAGCAGTAGTTGTACTATTAGTAAAAGGCCTATTAGTATTTGCAGCCAGGTTTATTTAAACAATAAACCCATGTGTATGACTGGGTACCCTTAATGTATAATACTATGTAGTATTCCTGACAGGAAACGCTTGTCATTCTGTTCTCACATAAAGTTTGATTAAAAACTCTGATGAGGATGATGATGTGTTTGCTGCCACCTGCTGTTTGTCTTTAGCACTTTTTGTGATGGGTGCAACTCAGAACCCCCCCCCACCCCCACTCACTATGGCCAGTGTTGAGTTTAAAAATACAGCAGCTTTTACTTTTATTCACTTTTTTTCCATGAGGTTTTCACCAGTTCCCATTGATATCAAAGGCGGATTGGACTTTAAGCACATGGTTATTTTATTTTTATAGTAGTGCTACTGTTATTGCTATTATTATTATTATTATTATTATTATTATTATTATTATTATTATTATTATTATTATTATTATTATTTTTTATTATTTTATATTTAAATCTTTATTATTGCTGCTGCTGCTGTTGTTGTTTTGAATGCAAACACTAAATAGTGTAAACCTGTGTGAATATAACCATAGATTATCACTGCAGAGAATTACCAGATTCTGCACAGTAATAACTTTATCAGTACTTGTTGCTCTAGTTGTGTGTAATTACCACCAGGCGGCGGGGGCAGTAGCGAGGATTACGGTGCTGAAGACATCACGTGAACGCAGCAGAAAACCACTGTCACGGTTCTGGCTCCGGTTACCGGGGCCGTGTCACATGTGTTTCTATTTTCCGTCCTCTCCTCCGACCCGGAACTCCTCTGACTAAGGGATGGGTGGGGGTGTTAGAGAGACCTTCACAACACTGTACACATAGGGGGGTCCACTCTCTCTCCATCTAAAGCTCCGCCTCTCGCTCCGCTCTGCACCGATCCGGTCACAACAACCACCGCCCACTGACCGCTCTGCGGGCCGGACCGAGCCGGAGCTGAACCACAACATGTCACTGCAGCTACCTCCGTGCGTGATAGACTGCGGGACCGGGTGAGGACACACGTACGCTTATATATACATTCACAGAGAGACGCGCACGCATGGATGCACACACTGTGACGTGATTTAGGTTTTTATCATCATGTATGTGGAAAGTGCGCGCGTATGTGTGTGTTGTTTTGGATGGTCGTTTAAAAAGTCAACAATAATGTGAGTTACAGCATCAACGTCATCATCATCATCATCACTTTATACATCAGAAGTCCAGGTTTTACATGAATCTGCAGACCTGAGGACTAAAGATCAATAGGAATAAAACCGGTATCCATAGTGTCCTGGTTTTGGTGATTTAACCAGCCTATGGTGGTGGTGGGTAGTGTTAAGGATGGAGCTAAACCATCCAAATCCTCTATTTTGGATCTTTCTAAAGCAAAGTTTGAGACTGAACCACCAACTGCCCAAAGCTGCCAGGTTTACTCCACATGATCTAAATGGAATCAGCCTCCAAAGAAAGTCTTTACATTATCTAACTATTTGAGAAAAAAGTCACTTTTTAAAAAGATTCAAGTTACTTAATTTTTGGTCTAAATCAGTTTTTTTTTCTTAAATCAGGACGTGTAAAAGCTATAAAAAAATACTCACAAAGGAGACACTTTGGGATTCTGCAGCTCCGATATCAATCTGCTGAAGTGGTCACTTTATCTGTCTGGTTTTTCCGTATGTAAATAAGGTCCTGCTGTAATCAGTGCATGCTCTCTTTGATGGGCGGCTTCAGCAGCACATGTTCAGTTCTATCCTAAGTGTGAGAATGTAGGACAGCAGCAGGAACTAGAACATCCTCTCTTTCAGGCTGCATCAAATCTGCAGACTGAGGAAAACCTCTTCCATTTTCTAATGTGTGGGTAATACCGGGGCAATCAAAACACATTCACATGTAGCAGCTGGAAACAGCAGGGTTAAGAGATCACAGTTTAGGTTCACATATTGGACTGCTCTTTGCAGCTCCCTGGAGTAAACAATGCTCTCTTTCTTACTTCTAGACTTTAAAGGTCTCAGTAAACCTGCTCCTGTCACATCCAGAAGCCATTTTCTGTCTTGCTTAAAGGCAGTCAGAGGTTTGGAAGCTAACAGTGTGTTTTCTTTGCGTCTGCAGGTACACAAAGATTGGTTATGCTGGAAACACCGAGCCACAGTTCATCATGCCCTCCTGTAAGCATCACACACAGTCACAGATCGAATCTTCACCCTAACTGCTCAGTAGCACAGATGGTCACAGGTCCGATCACCTCAGACACTCTGCTCAGTTAGTACAGATTCAGCCCCTATGCTTCTGTGCTTTTTCATTGTCACATTTGGCAGATTATAGTAGAAACTTCACGAGTCCTTCACCTCAAGGCGTCATCAGTACTCAACTATTCAAATAATTATTCCTCTTCTTAATCTGATCTCCACCAGGCATCGCCATTAAGGAGTCAGCCAGCGTGGGAGAGCAGGCCCAGAGGAGACTCGTACGAGGCGTGGACGATCTGGACTTCTACATAGGAGATGAGGCCATAGACAAACCCAACTATGCAACAAAGGTAGGATGAGGTTTTGTGGGGTCTTAATCCATTCCTTTTTGAAGTAGTATGGAGAGAAGACATTGCTCTGGTCTTGTAGCCCATTATCTGCAGGTTTGACATTCTCAGCTTCTGCTGTTGGGTTCTCTGCTTGTCTTTGTCGTTTAGTGGCCAATCCGTCATGGGATGGTAGAAGACTGGGACCTGATGGAAAAGTTTCTGGAACAGGTCATCTTCAAATACCTTCGAGCTGAACCCGAAGACCACAGCTTTCTGATGGTAGGTAGACATTTTTGTTTTAACATGTTCACCAACCTAAGGCAGGCAGTGTTGCTGTGGTTACCTGAAGTGTTTAAGGTGAGGACCTTTTACTGTGTGGGTGCAGACGGAGCCTCCTCTCAACACTCCAGAGAACAGGGAGTATTTGGCTGAGATCATGTTTGAGACCTTCAACATACCTGGACTCTACATTGCAGTACAGGTGAGACATACAGATGACACACTCGTACACAGCCGTACAATGTGGTGCGATGAAATAAAGTGTCTCTGTTCAGGCGGTACTGGCATTAGCGGCGTCCTGGACATCCCGGCAGGTGGGACAGAGGACTCTTACAGGCATCGTCATCGATAGCGGAGATGGAGTAACACACGCCATCCCTGTGGTCAGAAACAGATATCATATTGAACTCTGCTGTCTGAAGTTTGGAGCCTGTCTTCTCACTAATTGGTCATTGTGGCTGTCTGTCGCAGGCTGAGGGCTACGTGATTGGCAGCTGTATTAAGCACATCCCCATTGCAGGGAGGGACATCACCTTCTTCATCCAACAGCTGCTCAGAGACAGAGAGGTGGGGATTCCTCCCGAGCAGTCGCTGGAGACTGCCAAGGCCGTCAAGGTACCAAACAAGACCTCTTCTACTGCTCTGTTCAGTTTTGTGTTTATACTTTGTATCTTTGTGTGTGTTAAATTCTTGCTTGCATTTTTTTATCAATATCTATTTTGTAATTTTTTTGTGTGTGTATATTTATGTCGTTCTGTGTCTGAGTGCAGGAGCGGTACTGTTACATCTGTCCGGACATTGTGAAAGAGTTCACAAAGTACGACTCAGACCCAGGAAAATGGATCAAACAGTACCGTGGAATCAATGCTGTGAGTAAGACTGCCTTCCACATTGATGTGGGCTACGAACGCTTCATGGGCCCCGAAATCTTCTTCCACCCTGAGGTAACTAAACAAGGCATTTTGCCCACGAGCCCACGAGTAATTACTGACATTATCATTGACATGATTGTGTTTCCTTTTGTCTGCACAGTCAGTTTGTGGTTTGCCACAACTCATAAGCTCTTGTTTTTACAACCTGTTCTGCTTCTCGTGAATGTGTGTTTTACAGTTTGCGAACCCAGACTTCATGCAGCCAATCTCTGATGTTGTTGATGAGGTCATTCAGAACTGTCCAATCGATGTGAGGAGACCGCTCTACAAGGTAACAGTCACACCTGGTGATATATCACCCCTAAACCACCAGTGTAGTTGACGTTGTCAAACTGTGTTTGTATGACAGAACATTGTGTTGTCTGGAGGATCCACCATGTTCAGAGACTTTGGACGGAGGCTGCAAAGAGACCTGAAGAGAGTGGTGGACGCCCGGCTGAGACTGAGTGAAGAGTTGAGTGGAGGAAGGATAAAGGTCAGACAGTATATAAACCGAACCATACAGAGTCCTGTTGGAGCAGCTCTTTGTGGACATTCGACTGATGTGTGTTTGTGTTTGCAGCCGAAGCCCATGGAGGTTCAGGTCGTCACACACCACATGCAGCGTTACGCCGTCTGGTTTGGAGGATCCATGTTAGCGTCCACGGTAACCACACACGTCTCACACAGACAAACTATACACTTTGCTTTAGTATCAAGACTTTGTAGTTTTAGTTTGTTGTTTGTTTAGTCTTTTGTTGCCTGTTGTCTTCACTGTTATTGTTGTTGTTATCTGTTGCTTGTTATCGTTGTCTCCTCATCTTTGTTTTTTGTCGCTGTCTGTTGGTTGTATTCCATTTGTTTGTTAAATTTGCCGTCTGTGCTTGTGTTTGCAGCCCGAGTTCTTCCAGGTGTGTCACTCTAAGAAGGCCTACGATGAGATCGGCCCGAGCATTTGTCGACACAACCCTGTGTTTGGCATCATGTCCTGATGGCTGTGACAGTTGCAGATATCTTGCCCATTAGCCTGTTAGCCTGAAGGCTGTGCTGCATGCTGGTCTGTTTACCTGCTGTCTGCTAACCACCAGCCACCTAGCTAATATCCACTAAGTTAGTTTGTCTCGCACAGTTTTTAGCCTGCTAGGCCACTAGAGTGTTAGCAGCCTAGCTCAGTCTCATCAGGACATGGGGTTTTCATGCTCATGTGCCTGATGAGAGAAGAAACGTTCACAGATACAAGCTGTTTTCTCATATCTGTGACTTAGTTTGTTGCAGTTTTGAAGAGTACATAATAGATTCTGATCCAAATGTCTCCACCCTCATCCAGAGGTATAAATAATTACTACACAGCATCAGACAATAAAAAACTACTCATGAAGTTTTTCATTTTTAAATGTCAGAGCTGCAAAGGTATTTGAATGAAAACAACTGAGAGTTTGTGATTAGCATAAGTTTTAGCACTTAAACATTTACTGGATGTTTTCTCCTAATTTTGTCTTTTATCAGGCTGAGAACCTTTAAGTTTGCGATAACCCATAATACTGATGTGAATGAGAAATTTCATTGTGTTTTTACATAGTTGTTATTAAGTGCAGATTTATGGCCAAACATGTTCAGTTATCAGGAATTAAAGACAAACAGCACAAACAATACGTGATTTTCACAGGAGGGAAAGATAAACCTCCGTAAAGTTGTTTCGGCTGAACAGCTCTAACCGTTTAAGGTGGTTACGGGGAAAATCACAGTGTGTATGTGGTTTGTGATGGTAGAGAGCAGGTGAGCAGTTACAGCTGCAGGTAGTTTGTGTTTATTTCTTTATTCCATCATTCGCTTTTCCTTCACACGCAGCTCAGAGTCACATCAGTCAGCTCAGATGTGGAACTGCTGATGTTTAATGACTTTGCCTTTAATATTTAAAAACCAGACTGACTTCAGATTGATACGTAACTGATGTGGCTCTGTATAATAAACTGTGAATGTCCCAGCCTGTACAAACAGAGTGTTTATATTTGTAAAGACAAAGAGTTTATCTGAGCAAAAGTAATACTTTTAAAATTGATATGAACTGAATATATGATGGACATGATTTATGCAGAGGCATCAAACTAATCCAGGAACAGGCCAAAACCACTAGAAGTACAATTATCTGAAATGTGGTGCATTCGGGTATAATCATGAGACACTAACTCTAGTGTAGAAACACAAAACATATTTAGGTACAGCATCTGTTCTGGAGCTGTTTTCTTTATTTGGATGTATTTTAGCACAGAGTCCTGTTGTGACTTCAGTCTGGACTTGTAGGTTGTGACTTTTTTGTTTTGGACCCATTGTTTCTGGTTTCGACTTGTTGGTCCTTAAGTCGATTCGCTGGAACTGACTCTTAGACTTTTGGATTTTACTTAAGACTTGTTGGAACTGACTTTGGACTGCTTGGTCCTGACATGGAACTTGACTCGGGACCTTACTCTGGACTTTTTTGTGCTGGGTTAGGGTTAGGGTCAAGACTTTGTTGGTCTTCCATTTTGCGTAGCCTCCAGTGAACCTGTTCACACCTGTATCTCTGTATTGTATCCCAGTCTTTGGTGTTCAGAAACTGCAGGTGTGTGGTTTGTGTCACAGTTATACAGCCAAATGTGTTCAGGTGTGACTTAGTGGTTTCTATGTTTCTAGTCTCTCTGAGCAGCAGGGAACAGCTGAGTGTATAAATGACCACAGAGATTTAGTTTTAAGATGACATGAACACGGCTGCAATGACTGAATTAAAGTAACCAACCATGGTTTGATACTGAGCTGCTGTCAATAAATCTTTATCACCTTTAACTTGACTCTGGACTCTGATTTCAATTACTGTTGGTAAAATGTGTACAAAGAAAAAAGGGAGGTAGAAGTAGAAAAAGGTAAAAGTCGCCAGCAGGTTAGATCACCTGATGGTGGGTTTGACATCAGTATTACACCAGCAAACATGAGTGTGCAGGTCTGTGCTTCTCTTGGAGCTTTAGGTTGTTCTTTGCACCTGATTTAATCCAAGTAAACACAGTAGATAGTCATTAGTGCATGTGGCTACTTCCTTCAGAAGGAGAAGACGACAAAATAATTTACTCAGTCCATCAATAATACGAATGTGTGAATAAGTAGGAGCCAGCTCTGTCCGAGTTCTCAGAGCAGTAATACCAAGAATCGTATTTACTTTCTGCAGGAGAGGGAGGCAAGTTAAAGTCAAGACACTGTTTGATGGACTTTGACATGACAGAGTGAATTTGACACATCATTCAGTGATTTTTAATGTGAACTCAGTAGCTTTTTGTCTGAAAATAGACCCATTAGTCTGGGTGTGTTCACTCCTGTGCAGTGAATGCTGATCTCTGTAGACAGAACAAACTCAGACTAAAATTACTGCATGCACTTTGAATACTACTAATATGTTAAATAAGTATTGGCAATGGAAGGAGGAACTGACACTATGCCTGATCCTGGTTGAGTAAAGAGAATCATGTCTCACCAGGGATTCGTTTTCATTAAAAAAAGAGAAAAAGTGCTTTATTATGAAATGTGTAAAGTTACTTGATTGTAATTTAATTTTGATTTGAAATGTAGTGGAGTAAAAAGTACAGTAACAAAGTACTTGTGCGTCATTACTTTCCACCACTGCTCTCTCACCTCAGAGTCTCAGTCTGTTTAGTCTGTCAGAGAGAGTGAGTCCCAGAGGATGGGGCTGGACTCAGGTTCTCAGATGGGAGGGGTTTGACTTAGACTTGAGACTAGTGAATCACAGGTTACTTCCCAAAGTCTACACTCACTGTACCAAAATCAATAAAAACTACATTCTCTTGTGCATCTCACCGCCTGTGGAAAGGGGAATTTTTTTAGTCCTGCTGCTTTTAATAAAAGTGAACTCCTAGCTCAGAGTCCCCAGTCCACAGCAAGGACTGAGTTGACATAATCAGACAAATGCTCCATCTTTGGATCTTGGGAAAGAAGTGAACAAACCTCTGGTAGCTGCCCTATTTCCACGTACTTGTGTATGTGGGATGATTGGACTTACCCTGGTGTAAACACTGAAATAAACCAGAACTGTTGCTCACCCATCTTCTGTATGTGACATCCGACACAAACTCTTTGTAGTTGAAAAGGATGTGTGTACTTCGGTTTAACTCACTGAACTTGTTTACACAAAGTAAAAAGTACATTTCTACCTGCTACTTATGTGTAACTAACCGGACCTTGCATCACAATTATGTCATTTACATATTAGTGAAGTAATAAACTGTTTCTGAAAATGGAGAACAGCTTCACACATGCATTACAACAAAACTACTGAGTCTGTTTTAAAAATGTGTAAAGTACAGATGTTTGTTTTAAAATGTAGAGAGTAAAACAACAACTATCCCACCCGTACTTTGGTACATGAGCTCCCCTACAATATTTGGCTCTGAAGTGTAGAGAAGTTGAAGAATAAGCTAGCAGAAGATAAAACAGTCGAGTATAGACGCCCCTAAATTGAGCAAACATGGGGCTACCGTGCCACCTCCGGCCGCTGGCGGCGGCAGCGCGGTGGCAGCTGCGGCTAATGAAGAAGAAGAAGAAGAAGAAATTTGCAGCATAAACAACAGACAGTGGGCTGCACGACTCCCAACAAAAACTTCTCCAACTTTTCTTTTCTGCGTGTTTAGCTCATTCTTTTACCCCATTAAAGCGCTGACATGTCGACAGAAGTCGCTGAGCTTTGTTAGCGACGTCAGGACGGAAGACTCACCAGGAACCTGGGGAAACGGTTGTCGGCGTGGACACAGTCGGTAAACGTGGTTAAAGTTTCATTTCATCAACTAAACTGTGACATAACTTCTGTCTGCAACTGGAACAGTACTCACACATATACTTTAGAGTAGAAATACTATGAACTACTGCAGTGAAAGTTACTCTGAAATACTCATTCAGATCTAGCTGTCCTCCTGTTCAGATCTTTACTATTGTGTTTTCCTATTATTTCACGGCAGGTAAACATTCTAAAACACTCAAATAATCCACTTAAATATCTGTTAAAACATTATTGCATTTCAGTGGGAAAAAGTCATTTAATTTTTTTTCTCGTAAAAACTTTTTGGAGTTTTCACAGTACAGAGGCGTTACAAATCTGAAACGCTGTGCACCGTCACTGATATTCTAGTCCACATTAGTCTCTGTTCCCACGAATAAAATAAGAGTTGATCAAACCTGTAACTGTCTTTGTTGAAGCTTACAGTAGGTCTGACATGTCTGATCTATGCCTGGTCCAATGTGGCCTAGATGTAAAGGAAAAAAAAAACACTGGACTTTTTTTTAAATGCGGAAAGGAAATTGGGTTTCAAACAGTTTTTTCTTGAATGTCTAAAACCTTTCTCCACAATAAGAACTTTAGGTCTGACAGTGCCTCAGCAGACAGTCACAAAATAAATCAGTACCTGGTACTGGAACTATGGAGTTCTAGTTAAGAAAAGTACAAAAAGTGGCTCCATCCTCTATTTAGACATTATTAAAAACTTTTTACTGTGTTAATTTGGCTGACTGTATCTCAATTGGTAAGGCAGTCGTCCATGGACCACGGGCTCAGTCCCGGCTATATGACAAAGTGTCTCTGGGCAAGACACTGAACCCCTAACAGCCCATTACCATCCTCAGCTGTGCAGCGTCGGTCCAAGCCCGGTAGAAATTGGGGAGGGTTGTGTCAGGAAGGGTATCCGGCATAAAAAATGTGCCAATGATGACAATGATCCACTGTGGCAACCCTGAACTCATGGGATAAGCCGAAAGGACAAAACAAAAACTTGTTTGTAATATGAAAGAAATAAAGAGTAATCGTCACAAACCACAGTGACTTATTTAAATCAGTTTTTTTCAAACAGTGTTAGACCTAAATATTGTCTGTTTACTGTATGAAAAAGAAAATCATCAAATCCTCACAACTAAATTACCTATTATACTCTGGATCCACAGATATCCGATACTGAGAGGCTCAGTTCAGGACCAAAAAAGAAAATCACAAAACAACCTTAATTCAGTTCATGATTAACACACATTTTATTCTTACTCTCTGTATCCCCCTCTTCTAGGACTTCCCTCGTAAGACCTTGTATGAAAGTTTTATGTTCCAAGTTTTAAACAGGGTCCTGATCATGAGCCACTCTCATTAAGCCTGTGGTGTCCAATGACAGAAAAATAATCAACTTATATTCTGATAATTCATGAATCATCAATGCTCATTAAGTAACACTTTCAAACCTTAAACAGTGGTACTGCCGTAAGGGAATTTCTGTTTTGGTCAAAATCAGAAACAAATCTCAGGATGTCAAATTGCATTCTCGGAAGTTTCACATGTTTTATAACCAAACGACTAAAACCCAAGGAGCAGGTCAACCAATACTAAAAAAGCCACATATATATTTATTTAAATGTAATAACAAGAGGTTGAACACAGTGTCCTGGAGTATGTGATGTCCCCCCCTGCATGTAGTCAATATGGTCCAGGACCAGGAGTGGAGGAAGGATGCTGGGTGCCAGTGGGAGAGCCCCAAGGGGGAGAAGAGAGAGGAAAAGAGGGATGTGGGCTGTCAGAGTGAGCCAGCAGAGAGCAGGGATGCTGCTGTCCAGGTGGACTTCAGATCGACTGGTGAGTCTGCAGCTTTGCACAGGTAACAGGTGATGTAGGAAGCCTGTTTCACCTCATGTCTGTCTACCTGTCTCCACTCCTGTCTGTCTATTAGGTGTGTGTGATGTTCCCTGGCAGTGCACCTCAGTCAGACTAGATGAACCAGGAGGGGTGAATACAAGACCCCCCTTCTACCCTGTCTACCCCCCCTACACTACCCCTCTGCTAACCATGATGCCTCAGTTCAGATCTGCCTCCCCAGACCTCCCACATCTCCACCTGGCTAGGTCATTACCCAGCATGCCTCTGTACCAGCCCCCCCTCTTTCTGGCTCAGGGAACCATCCCCCTCCCTCGATACTTTCCTTTACCCAGCGTGCCTATGTGGAACATGCCCCCCAGTGCAGGGGGAAGGTGTGACCCCTCTCCGCCACAGACTCCTATGGACTCCTCAGTTCCTCCTGGACTCATTGCTCCCCTAAGCCCCCGCCTGGCTGAGGAGGAAGATGAGGAGGAAGGATTCTTCTTAAAAGATAAAAAAGGTGAGTTTCTTAATTTCACCAATTTAATCAGTTCAGTGTATAAATCTGGTTTTGTTATTGATGTTTTTTTTTTTTTTTTTTTTACAGTTCTCCATGGTACAAAGCGCTCCACAGTAACACCTCAGAAGAAGAAGAAGAAGAATATGTCCCAGTGCAGAGCAAAGTCTCGACCAGCAGTGAACAAGCGGACCAAACCAAAGGTTTACAACACTGTGAGCAGGAGGAGGGGAGAGGTCTGCAGCATTACCCACAGGAAGAGGAGGAGTGAGGAGAAGTGGCAGCTCCACCAGCTTCAGGATGTCCTCCACCCTGAAGAGAGGAGCTTTGTCACAGATACACAGCAGAGCTACATCCAAATTGGAGAACCTGAAGCACAAATCCAACTCATCTCAGCTGAAGGAGGGAGTGAAAAAGGGTTAAAGAAGAAGAAGAACAAGAGGTTGTTGGAGCAAAATGAAGAACAGGAGAATGGATCTATGATGATGATGGAGGAGGGGGGCAGAGGCGCTAAATGTGAAAAGATAAAAATGGAAGGGACAAAGCAGGTGGTGCGGCCGAGGAGGAATGCAGTGGGACCACCAATCAGATACTTGATACAGTCAGAGGTCAGGTCATGTGGTCTATCAGTAGACAATCAGGGCAGAAAGAAGGTGAAGAGGAAGAATGGGGGGCTGTGGGAGGACCAACAGGAGGAGGAGATTGAAGGGGCAGGGGTGACGGAGGCAAAAGAGAGCAGCAGGGTGGGGTCCACAGAGGGCAGTGGAATTGAAGGCTGGTGGCAGCCCTGTCAGGTGGGTCCTCACAGAATCAGTTTTTATTGATCTAGGTCCAGTCCTCAGACCTTTAATAGACCCACTTCCTACAGAGAATCTGGACCTTGGGATTGTTTTCAGGTTTAAATGAAAATATCACAGATTTCACAGGTGCTGTCCGAAGCAAGAAACCGGTCCTGAAAGTCCCTGAGGATATTCCCGCTCTCCAGAGGATCAAACCTCTGGGGAAAAAAAAAAAAAATTCTGAATACATTACCAAAACCTCATAAATCTGCTGAGAAATATTTGACTTTACACTTTTTGGCACTTTTTATCTGAGGGAACAGGCATGAAACATGTATGTAAATCAGGATACAGTTTATTTATGTGACTAACATTCATTACTAGAATAACAAAGTGTATAAATAAGCTCTTTAAAACATTCTGGTACTCAAAATTACACATTGTATTGTATTATAAATTATAGTGATTAGAACACATGAAACACACACACTTATAAATATATTTTTGATGTCAATTAGAAATCAACCTCATTAATCCACCTGTAGTCAGAGGAAAACTCGCCTTCATGTGTAAGTTTCTCACATGTTACTCCCTATCACAGTAATCTAGTAATAGTTGTGGGTAATTTTTCTTGCACAAATTTTATCTGAAATGTGATCTGATATCCCCAAAGTCACAAATATCAAGAAACACCAACTCAAAGCTGATAAAACACCAACAGTCATGATCTTTCATGTTATTAATTAACTCATCCATTAAACATACAAAGTGATGATCTTAACTCTGACCCCGGCTCATCACCTGAGATAATAACTCACTCAATGTCTGTCTGCCATCAGGTGTGCGGTCTCAAGTTCAACAAAGAGGCTTCCCTGCAGCTTCATCTGTCTGTACACAGAACAGGTCGCTGGTTCAACTGCCACCTGTGCAGCAAGAGGTTCAGGCTTGCCCATACCCTGTGCCAGCACCATCGCCAGAATCACCGTGGCAACAGAGGCAGCCACAGCAAAATAGGTGGACGTGTTGGTGCCACGGGGTTAACAACATCTGATAACCGAGAGGTGAAGTTTAATACCAGCAGCGATAGAGAGAGGACAGAGAGACAAGAGAGGAGTGAAGAAGGGGAGGAGACGGAGGAGAAGCTACTCCTCCCACCTCCAACTAAAGCTCCTGATTGGTTGACACGCATAAATCGTGTGCGCAGGAATCCTCGGTGGTGGGTTGACTTCCAAAGCCTGACAAAGAGGAGGCAAGAGAACATTGAGTGGTGGAGGATGCTGCAGGAAAATGATGGAGGGAGGGGAAGGAAGGGAAAGCAGAGTAGAAAGAAAGAGGTGAATGTAAAACAAGTCTGTGAAAAAGAGGAAAAGGGAGATGAAGAAGAGAGGAGCAGAGACAGAGAAGAAATGGTGGAGGTAAAAGCAGTCTCTCTGATGAAAGAAGGCGGAGTAGAGGTAATGAAGATGAAAGCAGTGTGTGCCACTAGGAAGGATAGTGGAGAGGAAGGAGAGAGGAGAAAAGATGGAGGAGAAAACAAAGAGGAGGTGAAATTAGTCTGTGTGATGGACGAGGGTGGAGGAGTGGAAGAAGAAAGAAGAGTTGGAGGAGAAAATAATGAGGAAGTTAAAGTAGTTTCTTTGATGGAGGAGGATGGAGGAGAGGAAGGGGGAAATAGAGGACACGGTGGAGAGGAAAATCAGGGGATGAGACAGGTGGAGCTGAAAAAAGAAGTGATGGAGCACGCTCAGAGGCCGAGGAGAATGATGGTGGGTCCACCGATCAGATACCTGCTGGAGTCAGAGGAGCAGTCACATTGTCCTGTAACAGCCAATCAGGAGAGACTAAAACTGAAGAAAAAAACACAGAAGAGTGAAGCTGAAGGCAGGGCTTCAGGCAGAATGGCAGTGACTGACAGGACGGAGAACAGAGAGAGACGGCCAGGTCCAACCAATCAGGACAAAGCTAACAACCCCAAATGGAAACGAGGAGGACCAAAAAAGGTTGTGATTTTCAACCAGGGTGGGGGTGGGGTTTCAGAGATTCAGACAGGTCACCTAGTCTCAGAAACTCAAATCGATCACCTTGTCTCAGACACGAAGACAGATTACCTTGTGTCAGATGGACAGGCAGGTCACATAATCTCAGACAGACAGAAGGGTCTCCTGGGGTCAGAAAGACAGATGGGTGACATGGGCTTGGACAAACAGGTGAATTACCTGGTCTCAGAGAGAATGTTAGAGAAACAGACATGTCAACTAATGTCAGGGGAGCAGACAGGTCACTTGGTCTCAGATGGACAGATAGGTTCCCTGGTGTCAGAGAGACAGACAGGTCATATGGTTTCAGAAAGACAAACAGATCACCTTGTCTCAGAGAGACAGACAGGTCACCTAATGTCAGGGAGGCAGATGGGTCACTTGGCCTCAGATGGACAGATAATTAACATGTTCTTGGATACACAGACAGAAATACAGACAAGTCACTTTTTCTGTGACAGACAGGCCGGTCCACTGGTGTCAGATAGACAGACAAGTCACCTTTTCTCAGATGGACAGACAGGTTACACAGACTCATATGAACAGACAGATCCCCTGGTGTCAGAAAGACAGAAGGGTCACATGTTCTCCGAAAGACAAACAGATCACCTTGTCTCAGAGAGACAGACAGGTTACATACTCTCAGATAGACAGAGTTGTCCCCTGGCGTCAGAAAGACAGATGGGTGACATGGGCTTAGACAAACAGATGGATCACATGGTCTCAGAGAGAACGTTAGAGAGACAGACATGTCAACTAATACCTGGGGGGCAGAAAGGTCACTTGGCCTTGGACAGACAGATAATTAACATGTTCTTGGACACACAGACAGAGACACAGGCAAGTGACACGTTCCGGAAAAAACAGACAAATAGACAGACAGAAACCTATAGGCAGACGTACCTTGTTTACAGAGACCTGCAGAGCGGTCAGGTGACCCTCATCTTGCCCTGCAGTGTTAGGCTGGAGCGCCTCCTCTGATTGGCTGAAGATTTTTGTAAAGTTAAATGCTGCATTTTCTCTAAGTCCCGTGTGTGTTGTTTATATTGAATGGGTTTAAAAAAACAGCACAATGACCCTATAAACTGTGGACACACATGTCATGACTGACTGTATGTTTGTAGAGTTTACAATTGTAGAGTTTATTTTTGTTTTCTATTCTATTTGTGTAAAGAGTATTTAGTTCTTTATTTGAACATCTCCAGGATCCTATTGTTGTAGAATGTTTTGAAGGGACTTCCTTACTGCTCGTACCTAGACACTCTGTGAGACTGATCTCAGGGTATACAGACCTCCATTAACAAAAAACTATAAACTAACAGCAGAGTGACTGGGGAAGTAAAATTGTCCTCAATGTCATTAAAAGTCAGAACATATGACATGACTTTCTGATAATATCATTATTATCAGATGTCTATTTATAATTATAAACAGAGGAACAGACTCTTTATTGATGAGCAGAACTTACTTGAGGATGTTCAGATTTGTAATTTTACTTCAGTGAGAGCTATATGCATATCCATGACTTCAGTGCAAACAACACCTGCTCATTCAGCTGCTTTAATAGAATCTTTTTATTCCACTGGACTAAATACAAAGGCCTATTGTATAAGTGAGCACAAAAGACAGCTTGAGTTTTAATGTTGCGTTCATGTTACAGGAAAGACACAAAGGTAAAACATTGCTGCTGCAGAGGGGAGTTAGCTGTTTTACTGCATAGTCTGGCATATAGCAGCTAAAGTACTGTGCTTGTTTAATTTACTGTAGTGGTATAAGTGGTATAAGTTTCAGCGGTTAGTTTAACTGATTTTTCAGGCACTGCTTTTGTCTTTTGTGATAATTACTGTGGCATTAACTTAATTATCTTTAATTATATTTTAACCCTTACACGACTGACTTTGTCACAACAAAAACCCAGCTTTCCTGTTCTTCATACACGAACGCACATAGGAGTCTCACATGTAGTTAGTGGAATGCTATTGTTTTTGTGTTTTGTTTTTTAATTATCAAATGGTGATTGTTCAAGATCAAATGTGTGATAAAATCATTTTGATGTATCTTTTGTATTTATATGTGTATTTACCGTATTTTCAAGTTAGTTTAGTTTTTGGGATTTGTCATATTTCTGCTGACCCACAGAAAACACTACGAGACTTTATTATAGAAACTAATTATTTTCAAACCTTTATTGTGAAAATTGCCTCTGTCTCAGATGTTATTTTGTCACATTGCTGTCTTATTATATGGAAGTCAAACACAGCCATTTTTTAATATTGTGATAGCTAAATAATTTTTCTTGTTATCTTTAAATAACAAAGCTTGTTTTCTTGTGGAAATTAGACAATTTATCAAAATCTGAATGAATGGCTGAGCTTCTGTGGATTCCAACTAGTGCTTTATCCTTCAACGTTTGTGTAAGGAATGTGTAATTTTGCACATTGAATATAGGCTTTTTGATGATGAGCTTAAACAAAATAATTATCCGGTTTTCACAAGATAACGAAATAAAAAAGATAACTGCATTCTTGACCACTCTCTGCTTCCGTATTAGTTGCTGCCAGAAAATGTTTTTATTAAATGTATGTTTATTGTTTAACAAATGTAATAAAATGTGACTGTAAATCAGCAGTTCATACTCATCGGTTTCTACTTTACAAAATAAAACTATGTTTTATGTTTTTTAATAACATTAAAAGCTGCTGGAGTTTCTGTTAGTAAAAACGGACAATGCGGGACAATAGCTCTTTTATGTTTGACAAAGCTTTTAAACTTAAATGACTTGGAGAATATTACTCACCAGGAATAAAACTTTAACCATAAAATCTGAGATGTCATGATTGTTTTGACAATATAACAGATTTTAAAACAAACCATAAAATTGTTTAAATACTTAATTATTGTCTTTTTAATAATCCGAGCGATAATGTTAAAAGTAGGTGCGCGTCGGAAACATTACGGTAACCTTCCACTCACCGTCCTTTACGGTAATGCCGCAGAAACAGGAAGTGTGTTCAAACACCAGCAGCGCTGTTGTGTTTCTGAAGATGAAGTTGTCACCGATATGACTGAAAGCGGCGTTCAGGTGAGGCAATAGCGTCATAATCGGTGTTTGTTCGTAAATTTAGTGAAATAGACCAATTGACCAAGTTTGTGTCTTTTAAGGAAAATTGTCTAACTGTTAAATCAGATGCAAAGTGACCGGAAAAAAACTACAAATCATTTATATTTATTTAAAACTTATAGTCTGAACCTTTCTCTGTTTAAATATATATTATGTCCTGTAAGAATAATATATGCACAGTAAAAATACTTGTAAAAGTGCATATACAACATATGACCTTTTCCCACCGGCAGTACTGCTGCTGCTAGATTTCAAAGTAAAAGCCCTGTTTCATCGGGGGTTTTATTAACTAAAAATGCTCATGGTTCTGTTAATGGTACTGTCAGTACCGGCAGTAGTACTGTTATTAGGACTGGTATGACTATTAGTAGTACTAGTAGGAATACAATCCATGCTGGTACCATGTATGTGCAGTGGATGGTACAGTGGATAACCAGCTGTATGTCTTTGTAGCTGTTAGCTCGTCTGGAGGGCCGTCGCTGTTTGAAGGACATTGAACCTCGATTGTTTCCTGAAGATGGAGGACCCGACCATGGTGACTGACATGACCAGAGACTGGTTGCTTCAGTGTGCCTAAAAATTCACACTGATTAATAGAGTGATTATTCAGTCAAATCTGAGCAAAGATGAAACACACATTGATATTGTTCACTGTGAGTTAGACTTCCTGAGGATATCATTATCTCTAATGTCCAACTGAAAGAAACTTCCTTAGAGATAAGAGAAAAATGATGGCCCCTGCGACTGCATGGCTGCAATGCAAACAGGAGCTGATTTAATGTGACAATTTGAATATGTATTGTGATTTAGTTTTGAGGAAGACCCTGACCCTCAAAACTCCTGCTCTGCAGAACTAGGTAACTGACCAGCTTACATATTTGTGGTTTCAGGTGAGGTGGTGGAACTGTATGGGACAGAGGGAACAGGTGAGTTCACTTTACAGGCAAGAGTTCTGTAAAGGGTCCCTCTTACATATTTTTAAGAGTATATGTTGTTAATATGTTATGTGTGTTTCTCAGGTAAAACCGAGCTTCTTTACCACCTGCTGTGTCGCTGTGTGTTGCCGAAGGCAGCCGGTGGTCTGGAGGTAGACGTTGTGTTCGTGGACACAGATTACAGTCTGGACATGTTACGACTGGTCAGCATCCTGGACAACAGACTGAACAGAGGTAAAGCGACTAAAAGTCCCCTTTCCACCCTGGGAACTTAGCAACCCATAGAACATTTAGCTTCTGCTTTTGTTTCCACCAGCAACTCATGTGTGCCTTATAAAATAATGCATCAGTGTTCACACCATGCTTATAATGTAGAATAATAATGAAAATAATGAAAATAATAATATAAAAATAACACAGTTATGATAAATGGCACATATAACACTGATATAAAAGTTTTCCTCCATCTTCTGTTCCAACTTAAATTTTACAACTGTACCAACAAGCATCAGTTGCCATGGGAAAGAATTTATACCATGGTTGCTAATATCAATCAAAACTGACCCAGAAGATTAAAGTGAACTTCAGCTCATCATCAGTGGCTCCTGTGACAGAATGTGATGTTGTGATTGGATGTTTCTTGCTGAAATGTATTCTTGGAGTCACACTTCTCTCCTTAAAGGTCCACATGTTTCTTGTAGCTTTCCTACTACAGCTGTCCATATTCTGATGGTTTAACAGGAGATTTCCAATTGAGTCGCATTAAAAATAGTGGGAAGATGAGAAACTGAAGCTTGATGTCTGAGGTAGTTCCTTGTCTTAAATCCTAGTTCTGTCTCTCTGTGTCTACAGCTCGCTCTACCAGTTCGCCCTTGGCTGGTTCCGATGATGCGGTGCTACGTTTGTGCCTGTCTCGCCTCCTGGTTGTCCACTGCTCCTCCTCCTCTCAGCTCCTCCTCACTCTCCACTTCCTGGAGACCTCCTTGTCGTCGCGGCCCGGCCTGGCACTCGTCCTCATCGATAGCATCTCTGCATTCTACTGGGTGGACCGTGCCGAGGCTGGGGCCAGTGTTCCTAAGCAGGAGGAGAGGCTCTGCAAGTGTACGGAGCTGCTGGGCCGACTGCTCAGGTGTATATTCAATTGTCAGGAGGTTCTAGTGGTCCACGTTCTAATGAACCGCAAGGAGATAGTGGTCCATTACAGAATTTTGCTGGTGCATTAGTAGGTCTGGTCTAGGGGTCTGTTTAAAGCTTGTAGTGCTTTTTTACAGTGACCTAATGATCCATACAGCAGTAGAAGTCTGGTAAACAATTAATTTAGTCCTACCTAGGATGAAGTGGTCTAGGAGGTTCTAGTAAGCCATTAGAACTTTTGGTAGCATATAAAGAAGCTCTTGTGAAATAGAAGGTTATATTGGGCCAGTTCAATGCACTATGAAGCTCAAGTTGTTCAAAGCAAAGGCTACTGACCATTTAATGTTCACGATGGATCTTCTAATGATCCATGAGGAACCAGTGGCCCATTAAAAGGTTGAAGTGATCCATTATCCGGTTGTAATTTTGGACATTCAGATCGTGCAGTAGAGGTTTGCAATGTTCTCCAACAAGTTTGTGATCCATTAGGGGTTCTACTGTTCAGTGTGGAGCCATTTAGGTAGTTCTAGTGATTCTATATTTGTTTCAGGATGTTCTCGGGGTCCATGTGGAAGTGGATTTAGGTGTATTTTAGCTAGTTGTAGTGATCACTGAGGAGACGTTTGATTCTCCACCACCATCACCCAACAGTGATTATGCCATGAATGAAGGGCTATGTTGGGTTTAGATCTGTAAATACACAGAGCTTGGACTGAACTTAACCTGTGGTTTCTCCTCAGGGATTACAGAATCACTGTATTTGCCACCTGCCATGCCATAAGGAGAAGCAACAGTGAACCCTCCACGTCCTCTGATTCTGACCGGTCCTATCTCTGTCGCCCCTGGCAGCGGCTGGTGACCCACCGGCTCCTGTGCTCCCGGCAAGAAGCTGCAAACTTCACAGTCAATGCAGCAGGAGGCAGTAAGGAGCAGAGAAGACGGCAGGTCTTCACTGTCCACTGCACCTCGTACCCCTCCTCCAGGACAAAGGCTTATCGGAACAGCTCCTTCTACGTAACCGATGCAGGAGTGGGGTTTATCTAAAGTGCCACCTCCTACTTTCAGCTCACCGGGCACTCTGTATATAAATGTGTAATGTCACAGTGGCTCTTTGATTTTGATTAAAGTCTGTTATGATTCAGGAGGTGGTATTTAATTGTGTTTGCTGCATAGTAGGACAGGTTGTTCTCTGTTTACTGAACCTGCTTATGAGTCAGTACAAGATAAAGAGAAACTATTAGCTATTTTAAACTGTTCAGAATGTTCACAAAAGTTTATGTTGAGTTTTACTTGTCCAAAATAAGGTTATAGTTCTAATGGCTTCCAGGTGAGTATTAGCACACCCTTTATAGGGTTCTTGGGGTCTGGCTGTTGCACTAAAATATCCAACTGATTAAAAATAGGTGGCGTATTAGCTGTCATCTAGAGGGGTCTTAACCTCCACAAGGTAGTTTTTGTTGTCATGAAGATCAATCTATGGCCCTTAAAATAGTTATAGGTGTTATTTAGGAGGTTCTAGAAGTAATTAAGTAGTACTTGTCAGAGGGGAGGCTCTAGTGGACCTTTGAGGTGGTTTTAATGGTCCATAAGATGTTTGGTGTGATTTCCAAGGTTGTAGTGCTTTTTAGGTACTCCTGTTGGCCCTCTCAGAATTATCCTCTTAAAGAGGTCTAACCAGTAGGTTCGAAACTAAAGGATCAAACTGACTAAAGTAGTTTAAAGCAGCTCCAACCGTCATTTAGACTTAAGTCTTATTTCAGTTAGTAGTTTTGAATGGAAAAAATAGGTAGTTGTGTGCGTAAACAATGTAGCTACTTCCATCAGAGTTTTTATCTGGCTTAGATTTCTAAAACATCAATTAAGAAAGTCTTTCACATAATAACATGACGCTGAAAGACTATATGTTGGGTATTTGCTACATTCTGAGCAGCAGTCCGGATCCTATCTGGATGTTATCCAGATCCGAACTCTGAATCCAGTCACGATCCAGTCCGGGACTTCAGGTCTGATGACAGAGACCGCTTCACCAGAACGGCCCTCTAACAGATCCCTCCGTGGGGTCAGACACACTTTTTACACAACATAAACAAATGAATGCAGTGTGAAACAGACACAAATAAACCGGCACATTTTAAACCCTCGGTCTGAGTGAATGACGCCGTAGAGTAAAAGAGACTGTTCCTGCTGCACGGTTCCTCACGGGTACGGTACTAAGCTTTTTCTGGGACCTACTTCTCCTGCTGGTGCTGACAGGCGGTACTTCGGTCGCTCCCAAACATGGCCTCCATGACGGAGCGACCGCTTCAACTTTAATTTTTCGCCAATTTTCAGCTGAAAAACCGTGTTTTCCCCATCCCTGGTCAACGGGAATGTTCCGCGGGAGAATATTAATATGCCAGACTTGTGAAACAGATGTTATCTTTCGGAGAAGTTCGCTGTTGGATTTAATCAGATCGGTTTAAGTTGGCTGGAAAGCTGGAGAGGAAAAAGAGAATTGCATCAAATCAGTAAGGGCGCTTTTCTGCCTGTTTCTCGACACCCGTGCATGTCTGCTGCTCGGTTTTTGGTTAAAGGTTAAAAGCTGGTGACGCCAGCCGTGAACATTTAACGTGTGTGCGCTGAATAAGCGCGGCGTGGAGCCGGGATGCACTGTTTCTAGTGCGCGCTTACAGCTAGCTAATGCTAATGCTAACAGAGAAGTGATCAGTCAACTGGGCGGTCCAAGGGAGCTAACGGCTAAGAGCTAGCTGTTTCCACGCTGCAGTTTGATTTACACTTTTAATGCAATATTCATTATCATTTGTGGGGCACCCGGCGTGTGGGTAATGTATGGATTTATTTTTTTTTTTAAGATGTCTTAAAGCTTTTTAGACTATTAATACTTAGTGGGATTCCCGTTCCTGACACATGATTAAATTAGCATCATGGTTACCAGCTGTTTATTTATTAACAATTTACCACAGCAAAATCACATTATTGTAGACTAAGACGCTTTTCATGTGACTCATGATAATAGAACTTCAGCTAAAAATGGGATTAATTACTTATTAATCAAGCGATAATTTTAATGTGGTAGTAAACATTAGGTGGCTAACTTTCTATTCAACCTTTAGGTTGTTGTGCTCCTCTAGGAGGATATAGATGCTGGGTCTTGAGGTAATTGAGTAGTTATACAGATTATTTAGGAGATTTTACATATCCTTAAGGTGGTTAACATGATCATTCAGGAGGTTCTGGAGATTGCTACGATTTGTTGTGTACTCATATAAGTGTTTTTGTGGTTATTTAAGACAATGGTCATCTGGGAAGTTATCTAAGAGGTTCTGGAGGTCCTACTGGTAGTTTTGGGGGTTACTGGGAGGTTTGTGTGTCATTTGGGAGGTTTCATAAGTCATGGAAGACCTTGTGGTACATAGGGTGTGTTTTATGGAGCTTTAGGATGATCGTGATCACGATGAAAGTTCAAGGAAGGAAGTGTCTGACCATTTTTAAGCAAAGTGCATATAGTTGGTCTGATTATTATGAGTAAAACTTCGTTAATTGTAATCAGAATAACTGCATGTACCACTGTTTTACTATTGTACCAATTAATTGTTTTTTCTAGATCATGAGAGTCATCAAAAGGTGGTTCTTGGCCATATATACAGTGTTCTATAAGTTCAAAAGTTGGTTATTGTGGTCATTCAGGAAGCGCTATGGGATATTCTAGTAGTTTCTAGAGGTTCTTTAAATTATCGGTGAGGTGGTTCTGGTGGTCATTGGCAATACTCTTAAGGGCTCAGGTAGATCTTCATGCTGTTCAGCTTGTACTTAAGGTTGTGGAGGTTTTGGAAGTTCTTTATATGGTTACTGAAAAGATTGGAGAGGCTCTATATCAGTGGTTATCTAGGTGGTTCTGTACATCTGTAAGATGGTATGGTTATTTAGGAGGCTGAATAAATACAGTGTTTGCCTGAGTTAAATGTTTGCATGTACTTTGTGAATATGTTTCTGCAACCAATGATTTACTGAAAAGCATGTTAGGTTATACTTGGTTTTTTTTTTTAAGCTGATTAGGGTTATTCTGTTTGCTGAAACACATTGTAGTGTGAAGAGCTTCAAAATTCTGGCCCAGCAGACATACCCAGACCCAGTTAAGTGAAAAATTCAATGGCAAGAATTTTATAATTGACTTTCGTTGATTAATTGCTGCAGTCTGAAAATCTGAACCTCTAACTGTGTCAGGGTATACAAATGTTGTCCTGCTGACATTGAAAGAGTGAACCCAACTGTGCTTGTGTTTGTCATGTAACGCAGTAAACTGAATGTTTTGGGCCTCAGCCTACCTTTCCAGTTAAAGGTGTGAGCTGTGGCAATCAGCTGACAGAAAATTAACTAGTAAACTTTTGGTGTTTTGATGCATTTCTTGGTCGTAATGCAAATATAGAGGGGCACTGCTGGTTGAACAAATAAATAATTAAAAAATAAGTTTTCAGCCATTTCTCAGGTTATTGATTGAATAGCTGAGGGAATAATCAGCAGATGAAACAGTGATTTAAAAGAATTGTTCATTTCAGTTGTAATCATTTAAGAGACAATACTAGAGTTTTCTCCCAATCTGTCAATGATCAGAAAAACATTCAAACATTATGTTTCAAGAAAAATCTAGAAATAAAATTCAAAAACATAAAAACAGTCAGAAGTGAGAGCATGGGTCAAAGGCTACTGATGTTTACTGTTTACTCATTGACTGCTGGGACACAAGGTTGCACTTCATTGGACTCTAATGAGTTTTGCGGTACCCGGACTGACATGGGTTCAGTCAGTGTTTATTCTGTTCATACTCATTTGGTGTTTTCGATTTGGGTTCTCAGGTACAGCCGTCCTTTCCTCCTATCCTTCCAGTTTGAGGAAGAAGCTTCATAAGAGCCAAACTTCTGTGCAGCAAATTACAATTATAGCAAAATGTACATGCACACACTAATAAAAAATCCTTTACCTAGATTTATATAGATTAAAAATAAAATCTACCAGGATGCCTCCTAAAAGAGCAACAAAAAAACAAGAAAAATATATAATTTCAGATGAAATATTAAAAATATATCTTATAATTAAAGAATAATGAGATTGTTGTTCATGTTAGTGATGCCTTATTGTCCTAAATTTGCTCTAATTATCTTTTTTGTGAGTATCTCTACAATGGCAACTAGTATAATCTAACAAAAACCTAGTAATATTAACAGAGTTGAATTAAACTACTCCAACGTTCCAAAAGTCAGGCAATGCAAGACAATGTTTGTTTTTATAATTTAGGTCAGTCGGCTGATTGATTGATTACAATGTTTTTGTGCATTATATTGGTTAAAACCCTACAATTTTACTTTTTAGGAAAGAACTTTATGTGGGTTTTAACATTCAACGAATGTGACATACAGTTTCTGTAAAAAAATAAAAAACAAATGGACCCTAAATTGTTGTCAACTGCTTTTTTCTGTTAAGCTTTGAAAACTAACTCAGACTCAGAGGTAAATAATATAAAAACATTAAAAAACAATACATTCCAGATCTTATTTATTAAATTAAACCTGGTAATATTAAAGTTCCCTTTTGTTTAAACTAGTTAGTTATTGAGCTGTAACTGCGAATGATTTTTCATCAAAGTTTGCCAGTAGCTGTCTTTTAAGGCTTCATATGTGCTTGCGTTCAGCTATGTATATGTTGGTGCAAAATGGCGCTCTCACATAGCCTCGATTTGGAACTTCAGTTGTGGTTGTCGTCGGGAATTAACAATACGAGTATGCAAGATATTTTGGGGATAAACTTGCTTATTGTCTCCACAACTACGCACACCTACATACCTGTTGTTTATGTCGCCGTTCCTATTTTTTGTACCATGATCTCAACCGTAACCTCTTTCAGTGTTAAGGTTATGTTGTGGAAAAGCAAAGGTTAACAAGGAATAAATGCCATTGTTGGTCAGAGATGATGAGGCCTGCGTCTGCCCCTTTTCAGCTAACCTTTTAAACACTCCAGACATACGCAAATCCACTCAAGAAGGTGTGTGTATAATGATGCTGCTGTTTTCTATGCATTTGCATTGTTGACAAACAAGTAGACTCAGCCCCTAAAGCAACATGTCTCAGTTCAAAGCCAAAACACCTGATTGGGAGTCATCCTCCACCTCTATTAGTTGTTGTCCGTGAACCCCTGGGTCAGTGGTTTGACCCCCCCAGTTCCTCGTGGCTACAAATCAAAGTGTCCTTGGCCAAGACACTGAATTCCAAATTGCGTATAATGCTGCATGTAGTCTGGACAACAAAGTACTTCGTGATTTTTGGTTTTGTTTTATCAAACTAGAACTTAATTGGCAGACAAATACACAGACTCACCACATCTTTCTCTCTTACAATGTTTTCCTGAGGGAGTTTGGATAAATGTTAAGTAATGATGCTCTTGATCCCCTTCTTCAGTGTGACCAGTCCAGACTACCGTGTCTTTATACAGTTTTATATTCAATGAAACAACAGTGATCAGTGTTGTCAGCCCTGCTGATGACTGCTCTTTAAAATGTCAGTAGTGAAAGCCTCTTGCTACTGACTTCATTAAGCTCAGCCCAGTCTAGCATAGTGTAATGTGTTCCTGTTTTTTTTTAAATTTTAGTTAAAGATTTGATTTTTTTATTTAAAGAAAGATATTTTTTTTATTTTAAGAAAGTGATTTTAATATTAAAAATTTAATAGACAAAATGAATAAAGCCAGAGAACCACTAGCTCATAACTGATAATGGGTTGTTCTCAATTAAAACAGTGTCATAAAGATGTTTTTGGATCATAGAAAATCTGATAATGGCTAAAAGAGAAACAGCATCCAGAGAGATTTGTCAGTAAATCCACATTAGTCTAAAGTTATTGATTGACTGCATTAATGTTTTAATGTCAGTAGGTTTTGTGTGAACTAGCTTCCTGCAGGTGTTGGGAACATCTTTTCATGGCTTCAAGTCTCACACACTGTGGACACATTTAATAAAGAATTCTGAGCGGCTTTCATTTCAATTTCCTCCAAACTAAAGACTTTAGTTGTTAGTAAAGATTTATAGGGTAGATTTCAGAAAAAAACATTTTAAAAACAGATTTATAAAAAAAATATATATATATTCAGATATTTAATTGATTATCTGATGAATTCAGAATGTAAATAACCATGTTAGCAGCATCACCCTAATATGCCTTGCACGTAATTTGAAATTAATATTCCGCATGCACACATTGCAGTGATGAGGCTGAAATGATATATGGTGCAGTGCTAGTTCATTTGTGATTTCAACATTGCTGCTACCATTGACCACATCCCACAAACACGCAAAGGTTTTAACATGAATGTGAACTGCTGTGTGTAAAGCTTGAGGTCCGATTCCGTTATTTATATTATATTGTGTTATTTTTAAATTTTATATATTAGACATTTTCAGAATTTCATTTCATATTCCTAAAGCACATGATGACAACAAATATGTCTTGTCCAAAACCCAAAAGATTGGCTTTAATCTATCTGCCTTCCACCACCAACAAAAAGAAAAATGCATTTGAGAACATGAAAACATCACATCACAACCACAACATTGAACTAAAAAAAACTTGCTCTGTGGATCCTTACGCATTATTTTAAGAATTTTTAAAGCAAAGCTGAAATTGAATAAAAGTATCAAACAGCATTTATTTTGAAAGTGTGTTTCCAGTTGGTGTGTGTGTGTGTGTGTGTGTGTGTGTGTGTCTCCACTGTGTATCATGTCGGAGAAAAGCTGTCAGTCAGTGTTTGGACACAGCTCTGAGGCTCATCACATGACCTAATTCGGTTTGTTTGTTACCATGGCAACAACAGCTCTGAACCTGCTGAGTCACTCACATATGCTGAAGACAGGTTATAAACTGCTCAGAGTTTGCCTCGCAAAATGTGAAAGTATTAGTCCTATTAAAAAAAAATTAAAAGCAGCAGAAGGTTGTACTGAAAACATTGATATACTTTGTTTGAAGAAACACAATAAAATGTAGGCAGCGGGGCGATTTTAAAACGGCCCCTGTTTGTGTTTTAAGGGGAATTTCTTGACCTCCGTTATAATGGGCTCTAATGGAGTTTCAGAAGGCACACTCTCCACTTCTATCCAAATACTGAAAGAACTGCAAATCCTGTTAGTATGAGAGTTATATTTTCTGAAAGAACACAAGGAAAGGAGGAAAGAGGAAAATTGACTGACGAAAAGAAGAAAAAGTTAATAAAAGTTGCGGCTAGAAGTTATTCCGTGTAATGTCACCCACTCTAGCTGGGCCATCATTCTGCAAACACACTAATGGAAAAGTCTAAAATTCACCAAAAAGTATCGCAAACTAAAACTGATTATTTAAAAACCTTAAAAGATGTTAAAAGCCATAATACAAAGGTGATAGCTGAAAGTATATATATTTTTTAAATGTATACAAGATATTGAAAAGCTGAAAGGAAGAGGTCATGTCTTTATTAAGCTGAACATTTTCAAGTTGAACGGTGTTTCTAGCTGAAAGTAAGCTGAAGTAGTTAATTGCAGAAAAACGTAAAGAAGATGGAAATCAGGATAAAAATAATAATAAAGATTACAGTATCATGACTGTGAATGCTCGAGCATAGATTACAGAAGTCTTGCTCACACAAACATCTTGGTATATTCATGTTAAGTCGATTTTTTTGCTGTGATCCTGAATACTTACACTAACTGTACAAAGCAGCAGTGACATCTTGTTTGTGTGTGTGTGTGTGTGGGGGGGGGGTTATCAGTGTTGCATTCAGAACAGTAGTGGGTTAGAACCTTTTTGCTTATCTGCAACATTTACTACAGGACTGAGAGTCAAGCAAAGTGCTTGCATTGTCTGCAGCATCTTAATGGCTACGGTCATTGATTTCAGTGAGCAAAGTCTACAGAAACCGAGATTCTTGGTACGTCCATTATGTCATGCAGCTCAGGAGTTGTTAGAGGTAACTGGTTAAGGGCCTAACACATTGGGTCTGGCCACATAAGACTACCTTCATCCAAATCCTTGTAGATTGGAGTTGTCCTTCCCTCCAAAGGAAACTATCTCAGTGATGCATTACATAAAAATACCTACTGCCTTCCACCACCAACCACTATAGAGGCAGCAGTGTTATAATCCCCACTCTCAATTAATGTAGGGTCCACTCTGCCTCTCCAATCCTAAATTCAGACACTATATTCTGAACAGTAAGTAGGCAAAATGCTGTTGTGTCTTAAAAGGAGCAGAAAGAGTTAAAGGATGCAAATATCAATTAGTGTAAATAGAAACTGTGTGACATTAGGACAAAAATAAGTTAAAATAGGATAAAAGAATGTGCTATACTGTAATTACAGCTATAATTAGTTACTGAAAAAGGGGGTATAATAATTGTCTCCTGGCTGTTGTATCATACTTTCTCTCTCGGACTTGTCTAAAGATGAAACATTTATTCTATTCTCTGCTGTTAGAAACTCTTGCCTTTAACTTGCTGAACTTGCAGAGAGCCAGGGACCAAATGTGACCTCATCCCTGTTTGTTTGTTTGTTTGTTTTTACCCAGAATGCCTTCTGAGGCCCAGTCTCAGGAGCCTCGGGACAGAGGTCCTCCGCCCCCAGTCACTCGGGCCGGACGCAGCGCTCAGCTGGCCAAAGCAGCTGCCGCCGCCACGAGCAACGCCCTGGAGAGGAGACCTCGTGGGCGACCTCGGAAAGATGGGAGCAGTGGCCGCTCTATGCCTCCTCCCCTTCCTCCTCCTCCCTCACCTCCACCTCCTCCACCTCCTAAATCAAGGAAGAAGTAAGTGGCCGGATTGTAGATGATGCAGACATGAGACCAGAAACTGTTTTACGACCAGGGGCCTTGTTTTTAAAGCTTGTGCACAACCAGTTGTAAACGTGTGCAGTTTCACAGCATGAGGAATGTTATGCTTCACCTGTTGTCCATGTGAATGTGCATGTGTTGACACAGAAACACCTCCCAAATGTAAAATATGGTCCTCTAAAATGTCTTTAGTCTCAGTGTGTAAACTTATTCACACTTAACGGCATAGCATTAAAAATCTGCAGCATCCTTAGTGAACCTTAGCTGAGTGTTTGAACACAACTTTCAAATTACAAAGATGCTGATTTTTAGCAGTCAGAAAGCTTTTCCCCACATCTTAATGTCAAACCTATAATGGAAACTCTGACTTCAGTGAGCGAGGTTAATTTTCAAATGCAGCGTAAAGTCGAGAATCTTTGCCTTTGTTAATGAACTGGCCACCTTTTTCCTGCTGAACACGTGCAGGGGACGGAGCCGAGGCCGAGCCCAGGTAGAGGATGAAGAAAGCATGGATGCCACGGAGAAAATCCCCCCACAGAAGACAGGTGTGTAGATGTCAAACACACCCTCATTTAAAGCACAGCGGAAATTATGAAGTTGAAGCGTTTTAAATCAAGAGATGCTGGTGGTGTTCCCACTTTTACTGGCTCTGTTTACACTGGCTCCAAGGTGTATGTGGTTGGTACAGTCACAAGTGTTTTTTGGGAAGGAGTTCCAAAGGGCTGGGGCAGAAATAAAGACGACTACATCCCCTCTTATCTACCCTATGCTTGGCATGGATATGAGGTTAGAGTGGATAGTGGTAAAGAAGGTTTGAAAGGTGGGAAGGGAATTAGTTATGCAGCATCAACATTTATGAGTTGCTTTGAAATGCTGGATTTGCATTAATTGTCTCCAGAAGTTAATTTGGGATAACTTTTATTTTTCCTGTCAAACTGACATTTCCAACAAGCATGAAACTGCTTTTCTGTGCTGCAGGCAGCTAAATGCACATGGTTGTCATTCACAAATGCTGGTCTTTGTGTTTCTTCCTTTATGTGAAAGTAGTAGCGTAGACACTGACAGGAAATGTGTAGCAGGAGAGAGAGATGTAGGGGGTGATATGTTGCAGAGGTTCAGAAGCCAGGAGTTGCACTGTGGACTTTGAGGGTTTGTGGTCAGCTTCTGGGCATCCTGCACGGGCCTAACGTACATGTCTATGAGGGAACTGACACATTTATCAAACCTTAGTGTTAAAAATACAAAGAAAACTGTAATTAAACCTATGGGAGATTGTTAAGCTATTGTTATCAATAGAGATAGATGAACAACCAATTAACCGGCTCTGCTAAAGATCTCTTTTGGCAGTGCAACAATTTAAAACTATTGTTTAAAGTACCTTTTTTTTTTTTTTTTTTTTTTTTTTTAAACTTGCACTTTATTATTTGATTGTGACCCACTGGTTCTCTGCTGTTCTTGTTCTGTGGTTTTGTGTTTATGGGTTTGTGTGTTTGTGGTCCACAGAGGAATATGAGGAAAAGACGACAGGACGCCGTCGCTCAACCTCCAGGAAGAAATCAAATACAAACCCCAACCCTGAACCTGATCCTGACCCTGACCCTGAACCTAATCAGGATAGGCTAAGTCCACCACCTGAGCTGGACACTGCCCCCCCTCCCTCTAATCCCCTTGTAGAAACTGCTCCCAGTGCTGAGAAGGAGGGCCAAAGCAGACTAGCTGCCCAGCTTTCAGCGTCCAGTCCTGTGGAAGAACCTCGACTCAGCCCTCTCCCTCCATCCCCATCCCACAGCCACCAACCAGTTCTTGATGCCCTTGAGGAGGACAGGCCCAGACCGACCCACAGTCCTTCCCCCATGGAGTTCGACTGCAGTCCTTCCCCTCTTGTTATGGAGATGGAGGGGGCTGAGGCGAGTCCAGCAGTCTCCAGTCCCATGGAGCAGAGCCCTGGCCTGAGTCCTTGTTCAAGTCTGCTGGTTTCCCCCTGCCCCCGGTTGGAGGATGAGGACTCACTATCCTCTCTGTTCCAGCGGTCCCTGTCGGAGGACTCAGGGGGCTCACCCACACCCAGCCTGGGACACACCAAAAAGCGGTATGTGTGTGCTAAACGTTGACCAAATCGTCAAAAAGTGATGTGACAAAGGCAAGCAGCAGATCTTCTTTTAGACTCTGAAATCTGTGACTGTTTCAGCAATTGAAACCATCGCTGACCAGCAGTCCTTCATTATTATAGATTGGTTAGGTAATTACCTGATGGTCTGTGTATTTGTATGTGTGTGAGATGGTGGAAGAACTTTATGATATTCAATCTTGTTTTCTCTGTGTCTGTTGGTGTCTCTTGGTCCCTGCAGTTTGAAGCTGTGTGCGTTTTGTTACTGTGGTGAGGAGTCTCCTCTGGGCCAAGGTCGGCTGGTGGTGTTCGGCCCAACGCCGGGCTATATCCCGCTACACATCCTCAACCGCCGCGCCTCGTCTGACCGAGACAATGACTGCCATGACCACTGCTACCGTGGTGACCAGGCCCTGCCCATGTAAGTTTTTTTTCTGTTTATTTTCCCTTTCAAAATAATAGCCAAAATAATAACACATATTAACTTGCTTTTGAAAAAGGTGGAAAATGTTGTTACACTGTTAAGTCTGTTTGATCAATTAATATAGTCAGTTACATTGTAAATTTGTGTTTGTGTAGGTGTGGCAGTCCAGAACAATGCGGTGAGTCCCATATTAACTCACTCAATTATAACTTTAATCTATACATTTTTTAATGTTAAATCTTAGTTTTACCCTTTTAGCCATTTAAAAATAAGGGGATGTAAAATTTTGCACCCAACTGTACCTATAGGAAGTGTGTTAATCTGCCTCCTGATGTTTCAGAATCTTCCTCAGAATTTGTGGAGCAGTTTGGACCAATTGGCCTTCCACACGACATAAATGTCCAATCACTGTTTGACCCCACAGGTACAAGAAACTACCCCCATCTACTTCTGTCTTTAATTGCTTCTTAATGTGGGTGTGGTACTTTAACCTGTTTCTGTGTGCAGGTCAGTGTTGTGCTCACCTGCAGTGTGCAGCCTGGTCAGAAGGTGTGTGTCGAGGTGAAGGCCAATCGCTGCTCTACGTGGACAAAGCCATTGACTCTGGAAGCACACAGGTAATATCTAATCAATAACACGTTATGTTTGGTCAATAGCAGGTCATATCTGATCCCTGCCCCCTGTCTTTCACCCATCCAGGTGTGTGCATTCTGCCGTCAGCTTGGGGCATCGCTGTGTTGCCGGGAGACAGGCTGTGGGCGTAGCTACCACTTCCCGTGTGCTGCTGCAGCCGGAGCTCATCAGGACTGGGACCAGAGACACACATGGTGTACACGCCACACACAGACAGGTATAAACAAACACACACACACACACACACACACACACAGGTAAATTGGCAATTTGACCTGGTTGTTGTCTCTTTCCAGGCTCTTCACAGTGTGTGTTGTGCTCGGGTGGGAGCGATGTTAGCAATCTGTTAATGTGCTCTTGCTGTGGTAACTGTTACCATGGTAGCTGCCTGAACCCCCCCCTGACCCCCTCTCCTTTATGCCGGGCCGGATGGCAGTGTCAATGGTGTCGAGTGTGTCAGAGATGCAGGTAACAGTTGCATTCACATCTGTTCCGGCTTTTTATTCATGATTTATGTTACCAAGCTGATATTCTAAGTATGTTAATGAAGTTTCATCCTGACATGTTCACAACCTTTTGGGCTCTCTTCCTGTGTGTTAGGCTACGAGATGATGTTGGTGCGCTGCTTGTGTGTGAGGGCTGTGATAAAGCTTACCACGCACACTGTCTCAAACCACCTCTCGATCAACCACCAAGCACTGGTTGGAGCTGCAAGGTAAGACAAACACCTACACCCTCAGCGTCAGCTCTTGGATGAATGTTATCTTCGGTTTACAAATCCTTTCTTCCTCTCTCCTTCAGAACTGCAAAATATGCCGCCGCTGTGGTGTAAGGTCATCAGGCCAGTGGGCAAATCACCCATTTCTGTGTGAATCATGTGACCCAGCCCTGCCCTGCCCTCTCTGTGACCGTGTCCCAAACCTCTACACACCACAGGAGTATCTCACCTGTACTTGCTGCTATAGGTAACACTTGGTCCACCTAGTGTTTATGGATATTCTCTGTAATGAGTTGGGCCAACAAAAAAGTGATTTTTTACACTAGAAGTGTTGCTCTTGCTTGTTTGACCTTTTTAGTGTGTGTTCCCTTCACTAAGCACCTTGGTATTAACTTCACCCATTAAGACTTGATGCAGCGTTTACGTGTATATAAATTAAAGCAAAGTTTTTTTGCACTTCTACCTTAAATTGACAAATTTTACTAGCCTGAACATAGTTTACGTGCAAACATTAATGTTAAAAGAAGCTGCATGAAATTTCCCTAAGTAGGGCATTGTACATTAAACTGCCATAGCATTATAGCTGTGCTACAGTTAATGTTGGATGTTGGTGCATCAAATAAGTGACCGTCTGCTTTTTACTTTACAGCTGTTTGCCCAAATAATAATTAGTTGAAAAAATGTAATGTCTACCCCTAGGTTAAATAGTTATGTTCTAAATTCTGGAGAAAATGTGTCCTAGTTCCAGGAAGCTGATGAACAAAAATTCTGGTAAATAGGACATAAGCGTATCCTGGCTCTTTTTCAAGTATCAAATTTACTGCTGTTTGGGCTTGGGTACAATAGAATTTGTGTTTGATGGCTTTCCACTTGAACTTACTTTGAAAAAGTTAAAGCTAAACAAGTTTTATATTTTATGTGTTTCAGGTGTGTCCATATAGAGTGTATTGTCCAGGCTGGGGAGGGCAGGGCAGGGTCTGAAGCTTACATCTGCTCCACCTGCAGGCCTCAGGAGGAGATAAAAATATCAATCGCTCCACTCCCACAAAGTTCAACCCTGACCCCCAGTCCCACACAGGCACCACCCTTTACCTTTTTACAGTCGCCAGTTACAAATCCCACTGAAGCATCACCTGTCAGTCCTACCACTCATAGCCAAGTCCATCTTGTCTGCTCAGAGCCACCACAGAGTCCTTCCAAGACCATATGTATATCATTGCAGCAAAGTCTTACACCAGGTCACTCTGATCTCATGGAGCTCCAGCAGAGTCCTTCTCAATGTTACCCTGATCCCACAGACCTCCACCGGAGTCCTGGTCCATCCCCCCCTTATGCCACAGGGCTCCAGGGGAGTCCCGCTCCGCCCCCTGCTGATTCCATGGAGGTCCAGCAGAGTCCTGATCCATCCCCCCCTGATGCCACGGGGCTCCAGCGGAGTCCTACTCCACCCCCCCCTGATGCCACAGAGGTCCAGCAGAGTCCTGCTCCATCCCCCCCTGATGCCACGGGGCTCCAGTGGAGTCCTGCTCCGCCCCCCCGTGATCCCACAGAGGTCCAGGGAAGCAGCGCCCCGCCCCCCCCTGATCCCACGGAGCTCCAAGGGAGTCCTGCTCCACCTCATCTTGATCCATCAGAGCTTCAAAATAGTCCTGCTCCATCTATCCCTGATCCATCAGAGCTTCAAAATAGTCCTGCTCCATCTGTCCCTGATTCATCAGAGCTTCAAAATAGTCCTGCTCCATCTGTCCCTGATCCATCAGAGCTTCAAAATAATCCTGCTCCATCTGTCCCTGATCCATCAGAGGTTCAAAATACTCCTGCTCCATCTGTCTCTGATCCATCAGAGCTTCAAAATAGTCCTCCTACATCTGTCCCAGATCCATTAGAGCTTCAAAATAGTCATGCTCCACCTGCCCCAGATCCATCAGAGCTTAAAGATAGTCCTGCTCCATCTGCCCCTGATCCCACGGAGCTTAAAGATAGTCCTGCTCCGTCCCCTGCTGATCCTACAGAGCTCCAGCAAAGTCCTGCTCCATCTCACCCAGATTCCATAGAGCTCCAGCAAAGTCCTGCTCCATCTCACTCAGATTCCATAGAGCTCCAGCAAAGTCCTGCTCCATCTCACCCAGATTCCATAGAGCTCCAGCAAAGTCCTGCTCCATCTCACTCAGATTCCATAGAGCTCCAGCAAAGTCCTGCTCCATCTCACTCAGATTCCATAGAGCTCCAGCAAAGTCCTGCTCCATCTCACTCAGATTCCATAGAGCTCCAGCAAAGTCCGGCTCCATCTCACCCAGATTCCATAGAGCTCCAGCAAATTCTTGCTTCATCTCTCCCTGATCCCACCACTATAAAACAAAGTCCTGTTACATCTCCTCCATCAAAACCTGATCCCGCAGAGCTCCAGCGAAGTCCCACACAATCTCACCTTGATCCAGTTGATCTCCATAGAAATCCTGCTCAATCTCATCCTGATCTCACAGACATCCAAAAAAGAAGAGCTTCTTTTCACCCTGACTCCACAGAAGTCCAGACAAGTCCACTGCCATCTCACTTCGATTCATCAGAGTTCTGGCAGAGCCCCACACATGATCATCCTGATGCCACAGCACTCCCACACGGCCTTGCACCATCTCAACCTGATTACATAGAACTCCAAAAGAGTCCTCTGTTCACTCATGTTGATCCTGCAGGACAACAAAATCCACCACCATCTCCCTCTGACCCCCAAGAGTCCCAACAAGTTCCTAAATCACCCATTTTTAATCAAGCAGAGCTCCAGCAAAGTCCTCTGCCATCTCACAGAGGTACAGGAGAACTTGAAACAAGGCCATGTAACCATGATAAAACAGAGCACCAAAAAAGTTTACAATCATCCCAACCTAGTCCAGAAGCACTCCAGAAAATGAACCTGAACCATGATTCTACAGAGAACCAGGAAAGCTATCCCCAGTCTCACCATAGAATCACAGAGGTTCAACAAAGCCCTACCCAGTCTTACTCTAAACCAACAGAACTCCAAAAAAGGACTCATTCATCCCCTCTATTTTCTGCAGAACTGCCACAAAGCCCTAACCTTGTGACTTCCACACAGACCCAGCATAGACCTCACCTGCTTAATTCTTCTCTTTCTAGCCTTACCTTGAATTCGACTGAGGGTCAGCTTGTGGCCTCAGAGCATCAGCAAAGTCCAATGCAAGGTATTCTTATGGATTGTGGTCCTCCGCATTCTCCACACAGTCATCCGACAAACAGTCCAACCCATGTAGGATTAAGTCCATCTAGGGCTCAGTCATGTCCTGCAGAGCCTCCCAGCCCTCCACCACTCAGTCCTGCACAACACATTGTTATAAGGTTTAATAGAGTACCTAGTCCTACAAATGTCCCACAGCCTCAGCACAATCCCACACAAACAGGAATCCATAGTCATGTGCAAGTCTGCACATCACCTTCACAGAGTCCCATGCAGTATGCTGACTCTACACTGGATCAAAAGAACCCTGAACGTGGGACTGCATGGGACATATCTACACTGGACCATGGCCTCTCACAAATCTACTGTATGTCTCCCAAGAAGGCAAGAAATCATGCCTTAAGAAGGCCCTTTTCAGCTCCATGTAGCCCATCATTCCCACACAAGCCCACACAGTGTAGTTTGTCACAGCCTGCTAGCCCAGTACAAGCCCCCTATACACAGGGTGTTAGACCTTTTCAGCTTAGCCTTTTTTCTCCGCAGCTTGATACGCAGTCAAGAGTCACAGAGGAATGCATCAAAACCAGTACTACAGAGATGAAGTCCTTGGAGCATAGACTTGTGCAGCCGAATCCTAACCTTGATGGCCAAACACTGGAAAGTAACCCTGTCTTTCATAGGTCCACTTGTAAAGTGGCAACATTGTCCCCCAATAGTCAACTCCCAAACCAGTTTGTTTGTTTTGTGAGTAGCACACTTAGCCCTAACCATTCTGGCCCTATACATGTCCCTGCCATCTCCAAACCAGAAAGCCTCATTCACATTAGCACTTCAGCAGAACACAGTAGCCTAGCTTTCTCAGCATGTGCTGAAATGGAGGAAAATCTTCCAGCAGCTAGCCACATTGATCAGAGTCCTTCTGAGAGCCCATCATGCTGCAGAGAAACTACTGAAAGTAAAACTAGCCCAGTGCATATTCAGGCTAGCTCAGCCAGTGTTAGCCCCACACATGCCAGTGAAATGCCTTCAAGCCCTGCCATCTCTATTCGGGCCTGTTGTAGTCCTATGCCAATGGAGACTAGCCCTGTTTATGACAGCACCATAACTGTAGATACTAGCCCCACATCACCGCCAGCTAGTCCTGTAACTGTAAAACCAAGCACCTACGCAAAACCAGTCAACCAGTCATTGGCATCACCTCTACCATCCTCAATAGAACCAGCGAGCCCCTCGGCTGGGCTAACAGGACCCATCCAACCTAAGTCGTGTCAAAATGAGGAGATAGAAGAAACTGTTGGCAATTTAAGTCATTTGTTTAAGTCAGAAGCAAGTACCAGCTATTGTACCTCCACTATTGACAGTGCAGTTCATATTAGTTCTGTTCTAGCTGGTCCAGACAATGCAGAAGATAAAAAGGGCTGCAGTCTGATGGATTCTCATGCTCAAGAGAAATCAAGTCCTTCGGTTTTCAGTTTTGCAGAGCTCGCACAGACTCAGACAAGTCAAAGTACAACAGATCCTGGTCAATCAACTCCCTCACATGTTCAAACTATCTGCAGTTCTCTACAGGCAAGCCCCCTGCCAACACCAGCTAACTTAAGTCCTTCACACTGTAGGTCAACTTCTGCTAGCCCAGCTAGTAGCACTGTTGGCCACAGCCTAAGCAATATTACCTCAGACCATAGTAGCCAGACTGGTCCCCACTCCTCTAGCAAAACTGATGTTGGCATCATCCACAGTCCACCTAGGTCTAGTCCTGCTGGTCAAACTAGTCCTGTTCACATACAGAGCACTTCTAGTAGTGCCCATGCAGGTCCACTCCAATCAGAGTCTCCTTCATTAGCTAACACAACATACAGCAGTCCTGCACGTACATCTGGTGATTGTTTTAGCCCACATCACAGATCAGCTCAGGCCAGTGAAACGTATCACAGCCCCACATGTAGCCCCCAAAATAGCCTTGCTCCCAACATTGGAACCAGCTCTGGCCTTACTGTAGAAGAACTGAGCCCCACTTTGGGCAGTTCAAGTCTTGATGTTGACATGGCAGCCAGTACTGCACGTGAGAGCACTGCTCAGCCCAAAACAGTTAATCTTAGTACTAGTCTTGTTAAGCCTTCAGACAGTATCAAACAGACCAGCCCCACACCTCTAGGTCCCCTATACAATGAGTCATCTGCTATTAGCCCCACCAGTGCTAGTGTTAGGCAGGTTGGCAAGTCTCCAGCTAATCCACACAGGTCTGCTGATGAAAGCCAGCGAAGCACTGCCTTGTTGAGCCTCTTGGATCAAAGAACAGCCAGCCCTATTGATGTTACATTGACTCAAGCTAGTCCAAGCCATGGTAGCTACAGCCATTCTAGTTCCACTCAGGATCACACTGCGATGCCTAGCACTAGTCACACTAATGAAACACCCACTAGCCAACCACACTCTGTTTTGTCACAGGTTAGCCCTCCTCAGGCATTCTCATCTGATGCTCCACAGCATAGCTCTGTCTCTAGTAGCTCAGTTGCAAGTCCTGGTAGTAGCCCTGTAGGTTCAGGTTACAGACACACTGCTTGGAATCCTGATCCTACCAGCCCTGTGCAGCCAGAGGCTAGTCTCAATCTTAGTCCTACTAGCCCAATGAGGTGTGGGGCTATCCCTGGTGCTGATCCTGTGTGCCCTGCCCTTGCCATCCTTGTGCAGCCTGAAAACAGCCCCAGTCTTGATCCTGCTAGTTATGTGCAGTCTGATGCTGGTCCTGGGAGCTACACTGATTCCACCTACACGGAAAACCAACAGACTGAGGAGTGTGAAGGCACTGTGGGTACGTATCAGGGAGTCAGACTACATTAACTTAAAGTTTTCATTCAGTAAAAACCATTTAAGACTGTGGTATGAACTGATGTGCTCATGCTAGTGATTGCTATTATAACTTCCTTTCTGTCCTTTAGATATCTGTAAGTCTGAGAAGAATGGGGAGTTGATGAAGTATAGGAAGACTGGTGAACAGGAGGAGATGGAGAAAGAGGCTCTCAAGCTGGAGGAGATGGATGAACCTCATTACAGAACAATAGAGAATCCAGATAAGAAGGAGTGTGTTGAATGTACAGAGGGAGGTGTAGAACAAGACCCAGAAAACATAAAAGAGGAGGATCAGCAGAACAACTGTTTTTCTTCAGGTAGGTATCTGCTGCATTCAGGTAAAAGTCTTTCAGTTCAGTACTGTAATATTTTTAGTTTCAGGTAAGGCACACATCATCTGTAGTGTAATGCTTAGCCCTAAATTTGTTTAGATGAGATGATTGGGCTTTTGGTAGCTGTTTTCATTCAGAATCAGTAGTTTGTAATAGTGCAAATGTGCACTGCGGGCAAAGCAGTTTGAATATGTATTTATTTATTTTTTGTGAACAAAGGATTCAAAAGGAGGTTGTCTGATCCCAATTGGAAGGCCAAGCCTGACAGGACCCATCTGTACCCAAAGGTTTGGTGTGGGTTTGACCAGAAATTTAGGTATTACGTTTGGGTTTGGCCATGCAGGTTAGGATAAATAGGTGTACTTAAAAATATTTAGACCTATAAAACAGAATGCACAAAACATGGTTTCTCTTTAACGTTAACTAATTTTACCAGTAAAGTAAAGTTGCCCCACCATTTAAAAAAAAAAAATTAAATTGCTAAATGGAAAAGAGACCAAAATGGGCAAGGTATATTTTATATTTGCGTAACAACTTTGCGTGAATCATAAATGTGATAAGCAAAAGGTTATCAGTAGTCAGATTTTCACTGTTGTTTTGAAAGAAACACTGCACACTTGAAGGTGGGGAAAGATTAACTTATTTGACCTGTGGATTTAATAACACTTCCTGTTCTTTCTTTGCAGGAGTCCAACAACACCATCAGTCTCCGCCTCACACTGCTGTTGCCTCCCCCCAGCCCACAACACCATGTTCTGCCTTACTCCTTCACCAGCCCTCACCACAATGTCCTCCTCTTCCTCCTTCCAGAGCCGGCTCTCTGGAGGCCTCTTCCTCTTCCTCACTGCACATGGCTGCCTTACCCCCCTCATGCTCCCCTCCCATCCCTCCGGAGGTCCAGCTTGAAGTTGATGAACCCACCGATAGAAAAGAAGCTGAGACAGGACCAGAGGACCAGTCACAGAGCCAGTTTGAAGTTGTTGCTGCAGAAACACAACCCACCAAAGATAATCAATCACATGCTGATCCTTCAGAGAGGGAGGAAGACGGAGCGACAGAGAGGATGAGTGAAGAAGAGCTGAAGGAAGCAAGGGAGGGGGTACAGCACAAGGACCACTCAGATATGGAGGCCGATGCGCTAGTGAGCCCAGTGCTGGAACTGGACCCCTCTTTAGATATGGAAGTGATGGAGCTGATGACCTCCTCATCTCCTAGCCCATCCTTCCTGAAGCTATCAACTCCCAATCCATCCCCCTCTCGCCGGGGGAAGGGCCGCAGTCTCAGGCCTCCTCCCTGCTCCTCCAGGCCTTCAGATGACCTTTCTATCCGTCTGAGGCAGTCTCCCTTTTCCACCGAGGCCTCCCCTGAAACCTCCCCCACCAGAGCTCCCATCACCCCACCTCCACTCTCACCACCATCTCCTCCTCTCCGGTGCTCCTCTGCTTCCGGAGAGTCTACCCCTCTCTATAAGGTAACTATGACAAGGGGCAGCTGTGACCTTCTTGTTTTTTATTCTTTTCTACTTCTAGCAACTGAGCACTTTTCACACACTTTTCCTACCAGCCCCAGGCTCCTCCCAGCACTGTGCTCCCCCTTACTCCTAAAATTGGGATGGGGAAGCCGGCCATCACCAAGAGGAAGTTTTCCCCCGGCAGAGCCAGGGTCAAACAGGTAGGTGACCTTTAAACTCTGCAAACTTTCTGACTCTCCTTGTTTATTCCCTGGTCTGTTTGGTCGTTTTGTCCAGTGATTATTTTTATTAGTTTTTTATGTCTGTGTCTACAAAGATTTCAAAGTAGTTTCAAAGGCCAAAATCGTTGTTTTTATTACTTCTTTATTAGATTTTCTCTTTAGTCAGATGGAATTTTCCTCCTCCTTTGTGAATGGTGGTATTGGGTTCTTCAAACAGTAAAACAGCTCTTTCTTTATCTTCTAACACCTCCTTTAGGGAATGATAAAAATGTCTCTTTAATGAACCAGTCATGTATAGAACAGACCAGGCATCCTCTTCATCCTCCTCTTCATTCTCCCCACCTGCAAATCAACAAATCTGCATCCATTCTTTCTTTTCTCTCAGCCTGATCAGTTCAAACAAACACACTTCTGTAGAGACCTGTTCACCCACGGATCATTGCATGAAGTTGGTGGTATTTTTTCTGTGACCATATGAATGTTTATTTGTTGGGATGCAAATTCTAGTATGGATGTCAGTTTGTCCCAGTATAATTTGTGTGTTCTAGTATGAATGTCCTAGTTCGACTGGTTGCATGTGGTATCATTGTGACACTGCCTCATTATGACTTTCTGTTCATTTTGCCTGATTTAATTTTTCTGTTTCAGTTTGACTTTTGTTTTTGTGGCTGTTGCATTTATGTTACTGCATTTTGTCCCCCTCCTCCTTTTTATATTTCCACCTTCTCTCCTCCTACCCAATTCCTCCTGTTTTTTTGCCTCCCCCTCCTTTATTTTGTCAAACTTCCTCCTCCTACTCCCTAACTCAGGGTTCGTGGTGGAGTAATCGAAGGGCGGTGAGCCCCCCTTCATCCTCCCAGGATTCCACGGGGGAGGGAGGGTGGGACAGTCCTAAGCCCCGTCCACCGGACTCCCCCCTATGGAGCATGAGAGTGGTAAAGAAGTGAACCCTAACTTTTTCTGTGGGCTGTAAATAACCACCAGCTTAGTAACTGTGTGCACCTAAACCCACCTTTCTGGCTTGTACAATGTGGAAAAATAAGTGCACCCTTTCTTTTAGTCTGTGTGGCAGAGTTAACACTAACTTACTGTTTGTCTATGTACAGCCACCCCTCCAGGGTGTTTAAGTTGTCTTTGAAACTTTGATATTTGAAGAACTTATGTTTTTGTCAACAGCTGAGAAATAAGAGGAAAGTGGTTAATGAGAGACAAAAGATCTCATTCAGACACAAACCAGGATGTTACAGTTCACGGTCAGCACCTTACCCCTGAGACCACTGAACTGTTTAGATGCACAACTTACTATTTTCTGGGTTACAGCAAAGACATTGCTGGTAATCAAATCAAGATCTAAAATGAGCATGCAGTTCAAAAATTTAACAGGGCTTACATTTCTCCGGGACACTGCTGGAATTCAGGTGCAAGGCCTGGGCCATTTTTGAAAATGGATAATTAATTGTCTATGGAAAATGTCCCTGAATACTTTGCACAGCAAGATGGCTGCTTATTCAGATTATGTCATTTGGGGGAGCTCTCGAAAAGCAGGTTGACCATTACACCATTACAAACTCCATAGTATGAGCGACGATGTGACAAAATCTGAACTGAAGGTTCCTCTAAGTGATGTTTTCTGGAGGCGTTTTTCAGCTATAAGAAGAGATATTATAAAGAAGTAGAAGGGAAGTTTAAAGTTTAGTCATTTACTTGCATGTACTACCCAAACTAGAACCAAATTAAGCTAATTCAAAATCAGTTAAGACATCTGATAAAATGTCAAGAATCCTGGGGAACAAGCCAGGGCCATCGAAGTTGTAATTTAATTTTTATATTTCAACATATTTCACCTGGAGAGCTACAGTTTAAGTGGCTTATTATTGAGAGGTTTTAATTTGGCTGCCGAATAGCAACTATATCAGCATCATCACTACAAACAAACTTATTTCTTAAATAAAAAAAAGAAGTCAACATAATAATGATAGCACTTTTTTTAAAAGCTGGAAGTCACTGTAAAGCTGTGATGCAGACAATAAGTAACTTGTACTTATATACCTAATTCTCAAGAACATTTTTCCTTTACTGTCACTTTTACAGATGGAAATACGTAATCAAATATTTTAGATTTTTTTATCTCTGTATGGGCACTCTGCTGATGTCACTGCGTTATGAGTGTGGTAACAAAACGTGTCATGTAAGACTTGTCTTTAGAGAAGGGGTGTTATGGTTAAGATGACTTTAGCTTTTATATTTCCTCTTCCACCCTCTTTTCCACTCAATCCTTCCTTACTTTATTCCTTATGTTTCTCCTTCTGTGTCCTCCCCATCAGGGTCGTGGGTCAGGTTTTCCAGGCAGGCGTAGGTCCAGAGGAGGTGGTATTGGAGGAGGAAGAGGAGGGAGAGGAAGGAGCAGGCTGAAGACTGCGGTGACTGTGTCACCTGGAGTAAGAAAATGCACATGCCTACATCTGTCACCATAGTAACACAGATGCTCTACCACAGTTTAGACAGTTGAACAATAAATTATTGTTGGTTAATATAAAGTTATTGATTGTCTGTCAGTGTGGGTACATGGAGCCATTCCAGCCGAAGGAGGAGGAGGAGAACTCGATGCACAACACGGTGGTGATGTTCTCCACTTCGGACCACTTCACCCTCAGACAGGTACACTCTCACCTAGACTCCGTATTAGTTGAAATATGTCAACATCTATAAACAACAGTATTGCAATTTCATATTGTGCAAAAAAAAAAAAATGGAGCCAAATACAAGACGACCACTTTTCTTCCTGTTGGTACTCAAAGTGCTATACACTGCTTCACATTCACCCATTGGCGCTCACAATGCCACACACACGCTCACACACCAATGGGGGAGCTGTTATGTTGTGCAGCTGGCCAACACTCAGTGGCAGCAATAAAGTTGGGGTTCAGTGTCTTGCTCAAGGGCACTTCGACATGTGATTGTAGGAGCCTGGAATCGAACCAGCAACTGGGTGACTGGTGGACAACCGCTCTATCTCCTGCGCCACAGTTGCCCCACAATACAAGACTTTCCTTTTTCAGGATGACATTTTAGCAGCATTGTTGGAAAGGTTTGTCTAGGGTGCTGAATATATGACCTGAAAAACGAAACGAGGAAGGAAGACTTCCATAATGCATGAATCACATACTTTTAATTCTTTATGTGGGGACTGGTTATCTGCTTGTTTGAATATTCAAATGTCATAAAAAATCCCCCAACATAATATGCAGTTAAATTTTTAATGTTATATTCTGGACAATCTTGTTTTTCTACTAAAATTTAAGAAGCATGTTTGTGTGTGCAGGACATGTGTGTGGTGTGTGGCAGTTTTGGTCAGGGAGCTGAAGGCAGACTGTTGGCCTGTTCCCAGTGTGGACAGTGTTACCATCCGTATTGTGTCAATGTTAAGGTCAGTTCATACACACACACACACACACACACACACACACACTCCCACTGATTATTAGCTGTGATCAGAACATGGGTTGAGATGTTTTGGATACAGAAAGCTCTCATGAAATCTGTAATCGGATTACCCTAACTGGGGTCTACTTTGATCAGTATGGTAAAACTCAACATTGATTGTTCTAAAACAGATGCTCTCAGATTACCCTACCATAATCTGAGTGATGTATGTATCATTGTTCCACACTTCCCAGTTTAGTTTTCTCAGTTTTGTATATGCAGGCAATTAATTACATGGTTGGAGCTGCATGATCTATTGTTTCAGCATAGTCATTGCAATTACACGTAATCTGATTTATTTATTTATTTTTTATTTTCCCTGATGACCCTATCTGCAATCTGACTACGTTAAGTATATTTCTACTGTAATCAGATTATGTTCCCACAGTCATTTTTATTTGAAAAATTTATTGATCTATTACTTACTATTATTTACTTGAACCCAAATCTTATTAAATGATATGGTTACTAAAATCTGATTGACTGCTTCTTTTATAATCTCTCTTTAGCCTGTTAACCAATAATCAAATGGCTCTCTGTAATCTGTTTGCCTGTAATCTGATTACACTGCCTGTGTGACTGTCTTCAGATCACACGAGTTGTCCTCACCAAAGGCTGGCGCTGTCTGGAGTGTACAGTGTGCGAGGCATGCGGCGCGGCCAGCGACCCCGGGCGACTGTTGCTATGTGATGACTGTGACATCAGCTACCATACCTACTGTCTGGACCCACCTCTCCACACAGTACCTAAAGGAGCCTGGAAGTGCAAGTGGTGCGTCAACCTGTCTCTCACCTGTCTGTCACTTGATTGTTCCCTAATTGTCACATGTGAATCACCTGATTATCAGCTCTTTGTCAATTTTCAGTCACCTTACAGTTTGTGCGTCCTCCCCAGGTGTGTGTGGTGTGTGCAGTGTGGCTCCACGTCTCCTGGGCTGCATTGTGAGTGGCAGAGTAACTACAGTCGTTGTGGACCATGCGCCAGCCTGAGCCGCTGTCCTCTGTGTCAGAGACAGTATTCACATGATGACCTCATACTACAGTGTCAGCAGTGTGACAGGTAACACACACACCTGTATGCTCATAGTTCTGACCTGTACCTTATTATAGTAACGGGTGATCATAGTCTTAGAATTTAGTTGTACTCTCTACTTTGATTGAAAGGCTTATTGATAAGTGGCATGACTACCACGTGTCTTAATGGATGCAGAGTACGAGCCATGTGGTTCTGGTGAATATTCATGGTGTGTATGTGTTTAGGTGGGTCCATTCGGTGTGTCAGGGGCTGACCACTGAGGATGAGGTTGAGCTTGCTGCTGATGAAGGCTTCGACTGTTCGTTATGCAGAACACAAGGTCGCGGCTCATATGGTAAAAGGGGAAAAAAAGGGTTTTATTAAAACACTTACTTATATAGACTTCTCTGTTACACTCTGTTCATCTTTATTAGTAGTCTTTCTTGTGTTTATGGTATAGATAACTGTAGTGTGTGTGTGTCTGTGTGTTTGTTTCAGGGAGCTCAGACAGTTTTGATTCCCCCTACATGCCTCAGATCATCTCCAGGACCAGAGAACTGGGTCAGTCTAGATACACCTGCTGCAATACACTAACATTGTGCACTGGGTTACCCTTCATTTTTATAAATAGTCCTACAGGTAATGGTGTACAGTGTAAACTCGATGAACTGTAATAATACTGTATAAATGTGTCTTTCTCCATCCCTATTTTTTTATCACTATGTTTGTATAATTGTGTGTCGCCGAAGTACTCGCCTAGATTTTATCTGGTAGACTTTTGCATCCCAGCCTGGTGCTCTACCTATTGAGCCACTAGGCTACCACTTATTTATAAACACTGTGATATAATCTACAGTATTACTAAAGGTGATATTGTAACTGTGTGCAGAGACAAAGACGTACACCCAGGATGGAGTGTGTCTCACAGAGTCAGGTCTGTCTCATCTGCAGTCTCTGGTTGAACCACTGACATCGCCGCGCAGGTACCGCAGGTAAACACGTCCCTTTCATCTTCTATGGTGGTGCTGTATGGAGATTGTCTGGGTGGTGCGTGGAGGGTAACCACTCATTTTCTGTCCACAGGTGTAAACCCAAACTGAAGCTGAGGATCATCAACCAAAACAGCGTTTCTGTCCTGCAGACACCCCCTGACCCCGACCTTCACACCGATCAGTACCACAGCAGAGGTCAGAGCTCACATCAAACACACATACTTACTTTTCTACATCTGTAAGGACCCTAAGTGAGCCCAGTGTTTACCCGTTTAGACACATACTAAAATGGCTGAGTCCGTTCTGTTTCTTTCATCCAGATGACCTCGATTGTGAGATGAAATCTGACTCCAGCCCAGAGCGAGATCATACCCACAATGATTATGTCACCAAGGAGCCTGAAGTTACCGACGGAAACAAGAAGAGGAAGAGGAAACCCTACAGGCCAGGTGAGACTCTACCTGTTGTCCATTTCTCTCGCTGTCTGCTTCATCCTGTCTGCCTGCCTTTATTTCTCTCTTCATCTCTCTGTGTGTCTCAGGTATCGGGGGTTTCACAGTGCGTCAGCGTGGAGCGAAGGCTGGCCCTGGCAGAATCAGACTATGCAGAAAAGATTCAGCAGAGCTGCTGCTGGGCCAAGATGAAGGTAAGACCTCACTCACCTGTACTCTGTGGACAGAATGTGTTTTTTCAGACTGTTCTGTATCAAAAAAGAATGGAGTGCGAAACTAAAAAACTCAGTCTGTGGACTGAAAGTTGAGTGTTTTTATGTTTCAGGTCTGCTGGATCCTGACCTGGAGACTGCACCACCTGCCAACCAAGTGATGGAGAAGGTGAAAAAGAGGTACAGAAAGAAGAAGACAAAACTAGAGGAGGCTTTTCCTTTATATCTTCAGGTAACACACAAATATATATGGACAAGCTGTCCATGTCCAAATATTGTCTTCCTTGACTGTTATCCACCATAAAAACATAATTTAGCTAAAACGCTCACATATGGGTCTATTAAGAAAACAAAATTCTCACTGTCCTTATCCAGGAGGCCTTCTTCGGTCGAGAACTTCTAGACCGGAGCCGTCAGGGGGACCGAATGGCAGGACCACAGACACTAGGTCCTAGCCAATCAGTAGCAACGACAAGTGACATCGAATGCCCTGTCCCTGGTTTACACGACCCATCCTCAAGACTGCCAATCGGTGCAATGGCAACAAATTCATGTAAGAAGACAGCAACACTGCGTGAGTCATTTATTTACTATTAAAGTTTTTCCTCATTTTATTAGCAGATCTTCATTTTCATTTGTGTTTGTTTGCACATTGTAAAATGTGTGTGTGTGTGTGTGTGTGTGTGCGTGTGTTATCATGATGCTATCTGCTATCATCCAGCCATGTCGGAGGAATCTCTAGTGGATTTGTCTGATGTTCTCAACACTGACCCACACATTCTGGCTACAGGACACACAGGTACCAACACTGGTTTCCATTACTCACTCATTGTCATCCCACCTGTTTTTGTTCATGTTGTTTGTTTTTTTCCTTCCTATCCTGTCATTTGTGGTTACTCACTGAACACGTTTACAAACTGTAAATATAAAAATAAAAAACGAGACATAATGTGTCCTTTAATACAGTTGAGAGAAAGTTGAGACTAAGGTACTTGGGTTTCCAAACTTTTGAGGATGGTGTTTTGACAGAAGCAGTGAATTGTTGATAGAGATTGTTGCTGTCTTCCATTGAGGTGTTTGTGATAAAGAAAATGTTTATAATAAATTAAAACAACATTAAACTGATGTTCTGATTAACATAATTTGTTACATTCCAGATAATGAAGAAAATATGTTTAATTGATGGTTCATAGGGCGTTTGCCTCTAAAAACAGTTTGAAGTGGCTTGTAGTTTGACCACTAGAGCTGTGCAATATGAAATAAATCTTGTGACGATAGAAAATCATCTTTGGTTTCATATTATGTTCTTTGCTTTATATTGTTGCTATGGAAAACACACTGTATTTGCTAGTAAGAGGCAGCTTTTTTCACATGGTGCAGAAGCTGCCTAGTGGCAACACAGAGACAAACAGAGGAGAGTGAAGGTGACACAGAACAGAGTGATTCCGAATGGGTGGAGGTTTATGCCACAATAAGCCAAACGAAATATTTCACCTTATTTGTCAATCAAATAAAGCAGCATTGGAAACATCCCCTCTGAGGAAAAGTTACAGACGTTGTTATGATCTTTGAAAATGTAGCACAAACTATAATTTCTTTTGTAGAGAGTGAAGGTGACACAGAACAGAGTGATTGCGAATGGGTGGAGGTTTATGCCACAATAAGCCAAACGAAATATTTCACCTTATTTGTCAATCAAATAAAGCAGCATTGGAAACATCCCCTCTGAGGAAAAGTTACAGACGTTGTTATGATCTTTGAAAATGTAGCACAAACTATAATTTCTTTTGTACAGGTTAACCTTACCTATCCACACAGATACAGCTGCATAGAAGCTACCAGTAACCTTAGGGTGAATTGTTATTAAGTCAAACTTTGGCCAATGCATGAATTCAAGCTGTAAATCAACCAACCCACTTAAAATTTTAATACGATGACTTTGACCATTCCACGTTTTTATTGCTTCCAATGCACAATACAGCACACTGCATGTTGTTTATTTTATATTTATAGTTTTATTGTCTCTAATATTTTCTCTTTTTACATTTTGTAAAGCAATTTGTGATTTTTATCTGTGAAAGGTGCTATATAAATACATTTTAATTACTTACTTTGCTAACTAGATTTTGAAGCCCTTACAAGATTGTAAACTAATTACAACCAGATTAGGACAATTTTCCTCATCGCTTGAAAAAAAAAAAAAGTAAAGCCTGCAGCCTCTGTGTGCCGGCAACACCACACCTGTGCCCACATCAGACAAACCCCACAATTACCTATGCAAGAATTTTAAACAATGCAAAGCTAATGTTAGGAAATGCTCTTTATTTTGTTACGTAGTTAGAATATAGAATTGGAGACAGAGAATTTACATCTAGATTTTGGACAGAAAAATCACGTGTAAGTTTATTTTCAAATATACATTCCAAATCGTAATAAGAAATCAGCTTTCCCAAGTGGTACTTTCATTGGGTTTACAGAAAATATTCTCTATCATGATATGAAAGTAGCCTTGCCCTACTGACCAGTCTGCCTCTACCCCGTGATCCCCAAGAGAATTTAAACATCGCAGAAATCTATGTACAGACTTCTGTCATTAAAAAAATAACCCAACTGCTTCAATCTGGTTTCCGATTGGTCGGTCCTAACTGTAACCGCGTGTATTTGTTTTCAGGTCAGTTCCAGGTGGAGCGCTCCCCCTCTCCATTTGGTAAGACTCCACAGGATGACCTCCTTCTTCTTCTCCTGATCTGCTCTTTCTTCCTCCTGCAGAACATTGAGTTATGTTTGACTGTGTGAAATTTTTTAGTTAAAGCTCAAAATCATCACTATATATGTATCAGTGTGTTCTCAAGGAGTCCAGGTTTTACTGGTAAATTTTGTTTCACTAAAAGTTGGACTAATCCTTTACTCTTTTCCAGGTATTTAATGACTGTGAGTACATTAGCATGTACGGCTGTGTGTCATCTACAAAAAAAGTTATTAGTGTTGAACAACAGAAAATTAGCAGCAGCTGTTTTGACTATCTATTGTCCTGTTTCTTTAAGCAAAAAAGTCCAATATTTGGTGTTTCTAGGCTCTCGAATGTGTGAAATGTTTGGTTTGTTTTGGTCATGTTTTGCCTTGGAATTTCATAGACAAAACAAGCGGCTGAGTCAATAATATTGCCAGTTGTACCTTTTTAGAAAGCATAAAACTAGTGAAACACAAAAATGGTTTAAATCAGATCAGGTCATGGTCTGGTTTAACTACAGGAACATTTAAAATCAAGCAGATATTTGATTGTTCATTATAAACTAACTTTGCTCTCAGATTTATGCAGCAGCTTCTCCTCAAGAAAACACCAACCACTTGTTCTTCTTCTTGACCTTGTCCTGCACCATCCATTAGACTTACTGTCTGTCTGATATGTCAGTCAAGTCCTAATTTAACCTCCGTCTGGCTTTCTCAATCTCAGCCGGTCTGGACATTGGATCTGTGGCCGGAGACCCGTCTTTGACCTCTGACCCAACAGGAAGTGGAGGGCAATGCCAGAGGGTGGTGCAGGAGGAGCCCCTGGACGCCATCTTGAGTCCTGAACTTGACAAGATGGTCACTGACGGTGAGTTCAAAGAAACTGTGGCAAGGCAAATCATAGCATAAAGTGTATACCTTACATCTACAAAGGATTAGGCTTGCTTACCAGTGGTGTTGTGTTTCAGGGGCCATCCTCAGCAAACTCTACAAGATCCCAGGTAAGACTAAACACACTAATCTCATATGCTGAAATAAAAACATCTTTTCAAATTAATGGGCACACAAAGACTCAGAGAAGCTGCTTCAGCCTTAACATGATTTATAACAACAATTTATTAGAATTGTGTTTGTGTGTGTTCAGAGCTGGAGGGGAAGGATGTGGAGGAGGTGTTCACCGCTGTTCTGAGTCCAAACGGCAACCAACAACCAAAGCAGAGCCAACAGACTCTTACTACTGCTGGGACCAAGACTCTGACACAGCACACAGGTACAATGTGCTGGAAAGCTGTAAGCTTTTTTGCAGCTGTATTTTGTCCACACTTTTTTGTGTTCAAAATCAAGTAGGACTACTAATATTACAATGATAATTTTTGGGCACTTTCTGATTCGTGTTAATTATTAACAGTTTTTGAAGTAGGTCCTCTATAATGTCAATCAGAGCCCACCTCTACAGAGGTCTTATTTTATCTGATAGTATAATACCAAGAAAAGTTCAGGTTACTGTTGGGAAACAAAAGAGCAACACTTGGAGAATAAATACAGATTAAATTAACTGATTATTGAAACTCTGTATCTGTATGCAGCTGGTGTGTTTCCTCGTCTTCCTCTCATGAACGGCCTGATGGGAGCTGCTCCCCACTTTCCTCGCGCTCCCATGATGCCCAGCGGTGTCCAGGGTCCAGCAGGCTTTAGGTTACCCCCTCCTGAGACCTCAAATCTGGTACCCGGCCCCAGCCCAGCTTCAACAAATCAGGTGCCAGCAGGTGACAGCGAGCAGGAGGTTATGTCAACAGCTCAGAGAGGCATGTTGAAGTGGGAGAAGGAAGAAACTCTGGGAGAGCTGGCCACGGTGGCCCCAGTCCTCTACTGCAACACCAACTTCCCCCAGCTGAGGGAGCAGTACCCTGGTATGTGTTGTTTTTTTTTTTTTTTCTTTCCTTCTCCCTCTTTCTCGCTCCTTCCCACTCCCTTATCTTTTCCACACACATTAGTTGGTGTATAAATAACTGGATATACCAAGAAAAAGCAACATGTATACATGTTGTCAAGGTTCCTTCTTAGTAGCAGTAATGTTCTTTAGTAAACAAACTACATTAAAGCAACTCACTGCTTTGATTCATCTTTCTTTGAAGTGATGAACACGCACATTTTTGTAACTAATTCATATCAGCTGATACCTGGCTCAACTGACCATACTAGCATTCGGAGGATGTGTTTTTAAGTATTTTAATTGTGTTTGCTTTTGCTGAGGCCATTTTCACCGTGGTTAGCAGCATTTCAGTTAAACTTGTTCACCACTTTCTTCATCCATTCTAAATCAATTTCTTTGCAAATGGTGGAGGGCATAATTCTAAATGTAAACCTTGTGGGAAAGCTTCTCTTAATGTTTTAGCAGTAGAACAATTTCAATTGTAGCTTTTTCTCCCCCTAAAATAACATTGTGTTACATTGTAATATTGAAAACTATTAAATCGTTTAGTGCTACATTTAGCCATTAAAAAGGATAGCCCGAATCCTGACAACTGATTGTTGTCCAGAATATCAAATCCAAATTATTTTAAAAATTTTAGTGACTATTCATGTATAATTCTTTCTAAACACCAAAATAAATTCACTTTAGTCTGATGTGATCATGTGATTTATGTGATCTCTGGTTTCTGTGTCTTGAAAGACTGGTCCACCAGAGTGAAGCAGATTGCCAAACTTTGGAGGAAAGCCAGCTCTCAGGAAAGAGCACCCTATGTGGTAAGTTTCTTATCTCTTCTACTGTTCTCAGCATCATCTTCATGTCTGATATTTTAATTTTTATTGTGAACTGGTTTATTTTGCGCTCTGAAACAAAAACAAAAAAGCAAGGATATCGAGATCAAATAAAACCTGTTACACTAAGATATAAAGCTTAGTGTCATCAGCAGAGCTATTGAAAGAGAAGTCAGAGACCAACCCGGAGGGGAACAGATAATAAAGGTAATGGCCCTAAAATTAGTCCTTGAGGAACCACACTAATTATTAGTGGCTGGAGAAACACTGGTTGCTACAAATAACTTTAGCCAGAAGAATATGATGCCAATGTGTGTTTCCTTTAATTTGTTGAATGTCATCTTGTGATCAAATACATCTAGTAGTACTAAAAATCTGAGAGTTGAACATCTGAACTTCAATCATTCACATTACTGATCTCACTTTAAAAACTGTTACTGTGCATATATTAAGATCATAGTTACAGTGTAATAAACAGCGTTTGGTCCCATTTGCAGTGTCTGAGTCTCAGCCAGGTTATGTTTCTATCTCTTGCAGCAAAAAGCCCGGGACAACCGGGCAGCTCAACGCATCAACAAGGTGCAGCTCAACGAGCCGCTCAAACGTAACCTGCCCTCTCAACAGCAGCAGCCACCACAGCTACCAACTCCAGGACCATATGACCCTGTTTCCACAGAGACGGAGATGACATTTAGGGACCCGCTAAAGCCAAAAGAGTCTGAGCAGGAGCAGGAGTGGAAGCTCAGACAGGTGAGCAGAGTCTCAGTATTTTCACATCATCCATACCATTAAGTAGAATCACAAAGAGAGAAACCAACACCAGACCCCTGTCACAAAATGCAAGATTCTCATTGCGTTCAGAAATGAACAGACATCACAGAGATAGAACACTGGAATAGGCAGAATGTTTTACCAAAGTTGCTGATACACCAGCAGCAGGTAGATCTCCTGGCCATAGGTGTGCAGCTGTTATTGTGGTTCTTTAATGAACCTGTAGCTGTGGCAGGACGGTGTTGGTTTCCTGCTCTGAGTAGTATCCATCAGGCTGCATGTCAGAGGAGGAGCGGATGATGATGCAGAGCTGTTGTGATGAATCTGTGCATGTGTGCTAAGCTTCACTCACTTCAACTAATGTCTCTGATGTAATTGTCATTGAAAAGGGAGAGGGTAATGACAGATGGGGAGCCGGTAAGAAGAGGCAGGAAAGTCTCCCCCAAAGCAAAGCCCTAAAATCACCAACACATAAAGATTGTCCCTACCAGGCATCTGTAGCAGGAGGTGGCAAAGAGGCTATGGTAAGATCTCAAGGCGAACCTGTTCGAGGCAGACTCCCTGTGAAATTTTCTTCCTGTTCTGAGTTGGTGCCCTGCTGCCCAAACATTTCAGCTTTCACACTGATCCCTTGGAGGTTATCAGCTACTTTATTGTGGCTTGTATATACAATTGGCTAAAAACCAACCTGTAAAAGGTTGGTTGTTGGTTGACTCATGTTTGGACATGAGTCACATATTTCTTCATTAAATGATCATGTTTGATTCCTGTTTGACAAACTTCAGATACCAAACATTTTGCAACATATTTTTGTGTCATTTCTTGTTTGAGTGTGATTTTGGGGAGTAGCCGCCCAACCACAACCCCCTAAACCTACATCTACAGGTTAATGTGAAGACAGTAGATCATAGGTTTGGTCTTGGTTTCAGTAAATGAACCAAATTAATTATGTCACTGTTGAATGGAAGATCTGTTGTATAAGAATAAAACAATCACTGACCTGAAGGACAGAAGTGGGAAAACTGAAATGTTGGGCTTTGACCAAACTGACTCAAACCAAATGTGATTTCAGAGACATGGGCCAGGATTAGCTTCAGTCATCGTCTCTGGGTCAACAGTTTATTTTTTAAAATGCAGGGAAAAAGATTTGGAAACAATGAAGGCAGGTTTGATATGACTGCCCCAGATTAACAGTCATCCGTTTTCAGTGTTTTCCTACTGAGAAGAGTTGACCCAGAGTCGGTGTCAGTGGCCTCAGTTTGTCTCAGAACTGACTGATTATATTCTGAAGGGAAACTGCGTCCATCTAAATGTTGATCTGCTGCTGTCCTTCAATACCCACCTCTCACTGATCTGTGAAGACGTGTCAGATTGTGTAGCAGGACCAGACTCTGAGATCTGCGTAATGAAGGAAGACAGCAGTTTCAGCTTCACTGTGAGCAGGTGTGATTAAGCAGGTGAGAGTTAGATAGACAGGGCAGTCAGTGAGAGGACTACACCCCCCATCATCCCAACAAAACCGGAACTACATGAGGACTAAAGCAGTTCTGTCTGATGACGAAGTGTTTTAGTCGGTAGTTTCTGGTGTCTCTCTGCATACTGTAACCTCCACAGTCACTGATCCTCCACCTGCTGTATACTGAGAGAGAGAGAGAGAGAGGGAAAGCAAGCTCCATTGTGTTTAACTACACCTGTAGAAACAGTTCTGCACACTGACTTATGTCTGTGTTTGTCCCGCTGTTTTCACCTGTGTCTCTGTTTCCTCCTAGCAAATGCGTCAAAAGAGTAAGCAGCTGGCCAAGATGGAGGCCACGCAGAAGCTGGAGCAGGTGAAAAATGAGCAGCTGCAACAGCAGAGGCAGGTGCAGCTGTTGGCCAACCAGCGTCTCTCTGGACCTCTGTCTCCTGAGACCGGCAGCCGTAGCCCCATGACCCCCACCCAGCAGTTGGGCACTGGGGACAGCAGCTCCCCCCTGCATCCTCCAGCATCCAGGGAGACAAGGCAGCAACTCCTCCTTCAGGGCAACTCAGGAATAGCAGACGATGTCTTCCTCAGACCGCAGGCCCCTCCCCCATCCAACTTCTCCTCCCTCCCCCAGTCACCTCACCCCTCTTCTCCTCTCCACCAGCCCCCAACCTCCCCCCAGATGTTCTCCCCGCCCTCCTCTCGTCCATCCTCACCCTGGGATCCTTATAGTAAGGTAACAGTGACTCCTCGTCCCACCTCTTTGCAGTCTGTTGGTCCCTCATCCTGCCAGCAACAGCGTCGCAACTCCCTCAGTACCTCCCCTGCCCATGATGTCTTTGGCTCCCCTGCACCATCCCCCGATGCTAAAACCTCTGATCTATCCAGGGTCCTCGGACCCCAATCAGGTAACTCCCAGTTTTCTCCTCCTAAAGTTGTTTCCACCTTTTCAATATCTCCTCCTTGTTTTTACTTCATGATGACTTCTTTTCCTCCTTTTCTCCTCCCAGGGCTTCAGCAAAACAGACCCAGTATGATTAGCCTCCCTTCTGGCTCAGCCCCTGACGTTCCAGCTCGACATACTGCTGTCCGAGCACCTGAGAACTACCAGAGGACCCATAACATGGGTAACATCCGTGCAGCAGTGCCTGGAGAACTCTTACAGGGTGGGGTGTTTAAAGCACCCATGCCTCCCCAGCACCAACCTCAGCAGGATGTCTTTTGCAGCACAGGAGGAGGAGGAAGGAGGGACCCATCCAGACCCACAGATCTGGGCTTTGCCCTTGCCCAACCACAGGACTCTCCCTTTCCCTCCAGTCCACTGTCAGGGTTGGGCTCCCCCCACCGCAGCCCCTATGCCCAGACACCTGGCACCCCCAGACCTGACTACAGCCAGCAGATCACTGACCCCTTCCCTCAACAGTCACCTATGTCCTCCAGACCTTCTCCTGATCCCTACACTAATCCTCAGACCCCTGGTACTCCCCGGCCTCACTCTGACCCCACATACCCCCCCACACCTCCTGGACTTAGACTGGACCAGTACAACCAACAGTCTGCCAACCGTCGACCCTCCCCCTCTCACCCCACTCTTGACCCCTATGCCTCCAATCCTGGGACACCCCGCTCATCTTTGTCCGAGCGCTTCCCTCGATCCCCAGGGAGTCAGCGGAGCACTGACCCCTACGCCCAGCCTGTTGGTACCCCACGACCCACTCCGGACCCCTATGTGCAGCAACCTTCCACACCTCGACCCCAGAAGGCCTCGGAGTCCTTTACACAAGCCCCAGGGGAGAGCTTCCCTCTTCACCCAACAGCGTCCGGGTTGTCCCCTTTGGCTCCAGGACTTTCTGCAGAGATGGTGACATTCACCGGGACACAACACCAGGTACCAATGTTGACTGGTCTGTACTGTAATTCACATGGTCTGTACTTGGTTTACTGCTTCATTAATTTCTTCTGTCTTTAGTTGCAGCAGTCTCCAGGACAACAGCATGACTCACTTAACAGAACTGCCAGCAGCCAGACCCCAAAGCACCCTGGGATGTCAGAAGATGGTTGTTTCTCTGCTTTATCCAGTGATACTCCAGGTCATGACCCTTTCGAGCAGGGTCACCTTATATCAGGACCCTCACAGACAGACATCTCCACAACGAATGAAATGGCAGCCATGGCCATGGCATCTTTAGATGGACCGATGAGCATGCTCCCTCAGATCGGAGACTCAGAGGAGAAACTCAGACAGGTAGGATGATTAGTTTCCTTTCTTGTAGTCCCTGATAAAGAGAGACTCAGCTGCTTCCTTCCATGTTCCAATATGTTTTCTGTGTTTTCCTTATCGCACAGCGCCAGCGACTCCGGCAGCTCATTTTGAGGCAACAGCAGCAGAAGTGTGCCTTACGGCACGAGAAAGGGTTCCATGAGTCAGCTGCTCCACCTACTGTACCTCCTGCTTCCCCTGGTTCAGCTCCTGGTTCAGGGACACCCCGTCAGTGGTCCCAGGAAGACTCCTCCACCACCACTACTGCTCCAACAGACCCATTTGGACGTCCCCCACCTCCCTACCCTGGTACAGTGAGGCCTGCTGGCCCCACAGTGGCTCCAACCACAAAATTCCCTGTTGGTTTTCCAGGAGAGCAGCAAAGGAGCTTCAAACCCAGCGAGGCTTCCTTTCCTAGACAGAGCCTCCCCAAAGATGTGGGAGGCCAAGCACTGACCCCGAGGTGATGGGAGTCACAGAAACCTAGTCCTGATCTGGTCATCTTGCCTGATTTACTCACATCCGCCTCTTCTTTATTCTGCTCTCCAGGTTTAGTGCTCCTCCAGGAGCTCCAACTGGTCTCCAGGACTCCTTGCGTCCTCCCCAAGGTTTGATTCCTGGATCTGGTCTCAGTGCTGTGGAGGGAGTCTCTGTCCAGATGAGGAGGCCTGGGGAGTTCACCGGCATCCGACAACTCATGACCCCGAACACTCACCCACAGATTATGCCAGGTAAGACCCCAACATTAGTTTGTTTTTAAAAATTGTTGAAATTATTTTGTAATAATGCTGCTCAAGCAGTATTTTGAAATCATATTATTTTAAAATAAGGGTTTTTATGCTAGCTGAGTCAAAAAAATCTTTCTTTGTAATATTTATGTGTGCATGGTGTTGTCATCGTAGGTATTGGTAAACTGTCTCAGGTTTTCCTCTGTTCCCCCCTCAGGTGTCTCCCAGCCCTTCCTCCCTCGCTCCCTGCCCATCCAGCAGCACAGCATCATGGGGCAGCCATACATTGAGCTTCGACACCGTGCCCCTGAGAGTCGGATGAGGCTACCTTTCCCACTATCAAGTGCCTCTGAGCCTGAGGTTCACCTGCTGCAACCAAGAGATCCCCAGCCGTCTCCGGGCAGGCCTGGTTCGGGTACCAGGCAGGGGGAGATCCTTCTGGGGCAGCAGATGATGGCAGGCAGTGTGGAGCAGTTGAACCAGCAGGACCTGGGGCATACAGCAGCTCTGACTCAGAGCAGTGAAGCAACTCTCCCAGGGACTGATGGGATAGAGGAGCACCTAGAGGGAGAGGACTCGGCCGTGAAGGATCTGGAAGATGTGGAGGTGAAAGATCTAGTGGACCTCAATCTGAACCTGGACCCTGAAGATGGTATGAACACCAGGCAGAGATCAGAAGAATCTGTTTTAGATCAGAATCTGACAAGATTTAGAGTTGTGATATTTTTTATGTAGCTTTTCTTCTCTAATAACACAAATAGTAAATGGTCTGCACTTCTATGAGGCTTTTCTACCTTATGTGTATAACAATGCTTCTCATTCACCTATTCACACATACACATTTGCACACAAATAAGGGAGTAGAATCAAACTAGGTGATAAGGGATGACTGCTCTAGTTCCTGAGCCACAGTAGCCACATACATACATATTTAAGCGGAAAGTTGATTTGCTTGTGTCCACATTTTTTTAGGTTTTTTTCAAAGTATCAGGGAGGGGGTGGCTGTAGCTCAGTGGTAAAGGCATTGTTGTCCACGGACCACAGTGGCTCCATCCTCTATTTAGACATTAATAAAAAACTTTTACTGTGTTAATTTGGCTGGCTGTAGCTCAGTTGGTAAGGCAGTTGTCCACGCACCACGGGGTCAGTGGTTTGATCCCCGGTCCCGGCTATATGTCGAAGACACAGCCCATCCACCTCCCCAGCTGCGCAGTGCCGGTCCAAGCCTGGAAGAAATTGGGGAGGGATGCATCAGGAAGGGCATCTAGCGTAAAAGAAAGCTGTACCAAATCAACATGCGGACAATGATCCGCTGTGGCAACCCTGAACTCACGGGATAAGCTGAAAGGACAAAAAAAAAAAGTTCAAGTATCAGGGAAAAGTTTGACATGCTTTTTGTTTAGGTGTTTAAAAAAATTAAATATAATTTGATATTAAAACAGTATAAAGCAGGCTTAGACAGTTTTCCCTTAAAGACTAGATGATCAGTATTAAATTAACATTTCTATACAACTGTGTCTGACTTGCTGGTTCTGGTTCAGGTAAAGAAGACCTGGATCTGGGGGCTAATGACCTCCACCTTGATGACTTCTTGCTTTCGGGGAAGTTTGACCTGATCGCCTATGCAGACCCTGAACTCAATCTGGAGGGCAGTGAGGAGCTGGACCTAGGGGAGCCAGTAGAGGAAAGGGAGGGGGGAGAGAAAAGGGACGGAGCCAGTGGATCCAGAAAGACAGACAGTCAAACCCACCTGATAGGCCAGGTGAAACAGGAAATGAATGATAGTTTTAAGACAGAACCCAAGGATGGACTGGCTATAGCCCAGCACACAGCACCACAGCATGACTTTGTCACTGCCATCAGACCTTCTGGAACTCAATTAGCTGGCTCCAGTTTGCCAAGTTCCTCTGTCCATTTCTCCAAGGTGGGACCACCTTTTGGTTTATATAGTTATTCATAGTTATACAGTTATCTTTAACTGAATCCACTTCTCACATCTTTATCTGCTCCATTTTCTCAGGACAAGCTGGAGAACTCTGTTTCCAATGCGGCAACCTTGCCAGTTCTGCAGGGACAGGAACAGGGTCCATCATCAAGCACAATTAACAGAGTCAACCCCCTTATAGCTGCAGGTAAACACCATTTTCATTTCATTTATTTACAGAAAAAATTATGACACTATTGCTCAGGTTCTACTTGTATATAATTCTGGAAGATGACTTCTGTCCCGACTTTCCTTGTCACCTCTCATTTCTAGGTCCACAGTCAGTCTTCCAGCAACAACAGAGACCCTTTGGAACCTCGTCCTCCCCCTCTCCTCTTCTCACCCCACACCCTCAGGGTCTCCCAGTGTCTACCCATCCTAGTCTGACTCCTCAGGACCCTCCAGCCCCACCTCACCAACTTGTCCTCCAACCTCCCCAGCCTCGCCTTCCCCTCAACCCCCAGATCCAACTTGCACACCTGGGGACCTCCACCCAGAACCAGTCTGTCTTCTCCCAGAATAAAACTAGGCCCCTGCTCCTGGAGGAGCAGCCACTTCTCCTGCAAGACCTCTTGGACCAAGAACGGCAGGAGCAGCAGCAGCAGAAACAAATGCAGGCCCTGATTAGACAGAAGTCTACGCCAGAATCTGTGTTCCCCAATATGGGTAAGACCTGGACCCCCACAGGCATGAACCTGACAGGCTATCTGTGAATGTTGTGTCCAGCAGACTTTGACTTAGTGTTTTTGTCTCCAGAAGACTTTGACTCCATCTCTGACCCCATCATGAAGGCTAAGATGGTGGCCCTGAAGGGCATCAACAAGGTTATGACCCAGAACAACCTGGGACTGAACCCCATGGATATTAATAGGTAAGATCCCCCTTCCATGATCTTGGGCTATTTTAAATATATATTTGATATTTTTATATTAGTAATAACTGATGTTTGAGCAGCGACTGAGATAATCAGACCGGAAAATATAGTGGTGTCCATATGATACCACAAGAAGTCCTGAAAAATCTAAATGAGGATTTGAACTTTAATAGCAGCCTTGTCAAGCTGCTCTACTGACCACTCAGAATGCAGGCTGAGCCAAAGGCTTAGATTTCACTTTCCAAAGCTTCTCACGCATTAATAGATTTAAAACCACTCAGTTTTTCTAATTTTCTATCAGGCATTAGCCAGGTTCATAAATGTTGCATTTTTGGAATTTGGCCTATGGACATGTGGTAGTGTGGCAAATTTGAGGTTTTTTAGCTTTAATTAACTAGATAAATGTTTATTGCATCAGGTAGTGAGGCACAATTCAGGATCAGGTCCTGTTTATAAATGTTTTGCAGCATTTGGCTGTATCTGGGCAGAGAGTATGGGCCCTTACACTTACTTAGATCTAAGAATTCATCATGCTTCTTTTATCAGCAGTCAGATTATCAATAAACACCGGTGACCCAGCTCCTTAGGCAGCCATACAGGCTCATTCTCTCTAATCTTCTCTCTGTTTGGCTGGCCTGCTCTAGAAAGAGTCCTGGTGGTTCCAAAATACTTCCATTTATGGTTGATTGAGGCAACTGTGCTCATTGGGACCTTCAATGTCGCTTTTTTAAAATAAAAAAAAATACATTTGCAAAGATTTCAAACAAACTTTCACATTGTCATTATGAGGTATTGTTTGTAGAACTTTGAAGAAAAATAATGTGTTTAATCCATTTTGGAATAAGGCTGTAATATAACAAAATGTGGAGAAAGTTATGTGAATACTTTCTGGATCCACTGTCGATAAAATTGCAAAATGAATTCAAAAACGTAATTTTAAAAGGTTCTTTCGAACAATGAATTTAATTTTATAGAAATTTAAAACTTTTTGGTTCTCTGTTAAGGATTCAACAGGCTCCAGGAACTCCAGCGACTTCAGGGGGTCTGGTGGCTCCAGTTCCAGAAGGGACTACACAGCCTTCACAACTGGTTGGACAGGTGGGTAACAGCCAACAACTGGTCATAGTGACTAATATTATTTCGTATTTCTTACCTTTATCTGCTAAATTATGAAAATCTTATCTTCGTGTTAGGATGCAAAGATCAACCCACAATTGGTGCGACCCAACCCCCCAAACTTCAGCCCGGGATTCGTCAGTAAGTTTAAGAATTATTAAACCTGTTAAGACTAACAAACAGTCACTTTTTATTTTCAGAAACTTATATTATGTTTTTTCTTTTCTTCCTGTCATGTGTTTGTAAAAATCTTGCTGGTTCTAAACAGTTATATCAAATTAACCAAGAGTAATGTAATGATAAAAATATGATCCTAGTCTTCAATTAATTTTTAATTTGCCTATAGCTAAATAAGTAGAAATAGGATTGAATATGGCAGATAAGTAATAAACTGTGTAGTAAATCTGATCACTGAAGTCAACGAGAACAAACACTGGAGAGGAACAGTAAAATGTTACCCACTTATAGACTTTCTCCACAACACAAACCGCTGTGTTATTTGCAGACGAATCTCAGCGGCATCAGTACGAGGAGTGGTTGGTGAAGACGCAGGAGCTCCTGCAAATGCAGCAGCGCCTCCTGGAGGACCAGATCACTGCCCATCGTAAGACCAAGAAGGCACTGTCAGCCAAACAGAGAACAGCCAAGAAGGCTGGACGACCCTTTGCAGATGAGGATGCCACCCAGCTGCGCAACATCACTGAGCAGCAGGGGGCAGTGCAAAAACAGCTGGAGCAGGTACAGACTCGTCTGGGACTTTGCTTATAACAGTAATTATACACATGTTGGTTGACATTGCTGATGTCTGTGTTCAGATCCGGAAGCAGCAGAAGGACCATGCCGAGCTAATTGAGGACTACAGGACCAAACAGCAGAAGCAGAGAGCTCTGCAGCAGCAGCAGCAGCAGCAACAACAACAACAACAACCAGCTGCATCTACCATAGTATCTGCAGTAGCACCCCCCTCCATCCCCCAGACACTTCTCCCCCAGCCAATGATGCCTATGCAGCCCCACCCAGGCAGCTCCGCTCCTGTCCGTGTCCCAAACATCCCTCCCGGTTGGACCCCAAGCAGTGGGGTTCCAGGGGTGATGGGGCAGAGGATGCCACCTCATCTGCCTCCTCAGATGCTCCCCACCCTACCTAATGCCCCTCCAGCTCCCACAAACAGCCAGACTACCCCAGCAATAGTTACTGGTCTTCCTGCTCAAGGAGCATGCTTCCCTGGAGGGCCCAATGGAGCTGCAGGGGATGGAGCCAACCCCACTCCTCAGGTAACTCACCTGTACCTACAACTAGTTTCCTGCAGACTTGATCTTCATCTGAGCTGATTAGTGAGAAAGATAACTGTTTTACTTTTGAATTTAATTGTGTTTAATATTGAGTTTCTGCTTAGGATATCTTCATTACACTTACAAACTGATCTTAACTAGATCCAGGTTCATACAAACCATCAGATGTTGTCGATGGATGCGCAGCTAACATTTATCTGTATTACTCTGTAATTTAATATTAATTAGTCCATATATAATTTTTAAAGACTGATGTAACTGTGAGGTTGTCCCTTTATTTCACAGGTAAAGTTTGATGACAACAACCCATTCAGTGAGGGTTTCCAAGAAAGAGAAAGGAGAGAGAGGCTGAGGGAGCAACAGGAGCGGCAGAGGGTCCAGCTCATGCAAGAGGTAAAACATTGCACCATCAACACCCACATGACATGACATGCCAACACCACTGTTAACAAATTAACTCTCTCTGCTCTCAGGTGGAGCGCCATCGGGCCCTGCAGCAGAGACTAGAGCTGGAGCATCAAGGGCTCCTAGGAAACTCAAGAGGTCCTGAGGCTGGAATAGCAGCGATGCCTCCAGCTGGGGCTCTTCCGGGGTCTCAGATTGTTCAAATTACTGGATCTGCACCTGCCCCTGGTGAGGATAGTCTTTCTCAAATGCCCTTCTTCAGTTCAGAACTGCCCCAGGACTTTCTCCAGTCCCCCCCAGCCACCAGACACCCGCCACAGCACCAGCCAGGGCCACCATTCCCCCAGCAGGGCTTCACTGGGCCCTTGCACTCTGCAGTTCACAGACCCCTTACGGATGTGGCTTCTTCCAATCTCCAGACCAGACTGAGGTTCCCAGGACCTGTCGGGCCCTCAGCTCAGGGATTAATACGTCCGGGTGGTATAGCAGCAGGAATGACCCCCTCTCATTCTGGAGGTCATCGATTTGGACACGACTCCTCCTCTTCCTCTCCCTCCACCCCCCTGCCCCCCTCCTTCCCCTGTAACTCCACTGGAGCCCCCCCTTCCCTCATGCAGCTCTACTCTGACATCATTCCCGATGACAATCCAAAGAAGAAGAGGAGCAGGAAGAAGGATGGAGATGACTCAGTGGGGGGAGGGGGAGCTAGAACGCCACTGTCCTCACACTCTGATGACCTCACAGCCCCACCCACACCGGCTTTCTCAGATACTTCCTGCTCCACTCCCACTCGGGGCAGTGTGGACCAAACAGACGCATCATTCTCTCAGAGCTCAGGTCTGGCTCCATCGTCAGAGCTGGAGAGGCAGCTTTCTGTCAGTGCTGCAGACCAGCAGAGCATCTCCGTCCTTGGCATGGAGTCTCAGAGAGGCCCCCTGTTTGCAGTTCACCTGGAGGTCAAGGTTGGGGTACTTTCTATGGCCTTTAGTGAAACTGTGATGGTAGTAGTAGTAGTAGTAGTTGAACTGTTGTATTTGTTTTGTGTCCTCCCTGCAGCTGGAGCGTGAAGAGGGTGGAACCTGTGCACTAGGTGTAAAAATGGAAGAGGATGGGGGTGAGGGATTGTCCTCCTCCTCTCCCGGAGATGCGGGGAAAGAGCTTCTCAGACAGCTGCTGAAAGACAAGACATCCCCAGCCAACACACCATCGCCCACTCCCCAGGCCATGCTAGCTGCTCGCCGCCACTTGTCCAGTGACAGCGTTCGGTCCGAGGAGGAGAATCAGCCTGGTTCCCATGGCAATGTGGTGAGGGGAGAGAACTCTATGGTTAACAGTTTGTCAGATTTTACATTGTGCACGCGGGATCATAATAAACCAGTGGCTCTCACCTTGTGTATGAATAAAACAGTTCTAAAACTGAAAGAAGGTGTAAACCAGGGTGAAGTGAGGAGGAAGTAAGTTTGTGTGCATGAAGAATGTTGTCATTTCAATTTAGTTTAGCCCAGGTATGTGTGCTGGCTCTGACGCTAGCCCTGAGATCCAAAGCGGCATTAAGGGTTTAGACAGAAAGAGTGCAACGTTGTGAGAGCCTCTCTCTCCTACGTTGGTGGAGTAACAGCTTTTAAAACTAGATTCAGACTCTCGCAAAATTGTCGACATACCATTTTGGTTTGGATTGGTTTAAATAACATGTTTGAGGTCAAACATAAAGCTACAATGGAGGAGAAAAGGGGAGACTTGCAAAGGTGTGCTATGATGTGTAAGTATTTGGATGACGGCAGCAGAAGGGTTTTTGGTGACATAGTCCAGCCAGAATGTGTTGGGGTTTTTTTTACAGTTACTGGTGCCTTTTCCAGAGCTGTATGTCATAGCAGTCCCAATTTCCCCTCCAGCCTCTGATTATAGACAATTACAGACTGATTACAGACGCTCCTGGAAAAACTGAATCTGTCATCAGAATCACTCATGGTTGTGTTTAACTCAGGCACTCAAGGCACAACAACTGCATTTGAGTCTGAATCAAGTTGCAAATATGCTCAAGTGCATCATGGTTAAATCACCATTATTGTTTTGAAAGCAATCTGACAAGCATTATATGTCTAAATATTACACCAACAAAACTGGGGCACCTTTTGTGTTTTTTGGTTTGGTGTGAATTGACAGAGGTGCTTTAAAAAAGACCCTCTGACCACCAACACGGTAAGTTTTCTGTTTTAAAAAAAAATTAATCTCAACAGTCAAAAAAACTGTATGTTAACCTCTGTCGCTTCTCCAGTTGTCGACAGATAATCCCAGTCTGGATCCACTGGACTCATTCAGCAGAAAGAAGACCCAGCGCTGTAAGAGACCGGTCCGGCCTGATAAGGACCGAGCTCCTTCTAAATACAAAAGGAGAAAGAAAGAGGAAGAGGAGAAGACACTTCATTCCTCCAACACCTCCTCTGACCAACTGGTGACTCACCTCAGACAGGTAAACCAATCAACCCTTGTCTGGTCTCTGCAAAGCTAAGGACAAACCCAGGAGTTTTTAGGGAATATGACTTATTGTATCTGGTAGACATTAGCAATGGTTTTAATGTGGATGGGGCTGGTGACCACTGCAGCAGATGTTTACAATTTTAATGAAAGGTTAATGCAAATCTGTAGTGGTGATGTGGTTACAGGGAATACTAAAGAAGCTTGAAATATAAACTTATAGGGTAAGTCCGATTAAGTATAGAACATACTGTTGTCATTGGTTAATTAGACCATGTATGACTCCAAACCTGCATTTAAAAGGTGAGCAGACCTTGTGTACATGTAGAGCTTTGTCTGTGTGGAGCCCACTACTGTAAACTTTATAAGAGCCTATCGTATTTAATTAAATAACAGGATTAACAAGTACTGATGTTGGTTCAGTTGTAGTCTTGGGCTTGTACTGTTGACCTGAATGTTGTTCTTTGTCCTGGTCATCACTTGGAGGTGTCGAACTCAGGACCTTACTCAGGACCTTAACGACCACAGCCCTGCTTGTTTTCCAACTATCCATGCACAACCCTCCTGAACATACCTGATCCAGGTAATCAGCAGTAGGTAGTACAGGGGTAGTTGGAAAACGAGCAGGTCTGCAGTCCTTGAGGCCCAGGTTTCATAGTTACTGGCCTAGCTGTATGTACCGTAGGGATGGACAACTGTATTATTTTGTATATTTCTTTGTTTTATACACATTCACATTCCAATTTAATGATTATAAGTGAATATTTAACATAATGTTTCCCTTTCCCATCTCCCATAAAAATATCTGTCCCTCACCCCCACCCCTCACAGCTGTCAGTGCTGCCCCTCATGGAGCCTGTTCTGGAGGTGGACCTGAGTCTCTTCCCCCCGTATGGCAGCTCCTCTCTGGGCCGGGACTCCAAACTGACAGGGTCCTTCGGTAACGCCTGCCTGGATGGAGTCAGTGACTACTACTCCCAGCTGATATACAAGGTATTACTGCAGTAATACTACATTAATACACTACAGCCCTGACAAAGTTAGTAACTACTAATACCAGCCATACAATATAACCATGGCAATAACACAAAAGCAATACTACTTTAAAACCACACTAATAAGTTATACAGTAATACTACAGCACATCCACTGTAATAAAATAGTAAAACTGCAGTCCTGCTAACACTCTGATTCAGCTGAGGTAAAAATTTATGTTTCCATTTTCTCTTCCCATCTACCCTTCTCCAGCAGAATAACCTTAGTAACCCCCCCACTCCTCCAGCCTCCTTGCCCCCTACCCCCCCACCTGTGGCTCGGCAGAAACTGTTGAATGGCTTCGCTACAACGGAGGAGCTGGCCCGCAAGGAGCTGACGGACCAGGATGGTGAGAACATCTACAGTTTGTCTGACAGAAGCAGCAGCACAAACATCAGAGCTCACACAGTTGACTCAGTTTTCATTGAGGGGGGATAAAGTTCATAACATGTAGTGATCATCAACATCACTACAACTAACTTTGTTTAGTTTTATATTTAAACAAAGTAAAACTAAGTATACTTGTGTATTTTTACCACAGTGAAATGTGTGTCAGGTCTGAAGCAGAAGGGGGACGAGATTCTGGATCTGAACCACACCTCCAAGACGGTAGATGTACCTGCCTCTCTGCCAACCCCTCCCCACAACAACCAGGAAGAGCTCAGGTAAACTTTATGCACCAACACCACTAGAGGAGCCAAAGTTCATGTCTGTACTTTATTTTATTTTTTTAACTCAAATAATAGACTTACTTTGAGGAACAATCTAAATCAACACGATAAATAAAAAATTATGTTATCATTGAATTTAATTAGTTTCAAGATCCAAACAACTTTATTCATCCTGTAGGGAAATTGTGTTGCCTTGTTACAGCTTCTCTACACGTGAAAAGTAGAAAAGAGCGGAAAAAAGTTCCACAAACCCAAGACAATGAACAACTACAAGTACAAACTACTGATTATTAAATAAGACAAAAAACCCAGATAGAGGAGTAAAAATAAATAAATAATTAAAAAAAAATTAAAATAAATATGATACTAATCCTCCTAGTCCTTTTTAAATAAGGGGGGTGAGTTGAACAGTTTAATGGCAACTGGGAGAAAGGATTTCCTGTGTTGTTCTGTGGAGAACTGTGATCAGTCTCTGGCTCCTTTGTGCAGCCAGCACACAGTGGAGTGGGTGGGATGGATTGTCCAGGATTGAGAGGGGTTTGGACCCTTTGTATGTTCTGGCTGAGAGGAGAATATTGTCCGGCTTCTCCCCTAGAACAGAACCAGCCCTCCGTATTAGTTTGTCCAGTTTGTTACGGTCTGCCACCTTCATATTGCTGCCCCAGCAAACCACAGCATAGAAGGTGGAGCTGGCTACCACAGACTTATAAAACGCTGCAGATGTTGAAGGACCTTAGTCTCCTTAGAAAATAAACCTGCTCTGTGTTTTTCTGTATGTTGATGCTGCATTAACTGAACAGTCCAGTTTATTGTCCAGGTGGACACCCAGGTATTTGTACTGCAAAAACACTTCCACCCCCTCTCCCCATATGGAGAGAGGATTGACAGGAGTCCCGCACTTCCTAAAGTCCACCACCAGTTCCTTTTGTTTTACTGATTCTGAGCTGGAGACAACAACTGCAGAGTCATCAGAAAATATCTGCAGGTGGTGGGACTCTGCGTTGTACCTGAAGTTAGGGAATACAGGGTGAGAAGAGAGAGAGAGAACTGTTTATTGGGGGACACCTGTGCTAAAGGTCACAGTGTCAGACAAACAATTTGTTTGTCAAATTATTTTTACTTTTATCTTTTATTAAAAACTAAAGTCAAATCTCACATAGGTTGCAAAAGAAAAATATTTTATTGAAAGTCTGAAGAAGAATATTTACAAATAGAATTTCAATAGGAGTTTAAAATACTTGATTTAAAAGGTGAGTTTCATTTACTTTTTACCTGTTGTCCTGACTCATGTTTCTTCTTTTGTGGATTTTCTTCTCAGGGTCCAGGACTCATCAGAGCACAACAGCCCAGATGGGTTCATCCCTTCATCATCTCCGGAGAGTGTAGTGGATGTAGAGATCAGCAGGTACCCTGACCTGTCCTTCATCAAATTGGAGCCACCCTCACCCTGCCCATCACCTACAATAACCATGATGCCCTGCGCCTGGGGAAAAGGTCAGTGAACAATAATAAGAGGCTGTAGACCTGACAATAAAATTCCACCGGGTCCTTTAAAATCAGCTGGAAAATTCCTGATTTTTTGTTACGTTTCTGATTTAAATGTGGTGAACAAAATTTCTGATTTATTATATATGTCTTTATTAGATTCAGTCAGGTGTTCCTAATAAACTGACCGCTGATAGTATTTTATTGCAGAAGATTTTATCATCAATTTACATAATAAAACCATTCCCCACCTGTTTATATTTGTGTCCAGGTTCTGCAGTCAAACAGGAAGTAAAGGCTGAACCAAGCCATCAGGGTCATCCTTCCTGCTCTAGTACTGACTTGGTTACAATAGCAATAACCCTAAACCCAGTTGTTGCTCAGGTAAGTCATCATTCACCATGTTACATCACTATAATGTTCATGCTATGGCAAACCAAATCATTAATGCCATTAAATGCTCTTTCACTCCATATTTCATCAGACAGTCTATGCCTGTTTATGTGTCACATTACTGAATAAAAAGAGACTCTTGTCTGTTAAACTCACATTAAATCATTGTAGCTGGTGCATATTGCAGAGTAATCTTTTTTTCTCCATGTGTTGATAGAATGTAGCAGGTGTCATGGCAGCAGTGGCAGCACTATTGCGGGTCCCTGGCCCTGTTAACTACCAGCTAAGTCGACCAGCTGGCCCTGAGCAAAGCTCTCTGGCCTTGCTGGCCGGAGTCAGAGTGCCACTGACACAGGTAGGAACCCCACCTACACAAATAATCATGCTAATATCAGAAAGAAAGGTGGCTCCAGATAATGGGAAGAAGAAACAATCGGGAGGTCCAAGGTCATTTCACAGTGACATGATGTCTTTGACTCAGGATCAGCTCAAATGCTGTCAAAGTAATACTTTTAAATTTATTATTAATAAGTTTAGTAATATACTTACTTTTATATTTTAAGTAATTAGGTTTGCATTAGTCTTGCAAAGCATCATAAACTAAGATTAGGTCTAATATAATTTAAATTGTGAAAGTCCAGACACCAAATTGCACACCAAATATCACCTACACATCTCTAACATGTTCCTCCTGCTTTTTATGACTGGTTAATGTTGTCCACTCCATTCCATTTACATTTGGTGCTTTTATCCAAAGTGACTTACAAGTGAGGTAGAAGGCAAGAAAAAATCTAAGCAAAGTCCTTTCGGAAGAAGTGTTTCCATTTAATTAGATGCAAGTGCAAGAAAGAGCAGAAAGGGAGTTTAAAAAAAATATAGGTTTAGGTTCCTGAATAATGCAGTTGAGGTAAGTAGGAGCTGTTGACCAATCTGTAGGCAAGAGATAGAACTTTGAACCTGATGCAGGCAGCTACAAGAAGCCAGTGTAGAGATCTGAAGAGTGGTGAGAAATAAGTAGTTTTTGACTAATTACAAATAAGGCATGCTGCCACATTTTGGATCATCTGCAAGGGTTTGATTGTGGATAATGGTAACCACATTAACAAAGCATTTCAGTAATCAAGACGAGATATGACCAGCACCTGCACAATAAGTTTGGTTGTGTATTCCATGAGGTATGGTCTTTCTGATGTTATAGAGGGCAAATCTGCTGCTGAGAGATTGAGGAGATGTGGTCTGTAAAGCTCAGTTGTTCGTCAATGATGATGACCAGATTTCTGGCCAACTTAGTGCGGACAATCACTGTAGATCCGATGTTGATGCTGATGTGGTGTGTCGAAGATCTGGCTGGGAGGACATCCGTCTTGGAGAGGTTGAGCTGAACATGTCTTTGTCTCATTAAAGTAAAGATGTCGAAGAGACAGGCAGAAATGCGTAATGAGACAATGGAGTCATTTGGTGGAAAGGAGAGGAAGAGCTATGTGTCATCAGCATAGCACTGATAGGAAAAGCCATGTGAGCACATAATAGAACCCAGGCATGTAGTATAGATATAATAAAGAAGAGGACCAAAAACTGAGCCCTGCAGCAGGGCTGTGATAGAGGCTGTGAGTTAGAAACATGTCCCTGCCAGAATACCTTGAAGGTTTATCCCAATAAGACTGAAGCCAGGCTAGAACCGGTGCAGAGATGCCCAAGTCAACGAGTGTGGACAAGAGGATCTGATGGTTAAGTGTCAAAAGCTGCAGAGAGATGGAGTAGAATTAATACAGAAGACTGACCTCCGACTTTTGCAGCCAGCAGAGATTCCACAACCGTCAGGATTGTTGTTCTGTGGAGTGACCACTCTTGAAGCCAGACTGGTTGACATCAAGGAGGTTGTTCTGAGAAAGAGATTCTGAAAATTGATTGAAGACTGCTTATTAAATGGTCTTGACAAGAAATGGAAGAAGGGGGACAGGTCTGTAATTCTCCACAAAGGAGTTGTCAAGAGAAGACTTCTTAAGCAGTGGGGTAATCTGAGCCTGCTTGAATGAGGTTGGAAAAGCTGCTGTTGTAAGAGATGTGTTGATGATTTGTATAATAGCTGCTATTAGTGTGGGTGCAAATGCTCGAAGGAGAGTGGAAGGGATCAGATCCCGAGAACAGGTGATCAGATGGTTAGAGAGGAGGAGGGTGGATACGTCGTCCGTCGTCACATATGAAAATGATGAGAGGAGAGAACTGTGAGCTGATGGCTGCCACCTTATTAGTAAAGAAGCAGGTAAAGCCATTGGCAGTGAGAGAGGTGGATGGAGGAGGAGGGTAGAGGATTGTTTTAAGAGTGGAGAACAGCTTTCTACTGTCTGTGGTGTAGCTGAGCTTGTCCTTCAGCTAGTATTCAATCTTTGCCCTGGTGACACTGTGAGGAAAAAGAGACAAGCAGACCCACATACTCATCAAGAGCAGATTGAGTCTCGGATTTGCGCCACTTCCTCTCACTACTCCTGAGCGTGGTGTGTTGCTCAAAGATCCAGTAAGTGAGCCATGGAGTACTGACAAACGATCAAGTCTAGAAGAGATTGGGCAGAGACTATCCAGGCACGATGAAATTATATTGCAGTGGCTGTCCACGGCTACATCTGTATCGAGGGTGGAGAAGTTGGGACAGAGTTGACCAGTGAAGTGAACTGCTCCGGATTGAGCTACCATTTCAGCAGCTAACTAGCAGCTATTAACTCACCTCTTCATGTTTTGACTGAATGAGCATTGTTAGAATGTGGCTGATGACCTTCGTGAAAGCTGGAAATTCTTTTATATTTTCTTTTATATTCTTTTATATTTATATTGTCTGCTCATCCTGCACCACATCCACAGTGGTTAGGTAGGTTTCCCTCAGACCACTGAGCTGTTCATCAATAAGCTACAAACCATCATGTTATGAAATTTGATTATTTGTAAATAAGAATGTCTAAATGTCTTCAGGAAAAGTGGTATTTAAAGACACTGTTCACACCAGCTGTCACAGATTTGATGACTGAAAGTTGTAGAAGTAGACAAACCTTCAAATCCCACATGTGTGTTGTTTTAAAATGGAGAAACTTACTGAAATAAACAAAAGCACGTACTTGGGGGAGATCCTGGATGGAGAGTTGTGGACAACAGACTCTAGATTCTGCAGAGGAATACAGAGATCAAATAACTTTGTAAAACAAAGTGAACTTCATGTAAAGCAGCAGATGTAGATTAATGTAGACCTCCTTCGGTCAACTTTGATGTCAATCGTATATATTTTCCAATAATAACGTGCAATATCATAACCGAAACCTGATTCATTGTGATTGTAACTTTAGCTGCTCACATGTTAACTGAGCTGCTTCTGTAACAATGGTTTTCTGTTTACAGGGTGCAGCAGGCAGCAGGCAGCAGAGACTTCCACCTGCTGCTGGAAACACTGGTCTGTATAAACATCTTTGCGTCCTCAGTTGTGGTTTAGTTTCTGTTGTGCTGTGCATCTTATATTTCCTCTCTGCATATTTCCTCTAGGTGTCAGAATGAACTACATCCAACATGGTGGCCCTGCAGCTGTCAGGTCTCAGTGTTGCAGCTACTGCAAGGTGCTGCTAGGAAATGGAGTCCGCATTGTAAAGGATCTCAAACAGGTCAGACACTGTAGAAGTCTGTAAGACAGGATAAAACTACAGACAGCTCAAGAACTCACAGCCTCTGTGTGTGTTACAGGAAGGTCAGTCCAGACCTGGATCCAGCCTGGTCTTTTGCAGCCCAAACTGCTCTGCCCTCTACGTGTCCGAACTACAGAGCAGATCAACTGGAAACAAGGTGAGAGATGTGATTATTGATCAGGAGCAGTAGCTGTGTCCATCGTAGCAAGGACATTTTAAGTCACTGTTGCTTCTACATAAAGTAGCTGAAATAGTGAACTTGAAGTGATACACCTGAATTATAACCTACAGGTCAGTCATGTTTTTGATGATGTCATGATGTGGGGTTCATTACTTCATACTCTTTATCTTCATGTCTGCCCTCAGTCTGCAGTCCCTGTGTCTGAATCTGACCACCCCTTTCCCAGTAAAGTGCAGCACCAGTACACCAGCAATATGTCTTCCATCGCCGTCCACTCCCTCCCTCCAGCTTCTACCTCACTTCCTCCCTCTTCCTCCTCCCCCTCCCCACCACTCTCCTTTCCTACCGCTTCTGCCATCACTATGGAGACGAAGCCCTGCATGGACAGCCTCAAGGTGGGTGTTTCTAACTATAGCAGTCTGTAAATCTTCTGGAGAATTGATTAGATTACTGACTAGCTATGTGACTGGTTAACAGGTGAAGGTAAAGCTGAAGCCCCATCCCCGGGCAGTACCAGGTGGAGAGGACTCTCCGTGGAATGGGAAGAGGTTGAAGAGTTCCCGATGGAGACGCTGGAGTGTTAGCATCACACTCAGCAGGTTAGCACAATATCATCATACTCAGCAGGTTAGCAGTTGAGCATGTTAGCTTCACACTCTGTAGATTAGCATGTTAATATTGTCTTTGTTTTACCCAGGGGTCCTTGCCTTCCAAATGAGGCGGTTGCCATGCCAACGGAAGAGGAAATAGATGTGCTGTTGAAGAAGTTGGGGGCGTGTCTTCAACACGACCCTTTACCCAAAGATCAACGAAGGTGCTGCTTCTGTCACCAGCAGGGAGACGGACTGACAGATGGTCCAGCCAGACTACTGAACCTGGACCTGGACCTGTGGGTAAGTACACTTGGTTCTACTGAGGTGCACTTGTCTGCAGCCTGAACAGGTAAAGTCTTGGTGAATAATCATCTGTTCCTGTGTTTTAGGTCCACCTGAACTGCGCTCTGTGGTCCAGTGAGGTATATGAGACTCAGGCTGGAGCTCTGATCAATGTGGAGCTGGCTCTGAGACGAGGTCTGACTCTGCGCTGCGCTTACTGTCAGCAGACTGGAGCCACGACCGGCTGCAACCGGCTCCGCTGCACCAATACCTACCACTTCACCTGCGCTCTGCAGGCCCATTGCACATTCTTCAAGGTAACACTGTAAAACGCTGCAGGCCCTAAACAAGGGTATAGCACTGTGTAGGAAACAGAAAAAGGTCTCCTTACTCTGGTTACTAGTCCTGCTGAACTGTCGGGTAAACTGAATGCACCTTCTAACACGTCGCCTTCTCTGTCAATCCTACAGGATAAGACAATGCTCTGTCACCTCCATAAGCCCAGGACGGTTCCTCTCAGTGGGGACAGGTCTTCCAGCGGCTCCCCCTCCTCCACACCAGGGCTGACCCCTGACCTGGTGGCAGTGGCGGCCTCTGACCCATATGACTCAGAGCTGCGGTGCTTTGCGGTGTTTCGGCGAGTCTTTGTGCAGAGAGATGAGGCACGGCAGATTGCTGCTGTGGTACAGCGCGGCGAGCAGCAGCACACCTTCAGGGTCGGCAGCCTGCTGTTCTGTGCTGTTGGCCGCCTCCTCCCACATCAGGTAAACGCCTTCCACAACAAGACCGCAATCTTCCCTGTCGGTTACCACGCCAATCGCATCTACTGGAGTATGCGCTACAGCAACAGGTAACAAATTTCTATAATCACGGTTCTATTTGTATAAAACTTAAATTTTAGTTCCATGGGTTTTCATCAGTTCAGATTTTACATGAACCAGTTAACAACTAAACATAAACATGCGTTTCCAGACGCTGTAAGTATATGTGCTACATCGAGGAGAGGGAAGGTGAGCCGCTGTTTAAAGTGAAAGTGGTGGAGAAAGGACACGATGACCTGATTTTCTCTGGACCTACACCTAAAGGTAAACATTACCTGTTTGAGGTTCCCTGTACAAATGGGAAGTAGCTGTGGATCGCCTTTTTTCCATTTATTTATCTTTTAGTAATAATCATCCATCACCAGAGCAAGTTACCAATAAAAAAACTTTGTGTTGTCCTATATTAAAAAATTTAACCAAATGCAAGATAAAGTGCAGGTGTGGTTTGTTAAATTCAGAGATTCTGTCTTTTATTGGCTAAAGTATTGATGTAATCTCATTTCAGATAAATGATACTTTGTAAGTGTACCTACTGTAGGTACTGTATATGTACTTGGTTTGATCCGACTTTGTCTGTGTGTGCGCAGCTGTGTGGGACCAGATACTCGAACCAGTATCTCAGATGAGAGCCTCCAGTGGGACTCTGAAGCTGTTCCCAGTTTACCTGAAGGGAGAAGATCTGTTTGGTTTGACTACATCTGCAGTAGCCAGGATCACAGAGTCTGTAAGTCACATACACAGACTGAAAGACTGTGTTCAGATATTAGAACAAGCCTCAGTCTTACCCCCTGCTCTCCCTCTTTTGTGTGTGTGTTTAGTTACCAGGTGTGGAGGCCTGCGAGCGCTACGCCTTCCGTTACGGCAGGAACCCTCTCATGGAGTGGCCTCTGGCCTTTAACCCATCTGGCTCGGCCCGCACTGAACCCAAAGCCTGTCAGGCCAAGAGGTATTGTGTCCACAGCTACACAGTTACCACCAGTTATTCCGTTCTGATTTACAGGGGGCATATGGTGGTAGTCAGGAAATCTTTGTAGTGGGTTTTAAGCTGAAAACAAGTTTTTAGTTAAAGAGAACAATGCAAAGCAGAACAGGTTGTGGGTCAAAATCTCTATACATATTATTAGTGTAACTAATTATCCGAATGAAGACAAAAAGGAATAAATACACTTGGTATGGATTTTATAAAATGTTGAAGTATCTGTTTTTTGTTTGTTTGACTTGGGCTCAGACCGTATCTGTTGACTAGCATCGCTCCCAGGTGTCAGGGCTCAGTCGGCTCCATCGTGGGCCTCGTTCCCGGCGTCATCTCTCTGTCTCCGGGCGAGACTGTAGCAGGAGCTCATCAGGGACGCCACTCCAAGTCGTCCCAGTACCGACGCATGAAGGCCGAGTGGAAGAGCAATGTGTACCTGGCCCGCTCTCGCATCCAGGTAGGACACCTGGACCACAGACCTAAAACCGTTGACTCATTGACTGATCACTGACTGACTGTGTGTGTGTGCTGGTGTGTACCCAGGGTCTGGGTTTGTATGCAGCCAGAGACATTGAGAAATGCACCATGGTCATCGAGTACATTGGCACCATCATCAGGAGTGAAGTAGCGAATCGCAAGGAGAGGCTGTACGAGTCACAGGTAACACTCTAACTTACAAAAGAGGTATTTTCTAAAAGCAGCATATCATTGGTTGAAAAAACTTTAGAAACTAATCTGTAAGAGATGCAGCAAATGTGAAACATAAACAGCTGGTTGAAACCTGATCTAAAAATAATAAAAACAAACTGAAAAGACACTGAGCCACCTTCCTAAAATGTTCCAACAAAAAACTGTACGTTACTCTGATTGTGTGTGTCTGTAGAACCGTGGTGTGTACATGTTCCGGATTGACAACGACTACGTGATTGATGCCACCATCACTGGAGGACCTGCCAGGTGAGAGCAGCCAATTTAAACTTCACCTTTACGTAACAGCAGTAATGTGGCCTCAAAGGTTGACTTCCTGACTTTCAGACACAGCTTGGTCTTCATCACATAACAGAGCAGCTCAGTCACAGATTCAGACCCTAAGCGCCTTGTTGTTTACAGTCTCTCTGTAATTGACAGGTACATCAACCACTCGTGTGCTCCCAACTGCATCACTGAGGTGGTGACTGTGGAGAAGGAGAACAAGATCATCATCAGCTCCTGCAGACGCATCCAGAGAGGAGAAGAGGTACCACACGGTTCCACCTGTTAATCAGGGGCATCATGTGTCCATTTGGTTGGAGATGAGATGGTTTAAAATGTGCTACCTGTGTGCAGGTGGCAGTGTTTTCATAGGTTTCCTACAAAGGGCGATATTTAAACCTTTTGTCTCAGTAATAGTTTAAATAGTTTTTTAAGAAACTGCGGTATTGTTCATCAGTCAGGATAAGTTAATTCATCACTTAGTCAATCCATTCCTTCATCTTTTCCTGCCTGTCCTGTCCTATATTTCTGGAGCTGTATATCAATCGAACCATTTTAGACAGAAATCATCAGCTTCCATTCTTGCTAATGCTAATACTTTAACATCAGAACTTACATTGATTAATGGATGAACTTTTATTGCTCCTTCTCTCTTTGCTTCCCAGCTGTGTTATGACTACAAGTTTGACCTGGAGGACGACCAACATAAGATCCCGTGTCACTGTGGAGCCGTTAACTGCCGTAAATGGATGAACTGAAGTTTCTCTCTCTGTGTGTCTTGGTGCTGAAGCTGGAGCTCAATGGGACGTGTCCCTGTGGGCTTCGGTCTGCCTCGTATCAGAAGATAATAATAAAACTGATCAGTACAGGGTTGATCAGGTTATATTTGGGGGGAACTATGGTGATTAACTGGTGTTGGGGGGGGCTAACGAAGAGGCTGGTCCTCTGTGTATATTGTGTGTAAAAACAGCACAGATGTAAATGTGAGTGTAAACGCCACTGAAATACCAGAATGTGTCGTCCTCAGCGGAGGTTTATCACTGAAGTTGCACTAAAAAAACAGAAAAAAACAAAAAACAGAAATTTCCAGATAAACTTGATTCCATGAGTCGCTTTCTTCCTCCTCCTTCTCGCGTTTTGTTAATTTCGTGTAAAATAAGAGATTTTTTTTTTTTTTTAATTTATTACTGAATGAAGCTATTTTCTAAATCCACGGTGAGTTTGAGGTCCGGAGTCGCAGCATGTAAATATCTGTATCATAGGTTTAAACAAATAAAACAACACAAATGTTTAGAGATCACTCCACTAAGAGCTACCTTAACATCCTCATCCTCACCTTCTTGACCTGCTCTTCTGTTTCCTGTCCCGGCTGTAAGCGAGTGTCGGGCAGATGTCACTGCGGCCTTCATTTTTAGTTTCTTTGTGTTTTCTTCACCCAGCATTTTGGCTGCAGGCGTCTGCGTGTGTTTTTAGTTTGTGTTGTGGAGTTCAGAGTCCTGCTGCCATGTACATATGAGGTTTTATCAGGACTCTGCTGACGTGTACAGAAATACAATATGAAGCCTTGTTTTGTTTTTTATTATTGGATGTAAACAGAGTGATGATGATGATGTTTGTTTTTTGTTTTTGGGAAAAATGTGGAATCTGATTTAGAATCATTTACAGAAAATAAAATATTTTACATCTTGAGGAAACGCCACTGCTGCTCTGAGCTTTATGACTGTGTGTGTAAAAATTCAAGTTTTGGGATTGAGTGACTTTTGTGTTCATAGTCCTCATCTACAATGTCTACGATCTTTTCTTTGCATCTTTAAGATGATGAGCTATTTGTTAATGAAAATTAGTTAGAATGAATGCGGTTCATACTAAAATGTCCTGGTCATGGTTGCATGTTTGACTTACATTTTGTCTGTTGTCAAAAACAAAATAGTGTTTATGTATTTGACTTAAATTCGTCAAAAAACAATATAGATGGAAGCACTGGAAGTAACATGCAGCTTGTTTCCATAGTAACACACCAGACTAGAGGAGAGATGCTGCTCTGCTGGAGCCAGAAGATTTATTGCTTTCCTGTGCCACACCTATAACTTCTGTAATGTTCAGGGAATATTGGAGTTTGTATCTTTTCTCAATTTTATAGAATTTGACCTTTTTATTTGTTTTGTTTTTTGTGGAAGAAATTGGATCACAAAAGTTGCAGCGCGTTTTGATACAGTACAGCATCAAACACATCCTTTGGCAGGAAGACATTAGTGCTGTTCAGAGCAAAGAATCAAACTCTAGCCGTCCAACAGCCCTGAGCTATTTATCTTAATGTTGAAGTGGTCTGATAATTTAACCACTGTAAGACAATGACGCAGTTACGCGGAAAATCTATTAGATTTACTGGTGAAATCACAAGATATTACAGAGACTTTGAAGGATAAGGCGTTGGATGTGATCAATGGAAGCTGTGACATTTAGGTTTTGTTAAATGATTTCGTTATCTTAAGAAAATGAACTTATCACCACTTATCAAGCTTATCGCCACAGGATAAAAGCATTCGTGGCTGTTATCGGCTTCCGTAGTGTAAATTTTTGCCACGGGCTGTTTCTCAAAGTTTTCTCTGTACTTGTGTACTTGGATGGCAAAACGTCATGATTTAAAGGCCAAGTACTGTTCCACTTCGGAGTTTGCATCTAACGTTTTATCCAAGAAGCCTTGGGAGTTGACTTGGGTGGACTTGCGGTAGCCATGTATCCCAGTATGCTTTGCGCGCCAAACAGCGGTTTTGGCGGGGATTTTAAGCTCAGAGCTGAAATGAATCCTGATCTGCTATTACGCCACTTTAAATAACTTTTGATATTTTTTCATGCTTTCTTGTATAAGAGTACACGTTTAGATTTATATGTGGCCTGTTTGTCCACATTAAGTCTGTTTGTAAATTTGAATGGGCGTATTCGGCACGTAAGAACCCTTCTGCCAGATGAGACAGCGGTCGTGTCAACAGCCCGCAGCTCAGCTTCTGAGAGGATCTGAAGGATAACGTCCACCCTCATCTCGAAGCACAACAGACTTATTTAAGTAAGCTTTGTGGTCATTTTGCCACTAGCTCTGTTTTCCGGAGCATTTTTATGACCGTCAGAATTTAATTTAGAAGAAAAAAATGTCTTAAGAGCTAAAATATATTGCTGCCAGTTTGTCTGAAGGACATTTTACACATTTTGACATTACTAATTAACGTTATCTCATAAATCATCTAGGTTACATACATATGTAGGGCTACATAAATGACAATTAAGCGAAGTAGTGCGGTGTAAATTGTGTTGTTTTTAATATATAGACCTACACACAACCTGTAAGCTGATATCACAATCACTGTTAGTGAAAAAGTCATTTTTTATAACACTTGATGCACAGTGACAAAACAATCTCAACTACTGTACAAAACGTCATCAGTGCTGAGCAAACCTGCTGCTGTCAACAATTGTAAACCTTAGTTGTGGCGCGAGGCGGACGACGGGAGAAGGTGAAATGTGTTGATCAGGTGTAAAAGTTTGCGTTCCAACATGTTAACGGGGAGTTTTTTTACTAATGTGTGTGATATAAACCGATTCGTCAGTCACAGAACTGCGGGGTGACATCCTGTCACTTAGTTAAAACCATTATCCATAGATGAACGCTGTCAGTTATGGTTAGTTAATGCAGAAGATAAACCCCTTTAAAAATACAGGTCAACATGCATGATTAATGATTAAGGCGTGAAAAATGTATAATCTCATTCATTAACTACCTCTGCACTGACCATTGACAGCATGTCTTTGTTAATTTAGATAAATGTAATTAAAATAAAAGTCATTACCAGTGTGTCACTGGCTATTGTATTGTATGCTATATGTATCAGAGATCTCGTGTACTGTGTAGGAGCAGGAATGAAGTACAATGAATTTACAGGATTTCTGTTTGCAGTTTTGTTTTGTAATTATAAGTATTAGGAAGTTCACCTGCATGAGAGAAGGTGAGTGGGCCCCCATTGTTATGTTGACCAAACCCTCAGTTTATTGTTTATTTTATTTGATCATTTATTTGATCATTTTCATATGATTTGTACACAACACAAGTAGATCTTTTGATTAAGAGTCATAAGACATAATTTTGGCACGTCAGAGAGACACGGCCTGACCTCAGCCTATCAGCGACTTTTAGTTTCATTCCTTAAGTTGCTTCAAACTGGAAATGTCTTCAGATTAAATGAATACATTTTGTTTATCTTCCCCGCCTCTCTGGTTTAGCCTACTTTAAGCCCAGAAGATGAGCGATTTAGAGGAAAGGGCACTTAGTTCAGGATCCTCCCCAGACCTCAGGAATGAACCTGGACCCTCAGACCTGAGGTAAGAGACTGTTTTTACTATAATACATACATTGGATATTTGTAAACTTATATTTATTATAAATAAATATTATCTGAATTATTATTTATTATAATTCAGTTTTATGATAAGCAATATTTATGAAAATAGCAGTTACACAGTCTTTCATAACTGATATAATCATGATTGATAGGAATGTGTTGTTATGTGCCATCATCATAAACAGCCAGTTAAAATAGGTGCATCCCAGTGGGCTTTAATTAAGGCCCCCAGTGTATTCAGCTTCAATGTAACTGGAAAAATAATTTTCCTTCCTCTAACTTGCCACTTTACATTTACTGCAACTTGTTAAGTTAAGAAAATATTTCAACTCAATGTAGTCTATATTTATCCATCTTTTTCTGATAGGACTTTGCTTTGATATTTTCTCCTTGACTTAGATAGTGGCTGCGTTGTACCTACATTTACTAAATGTAATGTAAATGTAATATGGGTCAGGCACAGCTCGATCCTCTGTTTTTTTTTGCAGAATCACACAAGACTCCGATCATGTCTATAAAATTTGTGTTCCAGGAAGAAGGCGTTTGTTTTTTACTCTTTAATAGAGATAAGCAAGTACTGTAAAGTAAATTCAATTAACAACCTAATTATTGGCAGGATTGTTAACAGTACATGAAGGCAGAATATTTCCCATGTACCTCTGTTTTGTTGTCCGTATCTCTGTGGTCTCAGACTCTCTGCCGCTCGGATATGTTGTGAGCACTTCCGTGTCTGAAAAGCCCATTTACAAAGGGATTTTATGTCCTCTGGAAAAAAATCCAAGCAATGTTTCCGTATTTCCATAAGTTCCAAATGTGTGTAAGGTAAAACGTTGCTGTGAATGGGAGAGCCTCGGGCCACTGCGACTTCGCGCACCACCATAACTTCCAAGGATCTATAGGGCTTATCTTCAGGGCTCTGACTTACAGAGTTGTAGTCCACATATGACAGGGGAAAGGACAAGTACTTCCTATCAGTCAGGTATTATTTAGACTTTCCAGCATAGTTTAGTTACTTTTTACTTTGTCTGATGTTAATGAAACATACACATCTACACTAAATTGTTGGCTTTAAAGCTCAACCTGTAATATTAGAATCAGTCCTAGAAGAGGAAAGATTGGCATTAAAAGTATCCATGTGTCAGGAACAACATGCACATCATTATTTGACTGAACTCACTTGCTAGCATACTTAGTTACCAAAGTCTTTAGAAAAAAAATGAATAAGCTGAACCAACTGAGGAATAGATTGTTCTGTTTTAGAGATAAATACTAATGCATCATCTGCATCCAACAGGATCTTATTGACTCCAATTATAACTCCAGGGAAAAAGTAATTAAATAATAATAATAATAATGAATTAAAATTCATTATTATTGAAGCATCTAGTGGCTCAGTGGCAAGCGCAAATAAAAGTGAGATAAGAGGGCATCCCTGCCTTGTACCCTGCTACAACTAAGTAGGAGCCCTTAAAATATTACTATCTACACATGCTGTAGATTTAGTATATAACATAGTAACCCAGATACTAAATGTTGATTCAAGACTATTGCTGTCAGGGTTGAGAATTTTCACTGCACCCTGTCAAAAACTTTCTCTGCATCCCATTATACAGTTGCAGCTGAAACATTTTTTTACACAACCACATACTATTTATTAAGCATTTAGTATAAGTATTGACTACCAAAAAAATCCAACCTTTTTTATAAAAAACCCACTAAAAATCAGTAACCCAGGTACTTGAACATGTGGACTAGTAAGTTGACCAAAACTAAGCCCAAGCTCCCAATCAACTCTAGTTTCCAAACAGTGGCCAGTGGTTAAGTTTAAACAAATTTCACAATAATTTAAAGACGAGCAGAAACAGATGACCCGGTAGAAACTAGGGGAATGCTTCTAAAACATGTTCTTCACCCACATTTTCTATCATACTAAATTGAAAAGAATGAACTGGTTTGTCTTCAGTTTAGAATTACTACTTTAGCCAACATAGGCGAAGCATGGCTTATACAAACAAAAATTTGATGAGTCTAATAGGATGAGTCTGTAAACCAAAGATATTCATGATAAACGCTGCTCCCTTCCAAAACTTACCAAAATTAACTGCCTAGAACTAAAGGAAGCACCCCAGATAAACAAATCCTGTTATACTCCCCAAAGCTACAATAAACTAGAGTACTGAACACCAAAGGCACTTTAATGTACACAGCTATAACCTTCCATGTATCACACTAAGGTTAGATGTAAGCATACCAAAGGGCCTTGGTGATCCCAAATGAACCCCCATTTGATGAACCCAAGATCAATAAAAAGTAAACCACAAAGCAAAAGAAGGCAATGTAAGGTGTGTAGGAGAAGAGAGACCATATGACTACATGGGCCAGTTTTATAGTCAATAAAGCCCACGTGACTGATGCTCCATTCTTGAAGGGATTCTTTTCATTCTTTAATGAAAAGAATTGGTTAAAGATGCAGGTTAATATTTGCAACTGTATTAGGAACAAACAGGTGGGAGATTAATGTGCATTCAAAAATGGGGTCCTTAAATTCTGTGCCAGTTTTCTAGTAATTGATCATCTTTTTGCTAGTCTTTGTGTTCACAGAACCAGGAAGAGGACTCATGTTTTTGTGGAGGAGCAGATATCCTGCTGTGCTTTGTGTCAGGATGTCCTGAAGGATTCAGTCTCCACCAGCTGTGGACACTGGTTCTGCAGACAGTGCATCACCTCATACTGGGACCAGTCTAGTTCATCAGGAGACTCCTCCTGTCCCCAATGTGGAAAAAGATGCAGAACAAGACCTGGACTGCAGCCGGACAGTCAGACCAGAACTTTACAAAGTAAGACTGAACATCTGTCTGCTGATAAATAGTCTGCACTTACATAGCATTTTTCTACCTCACTAATACCCACAGCAGTTAACAATGTAACAAGCAAAAATCGCATTCACCCATTTACATACACAAACACCAGTGCCGGGAGCTGCCATGCGAGCCACCTTACCTGACCCACTCTGTGACAGTTTTTAAAAATTCCAACCATCCATCCATTATCTGTAACCGCTTATCCTGTTCAGGATCACCAGGGGATGGAGCCTATCCCAGCTCAGTGTTTTAAAGCACTCTATTTAGGAGGTTTTAGATGAACATAAGATCAGTCTGAGGAGGAGATGTGAATTATTTGACTGTGTGTGTGACAGAGTTTGAATCAGCTTTAATGACATTTAAACAAACTTCAGACAGTAGGACAGAGAGAACACTGGTTTTCTTCAAATCAAAAGAAAAATACACAACTATCTTACACTTTTAGCTCGTTTTCAGCAAATCTAACCCGAGTTACAGGTTTACATCTCAGACCTAAGGACATGAATCACTTAGAGGATAAAGGGGGCAGACCACCATCTCCAGTGTCCAGCTGCCTGTCCATGAAGAGTGACTGTTCCAAAGATTCACCTCTTTACTTCAGGAACGAACCTGGACCGTCATACACACTGTAAGAGACCATTTCTACTGCACTAACAGGCCATATACTGGAAGCTCCACAAAATGTATGCCAGGGCAAACACAAATGCACAATTCCTCCAAATATTTAACTCTAAAGAGTGTTGCAGCTCAGAAGTGCAGCACTAACCAGTTGACTCCATCTGTAATAATGATGCTGTTCCAGCTAAAAAATGAAAACTGACACTGTACATTCTGTTAGGACACAGGTTCCAACTAATTATTATTGATGTTTTCATGTTTCACCTACACCACAGTGACAGTTTTCTTAAAAGCTAAAGTGCTGTCAGACCATATAAACAGTGTTCTGTGTCCACAGAGAGAAAGAGAAGAGTGATGTTTCTGTGGAGGAGCAACTGTCCTGCTGTGCTTTGTGTCAGGACGTCCTGAAGGATCCAGTCTCTACCAGCTGTGGACACTGGTTCTGCAGACAGTGCATCACCTCATACTGGGACCAGTCTGGTACATCAGGAGACTCCTCCTGTCCCCAGTGTGGAGAAAGATCCAGAACAAGACCTGGACTGAAGACAGTCAGTCAGAGCAGAACTGTACAAAGTAAGATTGAACATCTGTCTGCTGATGTTTCTGAAAACAGGACTTGTTTAAATACAGAAACATTTATCATACAGCACTTGAATTTTAGGTCAATTTAAATACTACTAAAAACCTCTTTCTTTATTTATTCTCATAGTTTCTCATCTCTTGGCAGATGTTGGTCTGCAGGAGGTTTTAGATGAACATAAGATCAGTGTGAGGAGGAGAAGTGAATGTGTGACTGAAGGAAGTGATGAAACAGGAAGTGGAACCCTCCTCAACAGGATCTACACTGAGCTCTACACACAGAGGGACAGAGTGAGGAGGTTAATACCCAACATGAGGTGAGGCAGCTTGAGACAGCTTCCAAGATGAAGACCCTCCATGACACTCCAATCAAGGTCCACGACATCTTTAAAGCCTTACCTGACCAACAGAGACACATCAGAGTGGTTCTGACCAACGGTGTCGCTGGTGTTGGAAAAACCTTCTCAGTGCAGAAGTTCAGTCTGGACTGGGCAGAGGACTTGGAAAACCAAGATGTCAATGTGCTAGTTGTGCTTTCTTTCAGGGAGCTGAACTTGATCAAAGATGAGCAGTACACTCTTCTCACGCTGCTCCATGTTTTCCATCCAACATTGCAGAAGGTCACAGCAGAGCAGCTGGCTGTCTGTAAACTTTTGTTCATCTTTGACGGCCTGGATGAAAGCAGACGTTCGATGGATTTCAACAACAGTGAGGTTGTGTCTGATGTCACACAGAAGTCATCAGTCGACGTGCTATTGACAAACCTCATCAAGGGGAATCTGCTTCCCTCGGCTCTGGTCTGGATAACTTCCAGACCTGCAGCAGCCAATCAGATCCCTCCTACATGTGTCGACAGGGTAACAGAAGTACGAGGCTTCACTGACGCGCAGAAGGACGAGTACTTCAGGAGGAGGTTCAGTGATGAAGAGCTGTCCAACAGAATCATCTCCCACATCAAGACATCCAGGAGCCTCCACATCATGTGTCACATCGCAGTCTTCTGCTGGATCACTGCTATAGTTCTGGAGCACATGTTGACCACAGAGCAGAAAGGAGAGCTGCCCAAGACCCTGACTGACATGTACTCACACTTCCTGCTGGTTCAGACCAAGAGGAAGAAGAACAAGTATGATGAGGGACATGAGACCAGTCCACAGGAGCTGACGGAGGCTGACAGGGGAGTTCTTGTAAAGCTGGGGAGGCTGGCGTTTGAACATCTGGAGAAAGGAAACATCATGTTCTACCAAGAAGACCTGGAGCAGTGTGGTCTTGATGTCACAGAGGCCTTGGTGTACTCAGGAGTTTGTACAGAGATCTTCAAAAGAGAGAGTGTGATCTTCCAGAAAACAGTCTACTGCTTTGTTCATCTGAGCATTCAGGAGTTTCTGGCTGCAGTTTACTTCTTCCACTGTTACACCAACAGGGAGAGAAAGGTGGTGGAGGACTTCCTGGAAGACAGTAATAATAGTGACGACGATGATTCATTCATTTGTGATGACGATATAGATAGCAACAGTGACACAGACAAGGATGAGGGGGATGATTATGATGATGATGGAAGCGTCAACATGGAAAGTGACATTTATTCATCCATAGACATCTTCCTGAAAAGAGCCATGAAAACATCCCTTGAAAGTCAAAATGGCCACCTGGATCTATTTGTTTGCTTCCTTCATGGCTTCTCTCTGGAGTCCAACCAGAGACTCTTAGGATGTCTGCTGGGTCAGACAATGAACAGTCCAGAAAACATCCAGAGAATCATCAACAACCTGAAAAAAATGAACATGTATGATATCTATGTATGATATCCTGACAGAAGCATCAACATCTTCCACTGTCTGATAGAGATGAAGGACCACTCAGTACATCAGGAGATCCAAGAGTTCCTGAAGTCAGAGAACAGATCAGAGAAGAGACTCTCAGAGATCCACTGCTCAGCTCTGGCCTACATGATGCAGATGTCAGAGGAGGTTCTGGATGAGTTGGACCTGAAGAAGTACAACACATCAATAAATGGAAAACAACGGCTGATCCCAGCCATAAGGAATTGCAGAAAGGCTCAGTAAGTGCTGGTACAATAAGATGGGTCCAGTCATTCTGATTTTCATGCAGATACTACTGCAGAGAATTTTGGCTTAAAGTCAAGCAATAGTTTAAAAAAACATTGATTTGATCAACAACGTCTGTGAATGAGTCAGTGTCCAGGTGAAGTACCCCAAGTATGTTTGGTATCTTTGATCTTGCTCATGTGAGAGGGTAAGATGGAATGAGAGATAAACTTCAACTGGTGCAATGTCAGTAGGAATGTCGGTGAACAGGAAGCTGAGTGTAAATGCTAAGTTCTTAAATCAACAGTCAGTCTATTTACCAGTCCTCACTCATACTCAGGAGCATCAGGTAATGACCAAAACAACAAAATCATAGATAAGGTGCCTGAAATAAGGGCCCTTGTCTAGGAATGAGGACTCCTGACTCAAAGGAAAATTAGTCTGCTGATATAATTCGATTTGATAAAGTTGGTAAGGTACCAACCAGAGCTCCCTGCATGGAGTGTCTCCTGTATCTGGTCTGAAATGGTAGGGCTAGTGCCATGCCTAGGGAGATGGATGTCTGCATATGTGCTCCCTTCTTATATGGATAAAGAAACAACTTGAGTTTTACTTTTGTCACTGGCCATTGGTTTTGTCAGTTGCTACATTGTAGTAAATCTTTATTTTTAGATTTAATAATTAATTTGTGTGTTGATATCTACTTGATTTCTGATTAAGTTAACTGTAATTAATTGAAATTTGTTTAAATTACAGTACAAGAATATTTTACAATTCAGCATGTATGATTTGTCCCGGCTATATGTTGAAGTGTCTCTGGGCAAGACACTGAACCCCCAACAGCCCATTCCCCTCCCCAGCTGTGCAGTGCTGGTCAAAGGACAAAACAAAAAAAAAATTATGATTTATCAGATCTTCCAGATGAGCTCTATTAGGAAAATCACTGATTTGAATGATTTTAACATGGTGTCTGTATTTCTAGACTTTCGGACTGTGAGCTATCTGCCATACACTGTGACACTGTGGCCTCAGCATTGAGGTCAAATCCCTCACACTTAAGACTACTTGACCTGAGTAACAACTATTTGGAGAATTCAGGAGTGGTGCTGCTGTCTGCTGGACTGAAGAATCCTAAATGTTTACTGGAGATTTTGAGGTTAGTGCATTTTATTTTAACTTCAGATTATGCACTTTTACTTTGAATGATAACATATTTTGTTTGAATAGGGGGAGCATAATGTTTTGTGTAAATCATGTCTGACATTATATTTATCTTGTAATCACAGACTTAATAACTGTGAGATAACAAGGAGCAGCTGTGCTTCTCTGGCTTCAGCTCTGAAGTACAATCCCTCTTATCTGAGAGAACTGGACCTGGGTGAAAACAAGCTGCAGGATTCAGGAGTCAAGGACCTGTGTGCCTTTCTGAAGAGTCCACAGTGTAGACTGGAGACTCTGAGGTAGAACATTTTGTTATTAGCAATACTTCAGTATTATTCAAAATCAGTCAGTATTACATGACACAATGCTCAGTGAAGCTAGAGTTCATCACAGCTCCAAAATTTTATAACTGAGAAGAGACAAAACACAAAAAAAATATTTTAGCAAATTACAAAAGTCAGAAAGTTTTCATCTTTTCCATCATATGTTTTGTGTGTAAAAAGTGTACACATACCAAGTGTTAGTAGTTCATCTGTACTCTGTGTCTGCATCTGTGTAAGGACAAGCAGTAACCATGAATTGAATAAGTGCTCAAATAGACAACAGACCATGCTGAACTATATTTCTATGCATTCTGCATTCAGATTGAGTTGCTGCAGTTTGTCAGAGATCAGCTGTGATTCTCTGGTCTCAGCTCTGAAGTCCAACCCCTCCCATCTGAGAGAACTGGACCTGAGTGACAACAAACTGCAGGATTCAGGAGTGAAGCTGCTGTGTGGTTTTCTGGAGAGTCCACACTGTAGACTGGAGACTGTGATGTAGGGAATCTGTAATTCTACTGTGCAGAATATTGTCAATATTAATATGCATTGTAGTAATTAATTATAATCTTACTTGTGTGCAGGTTGTCAAAATGTTGGATCACTCAGAAAAGGTGTATCTCTCTGGCATCAGCTCTGAAGACCAACTCTTCCCATCTAAAAAAGCTGCAGCTGAACAGGAACAAATTGAAAACTTTGGGAGTGAGGCGACTTTGTGTAGGGCTGAAGAGTCCTAATTGTAAACTGGAGACCCTTGGGTCAGTTCATTGTCATACACACAAATGCGCCATCTATACGAAGAAAGGTTTATAAATGTTTATTGTGCACAGATAATGTAGCAAATCTCATCTTTCACTATGTGTCCTGTAATTGCAGCCTTAAAAGCTGTGAGCTTTCAGAGAGCAGCTGTAATGCTCTGGCCTCAGCTCTGAAGTCCAACCTCTCCTATCTGAGAGAACTGGACCTGAGGGGAAACAACTTGCAGGATTCAGCAGTGAAGGAGCTGCATGATCTTCTGTAAAGTCCAGACTTTACACTGGAGACTCTGAGGTTTGTAGTAAGCTGTGGTGTGGCCACACTCATAAGCCAATTTTTTGGTCTCAGACTAAAACTCTAATCCAGTTGAAGAACCCCTCCCAAAAAAATTATTTATCCATCTGTACGACAAAAAAAAAGATTTTCTGTTAGTTTCTTTTACCCAAATTTGGGAATTTGTGGGGCTCATCATGGTTCACTGTCACTGCCTGAATGAGCAAGTAAAGATGAAGGGGAACAATTTGCCTTCTGAATAGTTGAACAGGCTTTCTGTGAAAGACCGCATTGCAACCTTAAGTCCTTTATGTAATGGTCTTTAAAACATGAATAGTTACTGTATATTAATAGTGGCTGTTTGCTTTTGTGGGTTAGGGTTAGGAAAGAAAGTGGTTGGGTTGCTTTTCTTTATGTAATCAAACAGCAATCTGTAGATATTACTTACATTCTTTTCCTATGCACTAAGAAGATTGCTTGAATGCACTGGACAACATCAGCTTGCTACCAAATGCGGTGGATAACTAACAAGTCACTTCCTGTTCTGTCCTATAAATATATATAACTAAAGAATGTGTTGTGCATTATGGACAAATTGTGTGACTGTTCAAAACTAAGTCAGGTAGGATGGTAGATAGGTTGTAGTAAAGGTTGTGCCAAGTGAATAGTTATAAATAGTTGAATTTAATTTAATTGAGTTGAATTTATGCTTCAAACATTCATGTTCCCCACATGTAATAAAGTTGATGGTCTGCGATACTGGTTGTGTAGCATCACTAGTATTAGCCTAGTGTTAGGCCACTAACTCAAACAGTCTAATTACTTTTAACTATCTCATATCACAGCCTATGTAACTGCTGCATTTTTATTCCCACAGGGTGTATAACAGAGAAAACATGGTTGCAACACACAAAGATAAAGAATGTGAGTATCAGTATAATTCCCAATTTATATTTAATTAAAAAAAAAAAAACATTTAAAGACAGTGACTTCGAGTTTTGGATGTTGTTGTGATCTGATCTTCACCAAAATCACAAAGACCAACAAACACAATATTTCTAAGCTGATAAAACACAAAGAGTCATGATCTTTCATGTCTCTTTTGAACACTCACCCATTAAACACAAAGTGGTGGAAAAAGGTTAAGGCAATACTTGGCTTCTGATGTTATTAAAGGTCAATTGGAGTCAGGTGTTAGCAAACCTGGAGTCCAGTCAATGAAACCAGAATGGAATTTCAGTTTAGAACTACACTGACTTATAAAAACACAGTAGTAGCACACAGCCAGTGTGCTATTCACAAGCAGTATCAGCTGATGTGAACCATGCTTTTACAAAAAAAGAGATCTCTGAAGTTCTACGATCATAAGTTGTTAATTTACATGTAGCTGGAAAGGGTCCTCAAAAATTTTAAACATGCTGTAGATCAACCTCTTATAATGAAACCTATTAGATAATAGCAGTTTTAAATGAGCACAACTTTTTTGAAACATTCCAATCTGGTTTTAGCACAAAACGGTACTAAATCTGCTCTTGTACAAGTTTTTTAAATGACATTTTCCTAGCCTCCGATTCTGGTGACTATGTGGTCCTTGTACTAATTGACTTAAGGGCTGCATTTGATAGAGTGGACCGTGATATTTTAATCTCCTTCCTAGATCAATAGGTCTGTATAAAGAGACTAGCTCTGAATTGATTCATCTTCTATTTAAAGGGTAGAACTTTTTGTGTTCAACTTGGAGACCTTCTCTGCTCCTCTGTCTTGTGGGGTTCAACAAGGCTCTTTTTTAGGCCCTATCCTCTTTTTTTGTTTTTGCTACCCCTGGGGTCCATCCTCAGAAAACATGGCATCTTTTTTCACTGCTATGCTGATGACTGTCAGATCTATGTTCCACTTAATAAGAAAAATGGTTTTTCTGTGAGTTTACCGCTGGAGTGTTTAAAGGACATTAAGGCCTGGAAAGCTATTCTATATTCACCTAATTGGCTGCCTTTGCCTTTTTGGGATCCATTTTAAACTTCTTCTTATTTGTTTTCAAATGTTTAAATGGTGCTGAGCTCTGAGCTCCTGCATCCATAAGTTCCACAGTGGTGGCTCAGATCAGATGACCTGCAGCTCTGGATTGTACCAATAACTAAACATAAACTCAGAGAGGACCGAGCTTTTGCAGTGGCAGCCCTGAAATGTGGAACAAGCTGCCCATGCACATTAGACAGGCCTTATCCTTACCTGTTTTTAACTGTTTTTTACTGTTATCTGTTTTATTGGTTTTATTTTATACTTTTGGTGCTGTTCTTGTTTCTGTTTCAACTTATTTTTTTTATGTTATACAGCACTTTGGTCAACCTAGTTTTTTAAAGTGCTTATCAAATAAAGTTACAGTAATCTCAAAGACTTTAGAAGTTCATCAGTCACAGGAGTTCATACTGTGGCTACTCTCCATGGAGGTGGGCACAACAACACCATTGGCAAACCATCTTGTTGACAGATAAAACAAAGGTAGAATGAAAACACCATCCCAACAGTAAGGTAGGGTGGAGGGAGCACCATGATTTTGAGGTGCTTTGCAGCCTCCAGACCAGAATGAAAAATGTATTCCCAAGTTTATCAAAGTCTCCTACAGGATAATGTCAGGGTGGGTGTCTGCAAGATGAAGCTCAGAAAAAGCTTGGTGATGCAGCAGGACCAAGAGATGCTGTGGAATGAGCTCAAGGTGTCCTAAGAATATGGCTGAGCTGAATCAATTCTATTAAGAAGAGGAGTCCAGAGTTCCTTCTGAACATTGTCCAGGTCAAATTTACAGCTCCAGGAAGTAATTATTTGGGATTATTGCTGCCAAAGGAGGTTCAACCAGTTATTAAAACACTGTTGCCATTACTTTATTCACCATCACTTTTTGGTTAATGGGTATGTTTAATAAAGACAAGAAAGACTGTTTTATCAGCTTAGAAATACTGTGTTTGTTGATCTTTGTGGCTTTGATGACGATCAGATCACATTTCATGACCAATTTATGCAGAAAACCAGGACATTGCAAACAGTGCCTTAGTTTTTTTGCCACTGTGTGTAGCATGAATAATTTTAAACCTGGTTTGCCATTTTGTTGCACCACACAGTTCTGACATCGGTCTGAAGATGCCCCACAAACTTGTAGGGTTGTACTTAAATTGAGCTTTCCAAGAGATTAGAGTTATAGAGTTATATATGTAGCATTTTACTTAAAAACAATATATGAAGGAGTATTGAATTATGTTAGATAGGACACAGCTGTGAACATTAATGGTGTGTTTAGCATACAGAAAGTATTCACAGCTCTTAACTTTTTCCACATTTTGTTATGTTACCATCTTATTTCAAATTGGATTAAATTCATTATTTTCCTCAATATTTTACAAACAATACCCTACAAACAACAAGACGTTTGTTTGAAATCTTTCCAATTGATTTTTAAAAAAAACACGTACATAAGTATACACCACCTTTGCTTAATACTTTGTTGAAGCACCATTAGCACCAATTACAGCGTAAAGTGTTTTTGAGTATGATGTTACGAGCCAACACACCGATTTTTGGGCAGTTTCTCCCATTCTTCTTTGCAGTACCTCTCCATCTCCATCAGGTTGGATGGGGGTGGTGGTGCACAGCCATTTCCTGATGTCTCTACAGATGTTCAATTGGGTTCAAGTCTGGACTCTGGCTGGGCCACTTAAGGACATTTGTATAGTTGTCCTGTAGCCACTCCTTTGTTATCTTGGCTGTGTGCTTAGGGTCGTTGTCATGTTGAATAATGAACCGTTGCCCCAGTCTGAGGTCCAGAGTGCTCTGGAACAGGTTTTCATCAAGGATGTATCTGTAAATTGATGCATTCATCTTTCCCTCTATCCAAAAACATCCCCATGATTCTGCCACCACCATGCTTTACTGTAGGGATGGTATTGGCCAGGTGGTGAGTGGTGTCTGGTTTCCTCCAAACATGACACTTGGCATTCAGGCCAAAGAGTTCAATCTTCGTGTCTTCAGACAAGGGAATTTAGTTTCTTATGGTTAGAGATTCCTGCAGGTGGGCTTTCATGTGCCTTTTACTGGGGAGTGGTTTCTGTCTGGCTACTCTACCATACAGGCCTGATTGGTGCTGCAGAGATGCTTGTTTATCTGCAAGGCTCTCCTCTCTCTACAGAGAAATGCTGGGGCTCTTCAGAGTGACCATTGGGTTCTTGGTCACCTTTTATTTTCAAACAAACTTCTTTCACATTGTTATTATTGGGTATTGTTTGTAGAATGTTGAGGAAAATAATGAATTGAATCAATTTTGAAATAAGGTTGTAACAAACAAAATGTGGAAAAAGTTAAGTGCTGTGAATACTTTCTGGATTCACTGTACAGCAGGTGTCAAACTCCTGGGGATCCTGCTCAGTGGTCTTGGGCATACAAACATTTAAAAGCATTGTTACCAGTTCGAGGCTGACCAGGAAGCTGTATGTCTCCTTCTCGCCACTAGATTGTTCTGATCTCCCACCATGTCTGTCAACATCTATAACAAACCTTGAAATGTTTGAGGACAATGAAGAGATGAGTGATGTGTGTCGTGAAAATGCAGAGAGGATGAAATGGCAGCAGCTTGTGTGTAGAGAGGATCTTACTCGGCCATGGGAGGTAAAGTCGATTTTACCTAATACATCCTCATCTACCAAATCACTAGCTGCTGTGTAATGTAGTCCTGCTGGTTTGTGTTGGAAATTTCACTGAAAAAGTTCAAAAGCAATTTATAATTTATTAATTTCTCAGGATAATCAAGTGATAAATTAAATTAAAAGGGATAAACTAAAGGAAAGTGAAGTTTCTGATCAATTTCTGCAACAAATGTTGTGCTTTCTACATTTTAGGATTTCAAACCTGAACTGATCTATGAGTCCGGAAAGCCTTCATTCAGGTAACCAAATGATAAAATACACAATCAGTCATCTCTGGGATTGTACCTCAACCTACACATTGTGTTGACATGACATGAAGGATTTATAAGGCACCCGCACTCTGGGTGCATTAACATATTAATTTAAATGGCCAACGGAATACTATATTAACAAGCCAACAGTTTGCTTTAATATGTTCTTCTATATCCTACAGGTTCAGGTGTCCTCATCCAGCTGTGTTCCACTGTACTTTGACTGGACTGGTGTTTGTTATGACCCAGAGGGCAGAGCTGCTGTACAGGACTGTCCAATGGGATGAGAGCCTCCTCCATCCAGCTGGCAAAATACCTGCAGGGCCGCTGTTTGATATTCATTGCTCTGAGGAGCATGCTGTCTGTCAGCTCCAGCTCCCACACTGTGAAACTAAGGATGGTAACAAAATTATTTGTCTTTGTGGGCAAAGACATTTGTGTCTTGTGGTATTGCACATGGCACAGCCAAGCAAGATTTATTTGAAATATAGGTTTTAATCATTAAGTGTAACAGAAGCAGATGATATAAAAATCCAAACTTAGGCATTTAGCAAAAATAGTTGGTGTGATGTATAAAATTTATCTTAACAGATCTGGGATATTGTTCTTGTCAATAGTGAACACATCATTTCCACATTCAAACTGTAGTTTGGATTAACTGTTTGTCCCCCAGCTAATCACACCAGTAAACGCTTATTGGAGTCAGGAGTCCAATTAATAAAACCAGTTTGGCCATGTGGGTTACAGTTAATTTGACTTCACACAAATTTTTTATTTGCTTTAATTAATTTTAATTTGTTTATATAGAACTAAAAGAAAATAGCAGTAATGTCTCTGTTTTCACAGCTCTGCACTCTGATGGTCTGCTGTCTGTCATCCACATCACAGATGATGGACTGAGCTTCCTGGGGCCACTACAGATCACAGACACTCATGTGGTTGTTGAAGTCCCTCATCTCTCTCCCTTTGGCCTGGTCTGGAATTTTTTTAAAAGATTTTGGAATATCACAAAGCCAGTTAGAAGCCAAGTTCTGCTGTTTCTTGAGCAACCAAACCTAAAAACAAAGAGACAAAACCTCAATGTCTTTCTCCTTCCAAGAAACATTCCTCTGGAAGAGGTAAAGGTTTGAGATGTTAACAGCTTTGCTTTGAGGCCAAACTTAGGAACATGAAAATAATCAGTCCATTCATCCTGTCATTTAACTTTATTCAGAATCAGACTTCGTTGTCACTGCACAAAAGAATACAAGGACATTTACAGTGTTTCCTTCAACAGCCAAACATTCCAGAGCTGCACTCATCAATCATTCTAATCCAAAGGTTGAATCCTGTCAACTGGACTTCTTTTCTTTGGTTAGAAACGTTTTGCTACTTATCTAAGCAGCTTCTTCAGTCTGAATAAAGTGTTTGGGGAACCGAGTTATATACTCCAGAGCAGCCTTTGTACTACCCTGGCCTGAATAAGCTCGTTAAGGTGGGAACAGGGTGGAGTCCTCAAGATGTAACGGTTATGACCCTAACTCCCAAAACCTCTAAAATGGGGACCGTTAGATGTGGCCCTCTCCCCTTGGATGTGTAAAGTTGTCCTAATCTTCCTGGGAAAAGGGCAGCATGAAAAATGGGAGACAGGTTGTTCCTGAGGGCTCCCCCTCTGTTAAAAGAAGGATTCTTCATGTGAACATAATTGGCTTCATGTACCCTCTCTCATGCCATCTGTCTTCTCTGTCCAAAATGTGTCGTTAAATCTTGATGACTCCAACCTGTTCTCACCTCCCGTCATAACAAGCCTATTCATGCCAGGGTAGAACAATTCTGGAGGATCTAACTGGGTTCCCTAGCCATCATATTCAGATTTAAAAGAAGCTGCTTGGAAAAGTAGCGAATGGTTTCTAACAAAGGAAAAGAGGTTTGACATGATTCAATCTTCAAATAAACAAACCATGATGACTAAGAATCTTCATCAACATCATTCAATCTTACTAAAAATATTTAGAATAAATCCACTGTATATTGGTTGTGGCCAGAAAACCTCCTAAAAAATGCATCCAGAAGGCATCTCTGAGATGTTGGGAGCATCTCTGCTCTTCTTCTTGCTCCTTCTCCTGTGCTAGTATAAAACTGTCCTGCTAAATTTAAACAGCTGATTTTTTATGTCTCTTCAGGTCAGAGCACAGCACCTAGATTCTAAGTACATTAAGGCACCTTCTAAATGCAAACTCTTTAAAGACCAGAATTACTCTGTTCACTGCCCCACAGCCTACATAATCCAGCCTGAGGTGAGTGTTTGTTAGTGACGTAATATACAATTGATACAATTCACAAAACTGTGGTTAGTTACCTTCAGTTTACTTCAGATTCTTTAAAGGTACAGACATTGTACTATTGGTTTTCAGGAGGAAGACTTTGACCTGGAGTTTGGACCAAATTACCACCCAACGTTTGAGATCCGCCTGCCTATAAAAATAAAGGAAGTGACCATAACAGTTCGAGACCGAAAAAAGGCACACGTTTGGAAGCGTGTAGTTGATCTGACCGGTAACGACTTCATCCACACATCACATCCACATCAATTTATCCAAGATGAAGTTGTCATTATTCTCCCTCATATCATTCTAGTTTGCTTTCATTCTATAGTGTTTATTTCTTTCATTTTAATTTTATTTGGGACGGGTACGGGCAGCATGGAGGCGGAGTGGTTAGCACCCTTTACTCACAGCTATGTAAATTACATGTAAGAACTTGCTATGGTGTGAACCAGGGTACGTTATCTCTGAAACATGATCCCTGTCTGTCCACTTGATCAGCAACATTGATTATTAAACAACACTAATCATAATTCATTTTGATGACCCAACACCCTTGTTCATGCTTCAGGTCCTGGTTCTGCAGAGACACTGAGCAGGAAACCAGAAAAGAAGTTGAAGTTTGTCCGGAAACAGTTTATCGACAGTGTGTCTGAACCAGTAATCTGTAAATTGTTGGATACACTCCTGGATTATGGAGTGATAACTGAAGATGAGATGGAGAAAATTGCTGGAACAGAGAACAGAGCAGAGAAAGCACGAGTGCTGATCGACACAGTCAGGAAAAAAGGGTCAAAAGCCAGTTCATGTCTGATCTCTGCTGTCTTTGAGGAGGATTCATGTCTCTCAAAAAGGCTGGAGTTAAAGTGAAGCAGAAAACAACATCAGATATTTTATGAATAAAGTAGAAGGGGAAGTAGTTTGTCAGTTGTTGGTCAATGATAACACTAAGATTAGATTTTGTAGAGACAGTCACTGAAGACGTTGACGCTGAACTTGGTGCTGAAGATGCCTCTCTCTCGTCCAAGCACATTTGTCAGACAGAAAGGCAGGAATGCATTATGACAGATTCGTACTTCTTAGTTTTCACCCACATCTAAACATTTGTTGTTGATATTTATGAAGAGTTCTGCTCTACTGTACAACAACAGTAAGCTTAGTCAGCTGCTGTGGTTGGGATTTTCACCAAAATGTTCCTGCTGGATCTTGAGCTTGTTAGTGTAAGTAGAATTAATTCACTTACTGAAGATAGTGAATACTGTTGGAGTTTGTTATATTTTCTATTATATTTTCTATTATATTCTATATTATATTCTTTGTGTTGTTATCATTATGTGAAGAGTGGTAGGTCACAAGACTCACATAGTCAACTTGGTATAATGTATAGATTCTATGCTACATTCCTTCTTAATTATATTAGCCATTGGCCTGTAGGGCAGCGTATACATTATGTACTTATATTCCTTCTTAACTAGTTTAGCCTTGGGACAGAGCAGGATGTGCATCCTGTTCTGTACATCTTCTAATCTGTTTAGTCTAGGGCCTGTAAAGCAGGACATAAATCCTGTGTCCACATTCCTTCTTGGGTGAGAATATCTGGTTGTTCAGTAACCAGATGGTTTGACTTAAAGAGAAGTATTGTATACATGAAATGTCCAATCACGTGAAGGCATACCCTTCTCTGTTCTGTCCTGTTTACAATAAAAAGAGCTTGCAAGGGGATACTCTTTGGAGTGGCTGTGTTCGGGTGAGTGCAACTATCACTGAGACCCGCCGGCTCCCCTTGCAGCAAGTAAAAGACAAAGTCGACTTCTGTGTTTATTTCACTGTTGTAGAACTGTACTTTCTGGTGTAATCAGCGCTGTTGTGGTTATTAGAAGCCAACAAATACAATTAATTGTCTGCTGTGTTTAACGTCATGTTTCATTCAATTTGATAAATATGAACTCAGGAAGTTAAAACTTTCAAATCGGGGAGGAACACCTAGATGTTTATTTTGTCATTTATTTGCCTTCGCTTGTTAAATTATTCTGCATTTTCACTGCATTGTCTTGTAAATTCAGGATTTCATGTAAATTTTCTGGTGTTCAGTTTTTATATTTTTTGTGTTTAATATTGTCGTGATTTTATCTTAAAAATGCTTAGTTTGTGTTGATTTTGTGTTTGATTTGTTTGTGCATCTCTTGAAAAAGATTTTTTAATCTTTCCCGTTTAAACGAAGATTTAATTAAAAAAAAAGATGTGACTGAATTGTCAATGAATTATGCAGGAAACATCAGTGTATGTGGTGATGTCCAAATCAAAAATTGTTATAGGAAGGTAACACAGAACGAGTTCACAATGCTGCGTTAATATCCTGTAAGGTGTGCAAAGGTCCTGATGTCAACTTTCTGCTTTAAAATTAGTTCACAGGGTGTTTTCTGTATAAATGCAGCAACTTAATCTAAGAAGTTACAAGTCTGAGCTGCTGCAGCTACTCTACCTCAACTTCTAACATAAATACATTTTTAAAAGCCGATTCTCACTAAAGTAAATGATTAATAATATCAAATTGATCCTGTGGGGAAATTGTGGGACACTTACATGATCGATGTAATAAATCCCAATACTGAACTAATTAAACTAATCTATTGTTCATAGGTGGTCATCACCATGGCTGGCTGCCAGCTTACTGAGAGCTAGTTAAGATTATCTGTGATCCAGGTTTGGTTATCTGAAGAGTGAATCATGTCAACTGGACTTGTTTTTTCTTGGCTAGAAACATTTCGCTACTTGTCCAAACAGCTTCTTCAGTCTGAATAAAGTGGCTGGGGAACCCAGTTATATCCTCTATAGAAGCCTTTGTTCTACCCTGGCCTGAATAGGTGGGAGGTGTGAACAAGGTGTAATCAAGGTGCAAACATTATGACCCCAATTCCCTAAACCACTAAGATAGGGGTCGTTAGGTGTGGCCTCTTGGGGAATGTTTGAAGTGGTCTTGATCTTCCCGGAAAATCAGAGACAGGTTGAGCCTGATGCCTCCTCGTCTGTTGAGAGAATGATTCTCCATGTAAACATAAATGGCTTCACATACTCCTCTCTCATACCATGTGTCTTCTCTGTCCAAAATGTGGACATTGTCATCCTCAAATGACTGTCCTTTGTCCTTCAGGTGTAGGTACACTGCTGATTCTGGTCCTGGTTCTCTTGTGCTGGATCATCCTTTTATGTAGAGGCTGTTTGGTTTCTCCAATGTAGAGCTCTGAGCACTCTTCACTGCAGTGGACTGCATAATCTACATTGCTTTTTTTGTTTAGATTTTGGACTTTCGGGTGGACGAATTTGTGGTGGAATAGTGTGTGGGCAGGTTTTAAGTGGACAGTTATGTGGTGTTTTCTGAAGATTCTTTTGAGCTTCTCTGACACTCCAGCCATGTAAGGAATCACCAGGACACTGTAAGTTTCTCAGGTAAGATGATAAGTAATGATTTTAATTCAGGTAACAGACCAAGGAAAGGAAGCTGAGTGTGTGTTTTACATTCATGTAAGTGGATTTTATTTGGTGCATTCAACAGTGACGTCAGCAGATGTACCTCTGTGCTCTTTTGAATAACAACACAGGAACAAGATTCAGACCCCAAAATGTACCATCTGACAGCAGCAGGAAGTGGAAGAACAAGCAAAAACAGTCAGTAGGATTTGGGGTGGGTTACAACAGAAAACAGGGAGGACGCGTGGTGTATGCAATTGCTCTGTTGATGCAGGTGTGGCAGGTAGACACTAGGACTCGGGTAGGGGTGGTGGCAATAGAGGAGCAGCAGCCAATGAGAGAAACACCAAACTGGTTAAGAGAGAAATGTGAAGCAGTTGTGGGAAGCTGGCTGCTGCTCATTCTGCTGTGACTGTTGAGATGTTTCTGTTTATGGTTTTAGTAAGTTGCATTTTATATTTTTGTGCTTTGTATTTTGATGTATGTAGTGGAAATAGGTGCTTAAATGCCCTGAGGTACTATTTTATAAATTAAGTGGGTCTGCCATAACTTTTATAGGTTAACAAGTGGAGCAGTCTTATTATTTCCTTACACACATAGTAACAGTGGTTTGCTTGTTTGCAGGCAGAGCACTGACTGCCGTTTATTTTAGTATTGTTGTACATTGTGGTTTTAATTTTTTATGTTTTTGGATTTGGTAGAGTTTGAACTTTTCTTTTGTTTCTAGTACTGCAGCGGGGTGGGGCATACACCTATGGGTATGGCTGATATATTGGGAGTTCACTCACCATTATACTACATGCTTTGTGTTTGTATGGCTTCTTGTCTTTTTATTTAATATGGTTTCAGTTTGTTGTGTGGCTATTTCACATTTAGGATACTCCCAGGCCCCTGCCAGTAGGTGGTTCATCTCCCGGCCGTAATATGATTTTGTCTTATTCTTTTCCTTTTAATTTTAGGATTTTAATATTGTTTTGTTTTTATTAAATAGCCATTATGGCAGTTAACCCAGACTGACTGTTGTGGCCTCTTTATTGAAGTCCCTGTGCTTGGATTGTGTATCTCAGGATGTTCAAGGTCACAGGGTTGTAGCTCAACACATATTAGTTTATTTATGGGTTTACTGACACAAAATACCATCTTGGCCTGTGGGGAAAAGTGTTTGCCTCCTTATTCAGAAGTGGTCAACCTTGCAAAATTAGACCAAGAACTTGAAGATAAGTGTCACACCCAACTCAAAAAGATGTTTAAATCAAAGTTAACACGCTCAATGTGAGATTTGGACCAGATGCTACTGCGCAACTACTAGAGCAGTGTGAGTAACTAATGAGACAAGACACTTATCATTTACTTAACAACAATGTACTATTGCAATTGCAATAACAATTTCTTTATCTCTGCTTAGGGCCCAAACTAATAGAAGAAAAGGACCAGTGAGAAGAGTCCCAGCACATCCAACACCTTGTGTCATCATGGTATGAGAAGCTTGACCACAGCTTGGCCAAGTTTTCACAGCCAAAAAGCACGAAATAAACCCCCTTTTATCTTTCCAAGCACAATAAAGACTTAGGCATCTGTGGATCAGCCCTAGACTGGCTTCGTTCTTACCTATCGGGACGAACCTTCAAGGTATCCTGGCGGGGGCATCTTTCTCACTCTCATAGCCTCTCTAGCGGTGTGCCGCAGGGCTCAGTTCTTGGTCTTCTTCTCTTTTCTATCTATACTTCATCCCTAGGACAAGCACCAAGCTAGGACAGGAGATATACTCAACTAGTAAGTACTGTTTGAAATTTGTTTGTTGGTTTCAGAGGTAGCTGAGTTTCTGTAATTTTTCTTGAGTCTGCTGATTTAGTCTGGTTGTTTGTAATAGTTAAGAACTGTAGGTAGAAAGTTTTGCTCTTCTGGTGAAGTGGATATTTGGTCTGTTGTTGGTGGTAGTTTCAGCTTAGTAATCACCAAGCGTTCACACCTTTGACCTAACAAAGGCACAAGAGGTAGGTTGGTTTCAACGAGGGGGCGGTTTCGGCTGTAGCCAATTAAGACCATATTTAAGGCACCTGTTGGGCTGGAGCGTCAGCGTAAGCGTCAGCCCTTGTTCAGCCCTCCTTGTGTGAAGACCGACGGTGTAAAGACAAGCGAGTCTACCTGCGCGAGCCCACCGAACGAGGACACTAGGTAGTTTATTTCAAACTTCTTCTACTTCTATTTCTCTACTTTGCTCTACATTAACCCTTTCTACTCCGAAAAGCCTTTTCTTTGTTTTACTATGTGTTTTCAGCAGATCCCTGTTCTCCTTCGCAGACGTAGGACATGGCGTCCTACTAGGGGACAACATGTTTCTCACCTGCGCACTCTCACCCAGACCACTTTGCCACCAGCCTCTTTTTCTCTTGCCCTGTGGAACTGCCAGTCTGCAGTGAACAAGGCCGACTTCATTCCAGCTTTTGCTACACACTCAGCTGTTCACCTGCTTGCACTTACAGAAACCTGGATCATGCCACAGAACACAGCCACCCCAGCTGCACTCTCCACCAATTTTTCATTCTCTCACACTCCTCGCTCATCAGGCCGGGGGGGTGGGTTTGGACTCCTCATCAATGACACCTGGAAGTTTTCCTCGACAGCACCACTCAGCAATCTGTCTTCTCTGGAATATCATGCCGTTAGGATTACAGCACCGATTGCAGCCATGGTGATTGTGATATATCGACCACCGGGCCAGCTGGGGAACTTCTGCGATGAACTGGACATGTTGCTGTCCCACTTCCCAGAAGATGGCACTCCTCTCATCGTCATGGGAGACCTGAACATTTACCCAGAGAAACCACAGGCGGCTGATGTGTTTGCTCTTGTAAACACATTTGACCTGAGTCTGGTCTCCACTCCTCCGACCCACAAAGCTGGCAACAACCTCGACCTCATCCTCACCCGGAACTGCACCACAGACAACATCTTGGTCACTCCTCTGCATGTATCGGATCATTTCTTCATTCAACTCACTGTCCTTATCCCGAGACCTTCGCAATCTCCTCCCACACTTGTAACTTTCCGGCGCAACCTCAGGTCTCTCAACCCGGATCGATTCTCCTCGCTGGTCTCCGCAACTCTGCCCCCAACACAGGACCTCTCCATCTGCGATGCAGATGCAGCCACAGACAGTCTTTGCAATACACTTTCATCATGTCTGGATTTTCTCTGTCCTATGTCTTCGAGACCCACCCGTCTCTCACCTTCTAATCCGTGGCTCACTGATGGGATCCGTGAACAACGCACCACGCTCAGGAGTGCTGAGAGGAAGTGGCGCAAATCCAAGTCTCCATCTGCCCTTGCTGAGTATCAGAATCTCCTTGGACCTTTTTCTCACAGTGTCACCAGGGCAAAGATCAATTACTACCAGGAGAAGCTCAGCAACACCACGGACACCAGAAAGCTGTTCTCCACTTTTAAATCACTCATCTACCCACCAACACCACCGCCATCTACCTCTCTCACTGCTGACAACTTTGCCAACTTTTTTACCAACAAGGTGGCAGCGATCAGCTCACAGTTCTCTCCTCCAGATGATGACATCCATCTAACCTCTTCCAACACTGCATTGCTCTCATCATTTGCAATTCTGACTGAGGATGACGTATCCACCCTCCTCCTCTCTAATCATCCGACCACCTGCACTCTGGATCCAATCCCTTCCACTCTTCTTCAAGCAGTTGCACCTGCACTCATGCCAGCTATTACACAAGTCATCAACACATCTCTCAAAACAGGGACTTTTCCAACCTCTTTCAAGCAGGCCTTGATTACCCCACTGCTCAAGAAGCCTTCTCTTGATCCCTCTGTAGTGGAGAACTACAGACCTGTCTCCCTCCTTCCTTTTCTGGCCAAGACTATGGAACGAGCTGTCTTCAACCAACTCTCAGACTTCCTTTCCAAGAATAACCTCCTCGATGTCAACCAGTCTGGCTTCAAGAGGGGTCATTCCACGGAAACGGCACTCCTGACTGTTGTGGAATATCTTCGAGCTGCAAAAGCCACAGGTCAATCGTCTGTCTTAATTCTACTTGATCTATCATCAGCCTTTGACACTGTGAACCATCAGATACTCTTGTCCACACTCTCTGACTTGGGCATCTCTGGATCAGCTCTAGACTGGCTTTGTTCTTACCTATCAGGACGAAGCTTCAAGGTATCCTGGAGGGGGAATCTTTCTAACTCTCATAGCCTCTCTACCGGTGTGCCGCAGGGCTCAGTTCTTGGTCCTCTCCTCTTTTCTATCTATACTTCATCCCTAGGTGCCATCATTCACTCACATGGTCTTTCCTATCACTGCTACGCTGATGACACACAGCTCTTCCTGTCCTTTCCACCGGACGACTCCACTGTCTCATCGCGTATTTCTGCCTGTCTCTCAGAAATCTCAGCCTGGATGAGTGAGAGACACCTTCAACTCAACCTCTCTAAGACCGAAGTCCTTGTCTTCCCAGCCAGACCTTTGATGCAACACAACATCAGCATCAACATTGGATCTACAGTGATTGTCCCCACTAATTCGGCCAAAAATCTGGGGGTCATCATCGACGACCAACTGAGCTTTAAGGACCACATCTCCTCAGTCTCTAGGGCTTGCAGATTTGCTCTTTACAACATCAGGAAGATCAGACCCTACATGACGGAATATACAACCCAACTCATTGTACAGTCGCTGGTCACATCTCGTCTTGATTACTGCAACGCTTTGTTGATGGGGTTACCGATATCCACAATCAAACCCTTGCAGATTAATTTTTAATCAGCCAAAAAAGACCCATGTCACACCACTTTTTAGATCTCTACACTGGCTTCCTGTTGCTGCTCGCATCAGGTTCAAAGCTCTGTCTCTTGCTTACAGGGTTGTTAACTCGACAGCTCCCGCTTACCTCAACTCACTCATTCAAGTCTACAATCCTTCTCGCCCGCTGCGGTCTGCCAACGAACGACGTCTGGTGGTCCCAGCACCGCATAGAAGACACCAAGCAAAACTTTTCAGTGCAATGATCCCACCATGGTGGAACGAGCTACCAAACGCTGCACGCTCAGCGGATTCTCTCCCAATATTCAAAAAACTGCTGAAAACTGAACTCTTCCGCATCTTCCTATGCACTTAAATCTTTAATATAAAAAAAACAAAAAATCAAAAAACCTTTCTGCTCTCTTGCACTTGTATGTCGTGAACTGTGAACACTTTTCTGATAGGACTTTGCTTTGATGTTTTCTCCTTGACTTAGATATTTGCTTGCCTTGTACCTCACTTGTAAGTCGCTTTGGATAAAAGCGTCTGCTAAATGACTAAATGTAAATGTAGGTGCCATCATTCACTCACATGGTCTTTCCTATCACTGCTACGACTCCACTGTCTCATCACGCATCTCTGGCTCTCTCTCAGACGTCTCAGCCTGGATGAGTGAGGGACATCTTCAACTCAACCTCTCCAAGACCGAAGTCCTTGTCTTCCCAGCCAGACCTTCGACACAACAAAAAAATCAGCATCAACATTGGATCTACAGTGATTGTCCCCACTAAATTAGCCAAAAACCTGGGTGTGGTCACACCAGGTTTGGTTATCTGAAGAGTGAACCACACAGCTAAGCAGTTAAGCAGTTCCTGATACTCAGCAAGGGCAGATGGAGTCTTGGATTTGTGGAGACCAGACTCAGGTCAAACGTGTTTAGAAGAGCAAACACGTCAGCTGCATGTGGTCTGTCCAGGTGGATGTTCAGGTCTCCCATGAAGATGAGAGGAGTGCCATCTTCAGGGAATTGGGACAGCAACATGTCCAGTTCATCGCAGATGTTCCCCAGCTGGCCCGGTGGTCGATATATCACAATCATCTGGACTGCAATCGGTGCTGTGATCCTAACGGCATGATATTCCAGAGATGACAGATTGCTGAGCGGTGCTGTCGAGGAAAACTTCCAGGTATCATTAATGAGAAGACCAGTCCCATCCCCCGACCTGATGAGCGAAGAGTGTGAGAGAATGAAAAATTGGCAGAGAGTGCAGCTGGGGTGGCCGTGTTCTGTGGCATGATCCAGGTTTCTGTAAGTGCAAGCAGGTGAACAGCTGACTGTGTAGCGAAAGCTGGAATTAAGTCGGCTTTGTTTATTGCAGACTGGCAGTTCCACAGGGCAAGAGAAAAAGAGGCTGGTGACAAAGTAGTCTGGGTGAGAGTGCGCAGGTGAGAAACATGTCATCTTCTAGTAGGACGCCATGTCCTGTGTCTGCAGAGTAGAACAGGGATCCGCTGAAAACACATGGTATAACAAAGAAAAAGGTTTTCGTGAGTAGAAAGGGTTAATGTGAAGCAAAGTAGACAAATAGAAGTAAAAGAAGTTAGAAATAAACTACCTAATGTCCTCGCGCAGGTAGACTTGCTTGTCTTTACACCGTCGGTCTTCACACTAGGGCTGACAGTCCACCCCCACAGGTGCCTTATATATGGTCTTAATTGACTACAGCTGAAACCGCCCCCCTCGTTGAAACCAACCTAACTTGTGCTTTTGTTAAGTCCAAGGTGGGAACGCTCCGTGATCACTAAGCTGAAACTACCACCAACAACAGACCAAATATTTACTTCACCAGAAGAGCAAAATTTTCTACCTACAGTTCTTAACTCTATTAAAAACGGACTAAATCAGCAGACTCAAGAAAAATGGCAGAAACTCCGCTTCCTCTGAAACCAACAAACAAATTTCAAACAGTACTTACTTGTTGAGTATATCTCCTGTCCTAGTTTGGTGCTTGTGCATTTGCTCTTTTTTTTGATGATGGCAAAGTAACAAAGTAAAGCTAAGTCTTAACACAATTGCACTTTTTATTCTCTATTTTGAAATTGGTGTTATTTGATGTTATTGATTTAAAACTTGATGAAATTTTAATAAATGTAAAACATTTTAACTCCGCCTACTTCGTTATTATTTTGATGGAGGACAGGTGGGGATGGAAACCCAGCACCACCCAAAAAAGTGGGGAATGACAGAAAAAGTTTGAGAACCACTGACTTAGATCCTCAGAAACAAAGAGTCTGATTGTACTGTATGTAGGTTACATTGGAACCCATTGACCACATGCACTGGTGCGGTCTACTCACGTGTTGTCACGATTAGTCGTGGCATGTACCAGTTATGTGTGGCTGCTTCATATTTAAAGAATCTTGAAATAATGAAACATTATTTTGTAAGTGAAAGGAGATGGAATCCACAGTGACAATGAGTTTCAGGTGAAATTTTCATTTACATTTTACATTTAGTCATTTAGCAGACGCTTTTATCCAAAGCGACTTACAAGTGAGCAATTTACCTACTCCCTGAAACACAAAGAGGACATTTAATGTACAGAGACTTTAGCTTTGAAAGATAAAGTCAGACTAACACTAAAACTAAATCCATTTTTACTTTAGTTTGTCCCCACCTCCTCAGTAATAAGGCCTTTGTGGACACACTGAGAACTAACTATAAGACACTTGACAGACAGAAGCTGGTTTCTCATTGATTTCGGCCATTAACAATCACCTCCACCTACCGTTTGTCCTGTTGTGGCGATGGAAGCTGAATCATGAATGAAACAACATTCTGCACATTTCTCTGGTTCAGAGTCCCTCTGTGGATCACTGATAATCTCTAGCGTTGTCAATAAAAACAACACAAACCCACATTCACCTCTTAATGTTCTGTACTTTGTCATTGTCACACAGAACATAAAGCTCTGCATGATGAAGATGATACAGCTGCATATATGAGTTGTTCTTTAATCTGCTGCTAAACTTTTGCTGTTTAGCTTGTTTTTTTAACATCATCATAAATTACATATGGAGTAGGAGCAGCTTTCTAGCTGTGACGGTAAAGAATATTTCATGCTTGCTTAAAAACCTAGTGGGTAATACATGTGCATAAATGCCATTAAACTTTCCTTTGACTTCCTTATATCAAAAAATCTCTGTACTAGCTGACCTACAGATGACATCCCTTGAAAGGAACCTTGAATTCAGATTATGTCATCTTTTTGCTCACACTATGGAGTTTGTAACCATGGTCAACCTGCTGCTCCAGAGCTCTTCCAAATGACCTCATTTGAACTTCAAATGATGAAAAACTTTTTAACTAGAGGCACGGGACTATTTTCATATATTGAAGTCAAAGGGACATTTATAAGCATTAATGCACATTTACACCCTAAACTGAAGCCATAGAGAGCAAGTTGAAAAGTGGTGAAGCTGCCCTTTAATGTTTGGGTCTAAAAAGTGGCAGAGCCTGAGATCTGTTTGCAAACATCAGTCAGGGGTATTTAGAGGCTCAAACAGGACACGAAGCTTTGTTTTAAAGCACCTTTATTAGCAGACATTACCTGGTTTGTGCAAAAAAAAAATTCGAAACTTGAAATCAAATTTAAGTCTGTAAAAAGTGCGCACGTGAATTAGTAGGTAAGATCATGTGATTTCCAGTAGTGATGGGCGATACCAGTGATTTCAGATTCGATCCGATACCAAGTAATACCTTGGCTAGTATCACGATATCGATTCGATACCGATACAAGAGTGTTATGTTAATTCTGTCATCTGATCACGATGAAACACAATCATGTGAGCCCTTACAGAGAATAATTAAAAACATTAAAACGACAGCAAAATCAATGTTCAACCTATTGGCATTTTTACCATTTCCATTATTTCAAATAAAACGTATTAATATATGACAACAGCATGACACTTCCTTTATCGGGTGAACAGCTTATGTCACTTGATATCTATGACTCGCCCTCATCTACATGTATGTCTTAGATACCCATCTGTATTTCCTTCCCTTTATACCAACTATAGATTAGACACACTTTGCCTATTTCTACAATTCTCTTGAAACAGAACGTTCATAGCGAAATAGTCCGTGAATAAAAATTATACATTTCGGTCCGAAATGCTGCCTGTGTTTGGAGGCGGAGCCGCCAGCCGGCCGAGCACGTGTCAAAGATTAGTTGATTTGAAGAGGCGGAAGGAAAAGTAGTTCCTATGCGGTGCATCACAAATAATATACAAATTGATTTAGAAGGAGAAGCAGAAAACATTAGGATATGACTGCAGAGAAAATATGAATAAATAAACAGAAACAATCTATATTTTAACTTGAGAATCGATATTTAAAAATTGGCCGTCAAGATCGAAATATCGATTTTATTTTGGTATCGATCCGCCCATCACTAATTTCCAGGAAGTCCCGAAAAGGCTGAAGACAAAACGGGAGCAACACAGGACAGATTTTCGTTTTTCTTCTGAAAGGAAACGTGACAAATGTGTGAATATTCGATTCCAGCTTGTAGACGTGTCCGTAAGTTAACGTGTCCTCATTTAAACGAAGTGTCCAGCAAAGACAAATGTCCCAGCAGACTAAGAGACACTGTAAAGACAGCTTACAGAAAGTTATGAGCCGCCCTTGACTAAACTTGTGGAGCGTCTCAGTTTCCTTTATACCAAATCATAACCTAATCATTCCTGCTTTATCACCAGAGCAGGAGCTAAATGCTGGAACATGTAGCATAATTATAACCAAACACACGAAGGTTGAGAAACACTGATGCTGCCGCAGTCTTTGTTTCGGTATTTTTAAAATAAAATAGCGGACAGTTACAGAAAAACGTTTTAAGATGATGATTAAAAGTTACTACTGATTGTGAGGTTAGGTCCAAGAACTATTATTATTATTATTATTATTATTATTATTGTTATGGAACTTTTTTTTTCTTTTTTCACAGAAAGAACCAACCTGAAAACAAAAGTAGTTTCATTTTCAGCCACCAGAGGGCATCGAACAGACAGAGGTGAGTTCATTCCAACATTATCATTATTTGACTGTGTGTGTGACAGAGTTTGAATCAGGTTTAAGGACATTTAAACAAACTTCAGACAGCAGGACAGAGAGAACACTGTTTTTCTTTCTATCTGACACTTTTAGCTGGTTTTCAGCAAATCTAACCAGATTTACAGGTTTACATCTCAGACCTAAGGACATGAATCACTTAGAGGATAAAGGGGGCAGACCACCATCTCCAGTGTCCAGCTGCCTGTCCATGAAGAGTGACTGGTCCAAAGATTCACCTCTTTACTTCAGGAACGAACCTGGACCCTCAGACATACAGTAAGAGATAATTTAACTCAACATACAGTTAGAAGTTTGAAAAAGCACAAACATAAATGAATTAATTAACAGTACTCAGATCCAACTATCATTTCCAATAGAAATGATAGTGAAATAGTGAAATGATAATAAAAAATTTCACTTCAGATTTTACTTACTGAGTAGCATCAGTCCAGCAGTGAGCAGAGTCGTTTGTGTCACATCATTTAAGAAAAACCAACAGTGGCCAGTCGCACAACGAATTAACGAACATTAGGACTGTTTTGAATGATAAAGGAGTTGCTGCTGGGATTAGTTTCCACAGTTGTAAATAAGCTAATATGCTATTAGAAGGATCTGTGCAGTGTTTTAAATCTGTGTGCACAAATGGTAAAATCTGATCGTAGATTTTGGCTCCTGGTTTATTTTTGAACATGAAAAGTGATTATAGCTTGGAACCGATGTGCCAACAGTGTTTAAACCAGGTTTTTTTTAAATATCTGATGAAAAAAATTTCAATTTGAAAATACAGGTGAAAACTGCAGCTGCTGTTGATGACTTCAGTCAAAATCATGTCTCAAATATTTTTTGCAGAGGTCAGCACCACAGAAAGAGTGTAGAGTCTCTGGTGAGGAGTGACTGGTCCAAAGATTCACCTCTTTACTTCAGGAACGAACCTGGACCGTCATACACACAGTAAGAGGCCATTTCTACTGCACTAACCGGCCATATACTGGAAGCTCCACAAAATGTATGCCAGGGCAAACACAAATGCACAATTCCTCCAAATATTTACCTCTACAGAGTGTTGCAGCTAAGAAGTGCAGCACTAACCAGTCGACTCCAGCTGTAATAATGACGCTGTTCAGGCTAAACAATGAAAACATTCTGTTAGGACACACGATCCAACAAATTATTATTGATTTTTTTCATGTTTCACCTACACCACAGTGACAGTTTTCTTAAAAGCTAAAGTGCTGTCAGACCATATAAAAAGTGTTCTGTGTCCACAGAGAGAAAGAGAAGAGTGATGTTTCTGTGGAGGAGCAACTGTCCTGCTGTGCTTTGTGTCAGGACGTCCTGAAGGATCCAGTCTCTACCAGCTGTGGACACTGGTTCTGCAGACAGTGCATCAGCTCATACTGGGACCAGTCTGGTTCATCAGGAGACTCCTCCTGTCCCCAGTGTGGAGAAAGATCCAGAACAAGACCTGGACTGAAGACAGTCAGTCAGAGCAGAACTGTAAAAAGTAAGATCGAACATCTGCTGATGTTTCTGAAAACAGGACTTGTTTGAATACAAAAACATATATCATACAGCACTTGAATTTCAGGTGATTATAAATAACACTAAAAACCTCTTTTTTTATTTATTCTCATAGTTTCTGATCTTTCAGCAGATGTTGGTCTGCAGGAGGTTTTAGATGAACATAAGATCAGTTTGAGGAGGAAGAGTGAATGTGTGACTGAAGGAAGTGATGAAACAGGAAGTGGAACCCTCCTCAACAGGATCTACACTGAGCTCTACATCACAGAGGGACAGAGTGAGGAGGTTAATACCCAACATGAGGTGAGGCAGCTTGAGACAGCTTCCAAGATGAAGACCCTCCATGACACTCCAATCAAGGTCCACGACATCTTTAAAGCCTTACCTGACCAACAGAGACACATCAGAGTGGTTCTGACCAACGGTGTCGCTGGTGTTGGAAAAACCTTCTCAGTGCAGAAGTTCAGTCTGGACTGGGCAGAGGACTTGGAAAACCAAGATGTCAATGTGCTAGTTGTGCTTTCTTTCAGGGAGCTGAACTTGATCAAAGATGAGCAGTACACTCTTCTCACGCTGCTCCATGTTTTCCATCCAACATTGCAGAAGGTCACAGCAGAGCAGCTGGCTGTCTGTAAACTTTTGTTCATCTTTGACGGCCTGGATGAAAGCAGACGTTCGATGGATTTCAACAACAGTGAGGTTGTGTTTGATGTCACACAGAAGTCATCAGTCGACGTGCTGTTGACAAACCTCATCAAGGGGAATCTGCTTCCCTCGGCTCTGGTCTGGATAACTTCCAGACCTGCAGCAGCCAATCAGATCCCTCCTACATGTGTCGACAGGGTAACAGAAGTACGAGGCTTCACTGACGCCCAGAAGGAGGAGTACTTCAGGAGGAGGTTCAGTGATGAAGAGCTGTCCAACAGAATCATCTCCCACATCAAGTCATCCAGGAGCCTCCACATCATGTGTCACATCCCAGTCTTCTGCTGGATCACTGCTACAGTTCTGGAGCACATGTTGACCACAGAGCAGAGGGTAGAGCTGCCCATGACCCTCACTGACATGTACTCATACTTCCTGCTGGTTCAGACCAAGAGGAAGAAGAAGAAGTATGATGGGGGACATGAGACCAGTCCACAGGAGCTGATGGAGGCTGACAGGGAAGTTCTTGTGAAGCTGGGGAGGCTGGCGTTTGAACATCTGGAGAAAGGAAACATCATGTTCTACCAAGAAGACCTGGAGCAGTGTGGTCTTGATGTCACAGAGGCCTTGGTGTACTCAGGAGTTTGTACAGAGATCTTCAAAAGAGAGAGTGTGATCTTCCAGAAAACAGTCTACTGCTTTGTTCATCTGAGCATCCAGGAGTTTCTGGCTGCAGTTTACTTCTTCCACTGTTACACCAACAGGAAGAAAAAGGTAGTGGATAGTTTGCTGTGGAAAGACTGTGCGTATGATGACAGTGATTCTTCATTTGAAGAAGATTATGATGATGATGACGATGATGATGACAACAGCATCAACAGGGAAAGTGATGTTTATTCATCCATAGATGAATTCCTGAAAAACACCATGAAGAAATCCCTCCAAAGTCAAAAGGGCCACCTGGACTTGTTTATCCGCTTCCTTCATGGTGTCTCCCTGGAGTCCAACCAGAGACTCTTAGGACGTCTGCTGGGTCAGACAGAGAACAGTCCAGAAATCATCCAGAGAGTCATAAACAACCTGAAGGAGATGAACACCTTCAAAATCTCTCCTGACAGAAGCATCAACATCTTTCACTGTCTGATGGAGATGAAGGACCACTCAGTACATCAGGAGATCCAAGAGTTCCTGAAGTCAGAGAACAGATCAGAGAAGAAACTCTCTGAGATCCACTGCTCAGGCCTGGCCTACATGCTGCAGATGTCAGAGGAGGTTCTGGCTGAGTTGGACCTGGAGGCGTACAGAACATCAGTGGAAGGGCAACAGAGGCTGATCCCTGTAGTGAGAAACTGCAGAAAGGCTCGGTAAGTACATGTCTTTAGAACACTGTGGAGCTGTTGATGCTTTGTTTTTTTTTTTTTTTTTTTAATTCACAACAAAAACAGTACATTTAACACAATACAGAACATAACAGCTAGTACGAGATAAGACAAAAAGACAATACACATGTGACCTATGCACAGTGTGTGGTGCTTGTGCATCGGGGTTTGAGGATTGAGGAGGCGTAGTGAGGAGACACAGTCTAATGATAAGAAAAATTACGGTTGGGTGGGGATGGAGAAGGAAGGTACAGGACACGAATATACTTAGTAAGGCTAGAAACATGTTCTATGCACATACACTGTATAATAATTATTATTTTATGATGCCATAAGAAAACTATAAACTATTACTAATAATACATTCAAAAAAATTGATAAACACAAAAAAAGGGGGGCAGGTTGTGTGACTGACTACCTGTCGAGATCGATGCCCAATCAGAGGGTGAAACAGTGGTGGTCTTTAAATTTAGTGACACATACTGTCCCATCCAGAGCAAACCCCAAGGTGCCTCTCCATCAGGAACCGAAAACCAGGTCATTCAGCACAAGTGGGGAAAGGGAGCGAAGTAAATAACTAAATAGAATAATTATTTCCTTAGTATACTTATTTACTACTTAAATAAATAAAGGCAGAGGGGAAAGGCAGGGAGTAATGACAGAGCTATGAAGATGTACAAACATTTATACTGTAAAGATAAAGTTGTAACATAAATCTAAAGCTAATATTAAGAAGTAGTGGAGAAAGGAGTAAAATAAATAGAGAAAACCGTAAGTAGCACGTACATGTTCATATATACTTATGGATACATACACACATATACAAATACACACATTAGGGGCGACTTTGGCACAGGAAGGTAGAGCGGGTTGTTCACCAATCTCACAGTTGTTGGTTCAATCCCCGGCTCCTCCGGTCACACGTCGAAGTGTCCTTGAGCAAGACACTGAACCCCAACTTGGCGCTGAAAGGATTTTTCCAAGCAAAATGAAAAAAGCTGTTTTTGCTGAAACATGAACTAAAGCTATACTGTTTAAAAGTAGCTGAAACTGAAGCATTTACAATAGATAATAGCGAGTAATGGGCTGATAACAGCAATAGCAATAATGGAATAATAATATAATGCTGACGACAATAATGGTATGTAGGAAATAAATATAATAATAATAATAATACATAGATAACAGCAACAATAATGATAGTTCAGTTGTGGGTAGAGAAGAAAGAGAGGAAAAAACTACTACTAGTGATAATAATTTTAATCATAATCGACTACCAATAATAACAATGCATATTAATATGCGTGATAGGTTTGTGGGGGTGCGTGTGGAGATATGCGTGTGTTCAGTCCCAGGCATCTCATTCAAACTGAAACAAAAATGGGTTCCAGGTTTCATTAAAGTTTAATTGACCGCAGACATCCAGTGGTGCCAAATGTCCAAATAGTGTCACCATGACTTGCCTGGAAAGATAATCTCAGTTACAAAGGGGAAAAAACATGTAAAATGATCAAGCAGGCAGAAGATTTACACTTAACTACAGGACAAGCATAAGCAAGATGTGCTGCGTTTTAGGTTGTAACAGTGTTGCATTATGGTAAATAAGGGAATGTATTTTTATTATATAAATGTACTGCAATGGTTTAGTTTGGCAAGAAATTCTATCATGTTATAAATTATGATTCAGTGCAACAACTCAGCAGTTTTAAAATCTTGTGTTTTCCGATACAAAACAAAAAAAGCTGTCGATGCTGATTTCCTTCCCTTTGCTAATCCTTGGATATTATATTTAATTTGTTACTACAGACTTTCTGGTTGTGGACTCTCAGAGAGTCACTGTGAACTTTTGGCCTCAGCTCTTAAGTCAAACTCCTCTCATCTGAGAGAGTTAGATTTAAGTACAAATTATCTCCAGCACACAGGCGTGAAGCTGCTGTCTGCTGGATTGGGGAGTCCACACTGTAGACTGCAAACTCTGAGGTCAGTGCATCATAAATTATGCAATGCTGGCATATGTAGAAATTTAGATTTGAAATTAGACACTTATATTCTTTATTTACAGGCTTAACAAATGTAAACTGTCAGAGAGCTGCTGTTATTTTCTGGCTTCAGCCTTTAAGTCCAACCCCTACTATCTGAAAGAGCTGGATCTCAGTCACAACTCTCTGCAGGACTCTGGAGTGAAGCACCTGTCTACTAGTCTGGAGAGTTCAGACTCCCGGCTAGAGATTTTGAGGTCAGAGAGACTGGTTTCTATATTCAGATAAATAAACCAACTCCCAAATGTTTCATAATTTAAGTGTGTGCATCCATTTGCTTTTACAGATTTAGATTTGTCTAGAAAAATTTAATATGTATTTGAATAGAGACCTAGTTTCTGTTATTTTATAATAATTTTAACTATATTAAAACCTCTGCGAATTTTATGTCATTTAATTTTTAATCACTCTCAACATTCAGAAACTCTTCAAAACTTTTCAAAAATCAGATTGAAGGGCTGTAATCTAGCAGTGGACAGCTGTTCATATCTGGCCCCAGCTCTGAAGCCCCACCTGAGAGTGCTGGACCTGAGTGACAACAACATCCAGGATTTAGGGGTGAAGCAGCTGTTTGCTGGACCGAAGTTTCTACATAGTCAACTGGAAATTCTTAGGTCAAATGGAGCTAACGTAGAATAATTTGTATTTTGTGATGCTTAACTTTTCAGTGAGTTTGAGATTGGATTTATGCCATTTTCTAGTAAAATAAATATTAGTTTTGTAATTATTCTTGAAGTGCATTACACTGAACAAAAACAGAAAATCTTGCTAACTGCTATTTTTGTGTATCTTTATGACACAGTGACGATCGCTTTGAAATTTGCCCATGAAAAGATCAACGGCACATTCTGTATTTCTTTCTCAGATTAAGTTTATGCAGGTTGTCAGTGATCAGCTGTGATTCTCTGGTCTCACTTCTAAATTCCAATCCCTCTCATTTGAGAGAACTGGATGTGAGTGGAAACAAGGTGCTGGATAAAGGAATGAAGCTGCTGTCTGCTGGACTCCAGAATCCAAACTGTAGACTAAAGATTTTAAGGTAGAAGGTTTTTTTCCCTGGGAAACTCTTGAATGTTTTAAACATCAACAGAGGTTTTTTAATATTTTTTCTCTTTAGTTTGTTCAATTGTGAGATCACACATGAAGGCTGCAATTCTCTGGCTTCAGCTCTGAAGTCCAACCCCTCCCATCTGAGAGAACTGGAACTGAGTCACAACAAGCTGCAGGATACAGGAGTGAAGCTGCTGTGTGGTTTTCTGGAGAGTCCGAACTGTGGACTAGAGACGCTGAGGTCAGACACCACTTATCCCAATGTTTACTAGTACTCTGTAAAACCAGTTGCATTAACTTGCTGGACAGATCACATATAGGCATGTTTCAATCAATAATTATTGAGGCGTATGTTGATCTTTGCTCTTTAATGTTGGGTATCCTCCAAAACCAGCCAGCTTTTGGGCTGTACACTCAGAAGGTCTGTAGAAGTTGCACAGCTTAAAAGCTGGCCCAGAGCTGGGCTTGAACTTTCACTTTGATTCAATCCAGTGTACAGTAAGGCTATGCTTCAACAATGGGCAATCACCTAAATTAAAAATGTAAAGCCAGTGGTTCCCAACTCTTTAGCTGGGAGCCCCCTCAGTACTTGTATATAAGAAATGCATGCACACACAAATACCACAAACATATAATGATTCATTGTCAGCGTAGTAATATAGTAATCCCCACTCATACACAGGAAACTTTTTTGTCCACAGGCCAAGTTGAGTGGTAGATGTATAAAACAATAAATTGCCTTTGTGTGTCATACATACATTGTTTTCTATGGCTGTTTTACTAAGATGATAGGTTTGTTCTAAACCATATATATATATATATATATATATATATATATATATATATATATATATATATATATATATATATATATATATATAATATGAACCTGAGCATGTTTAAATACACAGTACAGCTGTCACAATATCACTACCTGTTGATTTCTTTATTCAGGCTTAAATTCTGCAGTTTGTCAGAGATCAGCTGTGATTCTCTGGTCTCGGCTCTGAAGTCCAACCCCTCCCATCTGAGAGAACTGGACCTGAGACTCAACAATCTGCAGGATTCAGGAGTGAAGCCTCTGTCTGATCTTGTGGAGAGTCCACACTGTAGACTGGAGACTCTGAGGTCAGTAGAGAGTTGGAGTGGTTTTATCAACCTAATGGTTGTAATAAATTGGGGGGCGGCTCTAACTCAGCTGGTGGCAATTGTCCACGGACCACAGGGTCAGTACCTCGATCCCCAGTCCCAGCTATATGTCGAAGTGTCTCTGGGCAAAACACTGAACCTCCAACAGCCCTTTCCTGTCCCAAGCTGTGCAGTGCCGGTCCAAGCACGGTAGAAACTAGGGAAGGTTGCGTCAGGAAGGGCATCCAGAATATAAACTGTGGCAAATCAACATGCGGACAATCATCCACACGGGATAAGCCGAAAGGACAAAAAAAAAAGTTGGCTTTTAATAAAGATGCACAAAGCCAGTCAGACATTTCCTTGTATGGAAAAGGCATCAGATTGAAGGGATGTTTGAGTTAATCCTGTATCCAACAACAGTCTTTGTTTTCTGTGAGTTTGTTCTTCTTTCCCTCTGAACCAGACACAACAGCAAACTGCACACTAGCACTAATCCAGGCAAAGTTAACAACATATTCAAACATTTCCTGTTAATACTGAACAGAAAAAGGTCATTTCAGTGAACAGTAAGACTGGTGTGGGTCATCTGTTTTATGATCAGTTTCAGATGGGAACAAAGGACTTTGTCTTTCAGAATGGACAGCTCTATGCTGCAAGTACACAAGAGACAACATCTGCAAACAACAGATGTTAAAAGATGTGAATGTTTATTACAGGCTCTCTACCTCCTGATGGTGTTTTCTCTCTCTGTTTTCCTATGAAGGCTGTAGAAAGATGAGACTCTTATTCTGCTGGTCGCTTGGAGCACCCTCAGTACTTGTATCTAAGAAATGCACTCACACACAAATACCACTCCCTCCCCAACAACACACAATGTGTCTGCTGAGAGGGATCACAAGCTGCTGTGCTGCCAGGTGAAGACTGGGAACCAACTGGACTTTCCACTGTTGAGAATTGGTGCTTAAAGACCAGCTCCTTCTCTGATCGGATGCTGATGGACTAATCGGCTTGTTGCATGTCAGATTAATCTGTTGCTGCTCATTAGTGAAACCTTTGTCTGCCCTCTGTAACATATGCTTTGATGTCTCAGTTTAGTTTTTAACATCAACAATTTCTGTAAGTTACAGATGGAGGAGGAGCAGCTTTTCAGCTGTGCCTGTTAAGAATAGTTTATGCTTGCTTGATTAAAAACCTGTCGATCTAATGATGTGTGTCAGTTTGTGTTTGAGTGAAAAAAAGAAGCAGCTGCAGTACAACACATGATTTAAGACACATTTATTGACCTTAAAGTAACTAAACAGGAAATAGACAAAGTTTAATGAGTTATGAAGGAATAAAGAAAATTATAAACATGACAGACAGGGTGTGTAACATGCACTCACTGACTGCCTGATTAGGTACGTATGTACAATCTAATGCAATCCCAGACAGCAGCTCTGCCAGCAATTCAAATTAATCAAGTTGTCAAGACATTAGAACCATCTACTCTTATAATGCACTGCAGTATGACTCCACCACCCACTATGACCTCAATAATTAACAGAGTAGAATAATCACCTAACAGTTTCAACTTTACAACTGAGAACTTGCAACACTGTAAAAGTAGAATTTTTTTTGTCCAAGATGAGTGATGATAAGTGTTACAGTATGATGTTAATTTCTCTCCAACAGTAAGAGGAGCCTAATGCACTGGTTTTCTGAAACAAGTTTGTCCAGTTTGATGAATGGGACCTGGAACACCTTCAACCAAACCTTTCAGAGAAAATTCAGGACATGGACAGTGTGTGAAGATGTTCTTGCATAAGGCCCAGTCTTTTAAACCATTTGTTTCAGAATATAATTCTAAAAACTTCTGACAACCGCAACTGAAAACTGGCTTTTGGAGGACAATAATGTGGACTGCAGTGTTTGTACATATTACCAATTTCTGGTTTCAGGTCCTGTGCAGCTTGAACTGGTTTTTGATTCCATAGATAATTAACCTAAGCATAAAGAAAAGTTTAAAGGTCAAACATGTTGGTGTTAGACTGAACGTCCCGACGCTGTTTCTGCTTCACATCAGGTTCAGCTCTTTAGAAAGACACGGATCCACCTCACGGAGAGCAGAGATCAGAACTGAACTGGCTGCTGGTCCTTTCCTTCTCACCGTGTCGATAACAGCTCGTGCTTTGTCTGCTCTGTTCCCTGTTCCACCTATTACCTCCATTTCACCTTCATTTATCATGCCGCCATCCAGGAGGTGATCCAGCAGCTTATAGACAACAGGGACAGACACTCTGTCAATGAACTGTGACCGCACAGTCTTCAGCTTGTCTTCTGCTGTATTCCTGCAAGCTGGGACACCAGGAGGCACCCGACAAGGACCTGGAAAGGTGAACATGACAGGTCTGTGTGGTTAATAAACAGCTGACATCCTCTTCTGTAACTTCTTGTTTTGAGGTAAATCAGAGTAAATGATTCTTTTCAGAGTAGATATCTGCCCGGTTCGTGTTCTACTCTGTGTGGGGACAGGACATCAAACTACGTCCTGTTTGTCTTGCCCTGTGACTGACCTGCTGCTGGTCCAGACTCCATCTTTGATATCTTGGTCACCAGATCATTCCTGCTGATCTTCTTCAAAACGTTCGTCATCACCCCCACAGCTCCACTTAACTGATATTTCTGCACCATCAGGTCCACGACTTCCTCTCTCTCTGCCCTGGACAGCACGTGTACGTGGATGGGCTCGATGTCGTCCACCTTTTCATTCTTTAGGTGCCACTTGAACTTCTTAAACTCTTCATCTACTAAATTCTCCAGGATGTTGATAATGTCCATCTCCTCCATCTTGTCTTCCTGGTGAAGACACAGAACAGAGTTAGTGTAAAGGACACTCAAAACAGTCTCTGATCTGAGGTTGGCTGCAGTCACGCATCTCCCTACATCTACTCAGCAGCTTCTCTGTCCTCGTCCAGCTATCATGGAAACAGTTCAAACTCACACTAATTAAGAGACATTAGAATCAGTTTCAAATCCATGGGAAACTTTCAATGGAGACGTCTTAGTGAGCTGTCCCACATAAAAAGAAAAGGGTCTTTTTCACCCATCAGGACTCAGTGTTTTACAAAGCTGCTTCACAGACACACACAAGGCTTCTGGCCCGACCCACTAGGAACATTTGGACCACTTTGACATATAGACACACCATCGTCCTGTCTCTTTTTTTGTGCTTCTACCGGTCTGTCTCTGCTTATGAGAAAGTGTGTGTGAGAGAGAGTGTGTGCTGCCACACCTTCCCAGCGTTAGTAGTAAGTGCGGTCTGACAGGTCTGATGCTACAAACTAAATCAGTTCCAGAGAAACCTGACATCACATGGTCTCAGGTTACGTCTGCACACACATCAAACTCGGCCTGTACTGCAGTACTGCACTTTGTACTCTTACTGCAGTCGTTTACTGTAACACTTTGTAATATTTGTAATAGTATTACTCAGCAATACTTTGTTGGCTAACACCGTCTGTAAAGTATAATTACTCCAGCTGTGCAGCTCCCGTACTGTAGACAGTGTGG